>NW_016806071.1:2424633-2439571 GCF_001698545.2 Rhinopithecus bieti
CCTTCCTTCCTTCCTTCCTTCCTTCCTTCCTTCCTTCCTTCCTCTCTCTTTCTCTCTCTCTCTTTCTTTCCTTTCTTCTTTCTTTGTTGAGACAGAGTCTTGCTCTGTTGCCCAGGCTGAATGCAGTGGTGTGATCTCTACTCGCTGCAACCTCTGCCTACCAGGTTCAAATTGTCCTCATCCCTTAGCCTCCCAAGTAGCTGGGACCACAGATGTGTGCCACCACGCCTGGCTAAGTTTTGTATTTTTAGTCAAGATGGGGTTTTACCATGTTGGCCAGGCTGGTCTCAAACTCCTGACCTCAACTGATCCGCCCACCTCAGTCTCCCAAAGTGCTGGAATGACAGGTGTGAGCCACCACACCCAGCCTGTCTAGCAATTTTCTGTGTTGAGGTCTTGTATATCTTGTGTTAGATTTATCCCTATGTATTTGATGTTATTCTATGTTACCATAAATGATATTTAAAAAATTCCTTTTACTGTTTATTGTAGATAAGTATATAATTGAGTTTTGAGTGTTCATGTTGTATCTACTGACCTTGTCAAATTAACTTTTTAATGGTATCATTTGTTTTTACTTTTTGATTTATGATTGTCATTTGTGAATAATAAGTTTTATTTATTTCTTTCAATTCTTATATATTTTATTTCTTTCATCCCTGCTTACCCACTAGAGATAATCTTTTTTTTTTTTTTTGTTTTGAGACGGAGTCTCGCTCTGTGGCCCAGGCTGGAGTGCAGTGGCCGGATCTCAGCTCACTGCAAGCTCCGCCTGGCCGGGTTCACGCCATTCTCCCGTCTCAGCCTCCCGAGTAGCTGGGACTACAGGCGCCCGCCACCTTGCCCGGCTAGTTTTTTGTATTTTTAGTAGAGATGGGGTTTCACCATGTTAGCCAGGATGGTCTCGATCTCCTGACCTCGTGATCCGCCCGTCTCGGCCTCCCAAAGTGCTGGGATTACAGGCTTGAGCCACTGCGCCCGGCCTAGAGATAATCTTTTGAGAATGTCAAACATAGAGATAATCTTATGTTTGACATTCTCTTGCTTTAAAATCGTTTTTAATCAAATAAATAGTTTTTATCACGTGTCTATGTGTGCCTAAACAATATATTCCATTTTAGTGGATTTTGAACTTTATTCAGTATACTGAGGTTTGCTTTTTAAATTCAGCATTATGTTACTGGATGTTGCAGTAGGGTCTCTAGTTCACTTATTTTCACTTCTTTATAACATTCATCATATGAATGAATATGGCCCCTGCCCCCCTTGTTCACTGCTGCATTCCTCAGGACCTAGTACAGGGTCAGGCATGGCGTGGCAGGTCAATAAAGCTTTGATTGAATAAGAACTGCAAGGAGTGAGGTAGACTCCATGAAAGCCCAGCTCTACTGCCTGCAAGCACGGAGCCAGGTAGATTCTTGGAAACCCAGCTCTGCTGCCTCCTAAATTCTATGAACTTGGGAAAGCTACTTAGCTTCTCTGAGCACCAGTGTTTCCTCTTGAGTACGATGGAGATGAAAACACTTATTTCTTGTGGTTACCAGGAGATGGCTTACCATGAAACAACTTAGCACAGATGGCTTAGCCCTTCTTCCCATGTTGGCCTGTACCCCAAGGGTTGTGGTGCACAGGGGGTCTTGCTGTTGGGCAGGCCATCCCCTCGGCCATCCCCTGTCACCCTGGCTTGCCATCCTGTTTGCTGAGTTTGGATAAGAGAGTAAGCGGGAGGAGTCACTCCCCATTCAGTAAACATTTGGTAGGCCCCTGCTGTGTGTCACAACTGTTGTAGACTTCAGGGACTGATCAATGACTACAATAGACCAACACCTCCTTCTTCCAGAAGCCTGTTTTCTGGTGGGTGGAGACAGATAGAAACATAGGAAATATAGAGTGTGTCATTTGGTAACAAGTGAAACAGGAAAAAATGAGCAGGGAAGGGAGACAGGACGTGTTGGAGAGGGCTATTTCTTGTTTGGAATAGCACGACCAGGAAAGGCCTCAATGTTCATGCAATGTATGAATAAAGATCCAAAGTATGGAAGGACCCATGCAGATGTCGGAGGCGGGGGAGGAGCATTCTAGGCAGAGCACACACAGCAAGTGCAAAGTCCCCAAGGCCAGATTGTGCTTGGCATGAGTGCGGAATAGCCAGGAGGCTGGTGTGGCTGGTGTGTGTTTGTTTAGTTATTTCACAGACATTTCCTATGCACGTGCCAAGCCCTATTCTTAGGCACTGAGGAGATAATGGTGATCAATTCAGATTAAGTGCTGCCCTCATGGACCTTAGATTTTTGTGGAGGAGATAAACCGTAAACCAACAAATAAGCGAGACAGTCTGCTTTCAGCACAGCAGCCTGCGTGATCCTTTTATACGGCCAGTGGGATCTGTTGCTCCTCTGCCATTAATACTTGCTGTTGTGAAGTGAGCCCCTGTTGCACTCAGGATGTGATTCTGGATCCTCTCTGTGGCCTATGGGATGATGCCAGGCCCTGGGGCCCCCCAGCCGCACCGTTTACTTCTTTCCTTCTAATTTCCTGCTCTCCAGCCCAGCACACTGCCTCCTCCGGGCCCTGGTCCCATCTGTTCCCTTTGCTGGACATACCCTTCCCACCCTTCCCCACTCTGTGGTGCCCACCTTCAGCACCCTGTCCCACCCCAGCACCCCCATCCCCTTACTCTGCTCAGTTGTTTGTTTGTAAAGAACTCTTCCCATTCTAATAGGCTGTATGTTTAACCTGTTGATGATGTTTGTTATTTATGAGTCATCTCTTCTGTACGGAAGCTCTAGGAGGGCAGGGATTTTTGTCTGGTTTGTTCACTGTCTTCTCCCAAACATCTATGACAGTCAGGATTTAATAGGTTTAATGAATTTGTTTGTGAATAACAATAGTATTTGTTTAATGAAGAAAAAGTCATCACTATTGTGTCAGGTGGTACGATAAATGGTGATTGATCATAGTGGGGTGAGAGGCTGGAGGTGGACAGGATGGGGTGCTGTTTTAGCTGGACAGTGGGAGGCTTTTTGGGGCAGAGCCAAGTGGAGGGAGGGTGACCCGGCAGCCTCGCTGCAGTGGGAGCTGGTGATTGGGATGGCGGTGGGACAGAGAGAAACAGGCAAATCAGCTGACCCTAAATGGTGTGTTGTAGAGACTTCTTCCAGAATCTGAGAGTTGACTCTAACATGGAGCCTTGCTCCCCTCCCCCACTTTGCCCCTTCCTTTCAAAACAGCTTGGCCTGGAACATTCTCTATCAGGGAAAGAACTCCATGCTTGGCATTAGGAGGCCAGGGCTGGGTTCCCAGCTCACTGGATTACAGGCAGAGTAAGCTCCTGGCTCCGAGCCTCGTCTTCCTGTTCTACAGTGTGGGGATTACACTCTGTACCCCCTAGCTTACTGGGGGACGTTTGGACAACAATTTGGAAGGGGCTTGTTTTAACACCCTATGGCTGAAGTGCTGGGAGACCCCAGGGGTGCTGCTGCACAGGCTTCTCAGTTAACCCCTGGTGCTCGTCGTAACTCTGGGGTAGGAGGCCTCACCCTCCCGCCGTTCGCTCATGTTCATGGTGTGGAAAGTGAGGCAGAGAGAGCTTCCATAACTTGCCCACGTCACGTAGCTAGTAAGCCACAGCTTGAAGCTATAGTTGCCGTGTTATGCTGTGTCCTTGGTTACTAGCATTGAGTCTGCCTCCTTGCTTCCTCCCCATGGTCATTGTACAGGTGGGGAGACTGAGGCCCAGATGGGCACATAGCTTGTGAAGGCCACACTGTCTGTGCGTGATGGAGTCTGAACTAGAACCAGGTCTCTAGGCTCTCAGCCCGTGGCCCACTCCAGGTCAAGTTCAGATGACTCCACCCACAGGGTTACCTGGAGGACAAGAGCATCTGGGAACCCCTCTGTCCCCAACCAAAGTCATAATGGGTCTCTTCCTGCTGCTCTGAAGGTTTGTTCCCAGGGCTTGCTGGGGCAAAGTTAAAACTTCACAGAGCTGCTGGAGAGAAGTGGCCCGAGTGTAAATCAGGTTTATGGCCTGGATAATAAAGTGTCTGCTCCAATGGATACTTGATTCCTTGTGCCTCTTGATTCCTTCCATATGAAGCCCTCCACATTTGGGTCACAACAGACCTTGGTGGTTTCGTTTGTTCAGGAACTAGGAGCTGGGTCTTATTAGTCTGAGAAGACGGGACTCAGAGGACTCGGACCACAGTCTGCAGGCCTCAGACTGTCCCAGCCCTGTGGTGGTTTGATGGTGATTGAACACATTTCCTCAGCTCACAATTCCTGAGTGCCTACTTGGTGCCAGACCTGCACTGGGGACAGAGAGCTTCCAGATAAGGGTGGGACACAGACGTGTGAACTAAGTTACAGTGCAGGAAGCTGGGGAGGCCGGGCAGCCTGGTGGAGATCAGGGAGGCTTCCCGGAGGAGGTGACGTTGAATCTGATACAAGACAGGTAAGTGGAATTAAAACTGCAGCGGAAAGTGTGTTCCAGGCAGAAGGAATGGCAGACACAAAGACACAAGAAAGGAGAGAGCTTAACTCATGTGAGGCTGGAAGGCAAGTCCTACAGCACAGAGGAAGAAGTGCTTTACTGTAGGGGATATCCAGAAGGCTTCCTGGAGGAGGTAGCATTTGACTTGGGTGTTACAGGACAGACAGGAGTTCATTAGCACCAACAAAAGAACAAACCTTCTGTAAAGTCTTGAGAATACTGGCTGGCATGGCGGTGTGGATACTATGAGCCATTCCAGCAGGGTATTATGGCAGGGCCCCGAGGTGGAAGGCCTTGTTGCTGTGTGGGAACCTGAAACTCTTGACAGCCCTGCTGGTGAAGTAGGTGCAGGGAACCCAGCCTCTCCTGCCTGTAATGTCTGGAACAATCTCTCCAGTGCTCACCCTCCATCAAAGCAAAGCGGCTCCCCTGATCCCAGATTGCCAAGCTGCTGATGTTTATAATTACAGTGTCCCACCATCTGAATCTTTGTTCATCAGACTCCATTAGTTTGATTTATTTGGTGGGCACCGGTCCTCATAATGGGGAACAGAAACAGGGCAGTGTGTTGCCTCGGGATTCATCAGGGTAGGTGTGGCCTGGCCCCAGAAGCTCTGGGCCTGCTGGGCCACTGAGGTGTCCTGACCTGGCCAGGTGGCCTCAGGAGCAGCCTCCAGGCCCCACACTTGGCAGTGTCTGGGAGTAGAGTGGGGTCAGGGAGCAGACACTCTGTTACAGAGAGCTCTGGGGTCAGCCCAGGATGGGAGGCACAGAGCACTGGCCCTGGGATGGGACAACCCTCAGCTTGAGACCTGGGGCTGGAGATTAAATGATGTGCTAGCTGTGGAGGTTCCCAGCACAGGGCACCCAGTGATCTTGCACTCCCTTGCTTTTGCAGCACAGATGGACAGATGGACCGTTCCTTCCCAAGAAGCTTGAGGAGAGGTGTTGGGTGTCAGGAAGGCGTGTTAAGAAACCACCCTCCACCACCAAGATGCCCCCTTTTTGGTGCTCCATCGTCAGTACCACTCACCCACTGTCCTTGTTTATTCAAGGCTCCATCATCTACAAAGTGCCCTTAGGCCCCCAATCTCTGTGTGACAACCCCACACCCATGGGCCAAGAGTTTTTCACCCACATTTTTCAGGTGAAGAACCCAAGGGCCAGAGAGGGCAAGTGAGTTCTCCACGGTCACACAGTCGGCAAGTGATACAGCCAGAACTTGCACCCGAGGCTCTTCTCAGAGTGCTCAGGTTCCTCTGGCCCCAGCGGGTTTCCTCCTCCCCAGACTGCTGGAGCTCCTACGGCAGGCACTGGGATATCACTGTAGGAAAGCTGTTCCTTCCCAGGGGAGCTTGCTGTCTATCGGAGTCAATAGGAGTGCAGGGTTGTTCCTTCCTCTGCCAAGCAGGGTGAGAGATGACGGCACAGGAGCATGGAAGAGGGGCCAGGGAGGACATCCTGGAGGAGGTGAGCTTGGGAGTGAACCTCCTGTTGTGTGTTTTCCAAGGGGATAGGGTTTCTGGGCAGAGGGACCAGCATGTGCAGAGCTGGGAGGCCAGCTTTTGCTGAAGGCCAGCAGCACCTTTCAGCTGTGGGAAGACAATTGACATTTCCTAGGAAATTCTGGTTTTGCTGCTCGTAGATCCCTTTAGGGTAGCAGCTCTGGGAAGGCAAATAATGTTCTTTGTCCAGACGGGTGGGCTGGAGCAGGGAAAAGGGCACAGGGCTGACAGTCAGGTCTGTGTTGAGACCATTAACTCCAAGATAGATGGAGTGGCTTTGGGCAAGTCCTTCTGCCTCGCTGGGCCTCTCTGAGAAATGAAGTAGGAGGGCCTCAGTACAGGTGGGGCTGAACGATCTCAGCTGCTCTCAGGGGAGGCCCTGGGTTTTCCCAGGGCTGGGTTGCTGGGAGTCTTGGATCTTTGGGTTCAGATTTCTTCAAATGCAAAGTGTCCACGGGGATATTTGTGTCTGAACTGCTCCAAAGAGAAGCTGTTGGCAAAATGCTCTGAGGCCCCGTGAGGTGGGAGGATTAACAAGGCTTGAGTCTGGAGTCATTTCTGACTTCCTCTGGAGAAGAGGAACAGAGGACTCTGGCAGTTTCACCGGCAGAGGGAGAGGGAGCATTGCGCACCTGGCCACGGGACAGTTTTCACTCTCAGAGCCCCACGGAGGTCAGTTCGGTCAGTTTGCTTCTCCTCTCAGAAAACCTCCCCAGGAGTTTTGCGCTCGAATCTGTTGTGGCTCCCTACTGCCTTGGACAAGCCACAAGCACCTGCAGAGGCAGGGAGCAAAAGGGCAAAGCACAGGCACCAGGGTTAAACAGACCTGGGTTTGAATCCTGACATGGCTCCTTACCATGGAAAACATTTAGCACAGGCCCTGGCTCCAAAGGGACATGTTGAGGGTCCCAGTGCCCTGCCTGTCCGTCCATCTGATGGTTTGTCATCCAGTGCTCACCCAGCCAAGGCGACCCTCCGGAGCCGGGAGGCCTGGATGCTGCTGGTTGTCAAGTCCCAGCTGGGCCACTGATTGCTCAGAAGAGCTGAGAGCTCTTTCAAAGGGAACTGCAATCAATTAGTGGAGAGTGGAATCTGAAAGACCCAAATCCCTTTTTTCCCCCCAAACTTCAAATCTGGTTTTCGTCAGTGACTTTGAAAACAAATACCAAAAGGACCCTTTTTTTTTTTTTTACATTATTATTTTCTTTCCTTCTCCCCTTTTCCCTTCCCTCTCTTGCTTGCTCTTGTTTCCTAGACTTTTATCTCTTCGTAGAGTCAGCTCTGGCTTCTTGGCCTGGCCACACTGAGGTAGCTGAGCAGGTGGCTGTCAGGATGACACAGGCCCTGCCCTTCCAGCATGTTCCTAAGCCTGGTGGTTGGTGGGGAACCCCACAAGACAGTTTTCCTGGAATTTACAGTGCATGCTGAGCCCCTCTGGTTCATTTCCATGTTCTTTGGGTTCAGCCCAGAGAAGGCGTCGGTGCAGGTGCCTGCAAGGAGAAGCGTAAGGGAGGCAGATGGGCAAAAAATGTGTCAGGGTGCAGAGGGATACAGAGCTAGGTCTTCAGGGAGGTGTCTGGTCACTCATCCCTGCATCACCAATCTGTTGACTGACTCATTCATGCCACCAAAGTCAACTAAACATCTACTCTGGGCCAGACCCTATGCTGGAGGCCTCAGGGTGAACAGACAGTGTGAGTCCTGGAGGAGCCCGGAGTCTACTGGAGAGAGTGTATTAACAGCTGTGTCAACCCAGGGAGAGCAGGGAGGAGGCACCAGTCTCTCCTGTAGTAGTCAGGAAAGGCTTTCTGGAGGCCATGGTTGTTGAATTGAGTCCTGATGGGTGAGTGGGAGTTTGCTAAGGAAAGCGGTGAGGAAGGACATTTTGGGCAGAGGGGAATGGGAGAGCAGAGGCCCAAACACAGCCAACAGCCAGATTGTTGTGTAGGAGGTTGGATGTGGCTGTACTGTGAGACAGGTCATGGCGAGAGCGGGGCAGAGGCCTGGCTGTGGAGGGCCTCAGGGGCCAAGCAGAGACCTGTGCTGTTTACATCTAGTAATTCATTGTGTCTTAGTTGTTCTGTTAACTCCTAAGGGCAGTGGGGCTGTGTCATCCACTGTCGTTCAATGTCTAGGACAACCTATGAGGCAGGCGTTATTATCCCTATTTTACAGATGAGGAAACAGCCTCAGAAAGAGTAAGGAGTTGCCCACGGTCCATCCCAGGTACTCAGCTGGACGATGAGCACCTTTTGTGTACAAACCCCAGACTGGGCACTCGGATGGTTCCAGGAAGAGTCGACACTGCAGACCCTGCCCCATGGTCCCCCAAGATATTCAGGGACTCTCTCCAAGGAGGTGTTCATTGCTGCCAGGCGATAGCATGGGCCCTTTTCTACATTTCTGCCCCAGGGTCAGGTTTAAACCACCCGACATCAGCCGGGCCTGTCTCCCTGTGCTTTTGAAGTCCCTGTTCTGTTCCCTCCAGAGGCCTGAGAGTGTGCCTTCAGCTCTTCCTTTCCCCCAGGTCTTCTTCATCTTGCAGTCCTGCTGTGCATCTCAGCCAAGCCCAGACTCCGGGAGCTGCCTCGGTACAAGCACGAGTGTGTGTGTGTGTGCACAAATGCGTGAAAGGGGCATGGGGTAGGGGTGGGAGTGGCAGAATGGCTTAATGTAGTATCCCAGACTACTGCCTGGGTTTTAAATCCTGGCTTTACCTCTTTGATGACTTTGGGCACGTTACTTACCTTCCCCTTCTGTATGATGGGCACAGCGATAGCACTTGTCACAGGGCTCTGGGGAGGAGTGGAAGACAGTCCAAGTGAAGTGCTCAGAGAGGGGCCAGCACATAGCAGGTTCTCAGTGGATGGCTGCTGCTGTCAGACTCTAAACAGCCACCCTACAGGAAGGAGATCCAGGCTCCACAGGAGAGGGGGGTGCTGGGGGCCTGAGGATCCCTACTGTCCAGCTCCAAGCTTTCAGATAAAAAACTGAGACCCAGGGAGGGACAGGCCAGGATTTTCACCAACAACAGTGTAGAGTCACTTGCCTGCTTTTAAACCTGGCTCCCAGTTTTTTTTATATTCCTCCCATTTGTTTACAACCAAAAGGAGTCAAACCACTAATTTGCTGTGGATGCAGCTCTGGGTATTTTTCTTTCTTACTGGGCATTCTTCACAAAGGGGCTTTGTGGAGCCTCCAGAAGGCGAGGTAGTGTTTGCCCTGCCTGACCCTGGCTGCCTGGGGAGCTGGCTCAGTGATGCTGGGCACGGTACCCCACCTCTGACTTTGGGTTGTCCCATCCTGGAGGCACAGGGCACCTGCACTCCTCTGACTGCTTTGTGACCTTGGGCTAGTATGTCCCTTCTCTGAGCAATCATAACAGTCATAATAGTGACAACTTAATGAATAAAATGTGCTTGGCCCTATGGAAGCACCTCATATATATTTAAATCTCACCATGCTCATGTTTGTTAAGTGTAGTATCCCTGTTTTTGTGGAAGTATAAACTGAGGCTCAGTGACGTATCAGACTTAGGATTTGAACCCAGGACTATTAGCAGCAAAGCCACAGCTTTTAAACCACATCCACATTTGCCTACTTTCCTCAGTGGCAAAGCAGAGCCTCAGGGCAGCTGTGAGGAGTGTAGTCCTGGGGGAGAAGGGTTTGCATACATTGAAGCCCACAGCAGTGCTCCTGGTCCTTGTGACTGCCTTCCCAAGCCTGGAGGTTTATAAATATTCACTGAGTAAACCTGAGTATGCTGTCAGCCCAGGATAGCGGGCTGGAAAAAAAAAGCCCCACCCTGTCTCCGAGGTAAGACAGGAAAGAAAATATTATCGTCACCCTCTGGTGGATCCAGCTCTAGGCCTCCGTCAAATTGTGAATCACCTGAGAGTCTGGTTTCGCTGCAACCACAGAAAAGGGCCAGGGTTCCAACCAAAACAGCCTGTGCGCATCTGCTTGGAATTTACTGATTGATTTATAGGGTGCCTCTTGACAGCCTTGAGATGGACAGGCATTCTCAGAGCAGCGGCTCAATCCAGCCTCCCAGACGGCTGCTGCCACCCTGCGGGCCAATGAGAGATGGGAAGGAGGGCAGCCTGCAGGGAGGGGACACCTCCCAACGAGGGTGGAAAGCCTGGTGGAACCCGCTGGCACCTTCTGGACACGCCATCCCCCTGCCAGCCCACAGTTCCCTTAGTGTAATGCTGGAGAGTGTGGCCAGTGTCACATGGATACTCTGCATTGGCCGGTGTGGCTTCATCTCTAGAATGACTCTGTGGGTATAGGTATTCATTGGCTCACTTTACAGATGAGGAAACTGAGGCTCAGTCAGAGTAAGGACTGGCTCAAAGTCACGGTTAACCAGTGGCAGATCCTAGTTTCAATCCTTTGATTCAGGGGCCAGTGCTGTCAACCACTCTGAGAAACTGGAAGACCTTGGCATCATCAGGTCCAAATTGCTCTTTCTGCCCTCCACTCCCTGTCCCAATTTCTGCGTGAGGAAGTCCAGGTGACAAGAGGGGATGTGATTGTCTGAGACCTTCAGGTCACCCAGGGCCAACCCAGAGCCTGGCAGCCCCCCTTCTGCTGTGACTTGCCTCCTGGTCAGGGCCCACCTCGTCCTGTGCCCCCCTGGCCACTCCCTCCAGGGTTCACCCTCATTATCATGTCCACTGGCTGCTCCTGCCCCACTCCTCCTTGTTCTCTGAGTGTGGGGAGTTCTAGGGTTGGAAGGGGCTTATTGACAGGGAGGTAGGGTGGTCAGGGCCTCACAGGGATGTGCAGTTGGGACATGGACACTGGACTCTCTGCCCCCGGATGCCAGGGTCCTTGCCATTGCTCCATGGGGCCTCAGAGGCCCTGCTGGGGTTGTGAGGCAGTGAAATTGCAGGGCAGTGGGGTTGGGGGGCAGTGGGGAACAAGGGAGGACAGACCAGGCTCAGGACTGGCTTGGTGACAGCTAGATTCTCACTCTCTGCAGTGGCCCCTCATTAACCCTCTGTGGGTCTCCGCCTTGTCTTTCAGCTGGGGCCTGAGCTGGCCTGGAGGAGACCTGCCCCTTGGGGCCAGTGTCTATTTTGCTCAGCTTGCTTTCCTGCAGGCAACACTCAGTGTAGTTGCTGTGATAGGAAGAGGCCACAGGCAGGCAAATGAGCCTTACATGTACTTTTCTTCCCCTAAGTCCGCAACAGTTCGACTTTGCCATCCTCAAGATATAGTCCATATTCTTGAACCTCGGGTGTGGGAATGGGCTTTAAGGTATGTGCACCATCTTATCAGTGTATTCATGTGTTTTGGGGGAGCTGGGTCCACGATTCTCACAGCCAGAAGAGTGACCTCTCTGGTCTCATTGCTGCCTGCTGACTCACATCGTGCCACCCTCAGGGACCCACTTGTAGCTCCCCATCTCTGGGTATCCTCCCATCATCACCCTCCTTCAGATATGAACATCCACTTGTCATTTATTGCTCAGTTTAGAGGCTCCTTCCCCCTGGGAGCCTCTTCTGTCCTTGTGGCTGGGTGAGGTACCTGCTTGCCCCATAGACCCCTGTGGGGCTCTTGCTGTGTGGCCATTGCCAGCCCGCCAGGGGGGAGCTAGGTGTCAGTGCCTACCAGCCCAGGGCTGGCACAGAGGAGCTGCCCAGTGCACAGCAGTGGAAGTGGTCTCCTAGGGAAGAAGCCAGCACATGTTGGTGAGTGGGAAGACCCCACTGAGGAGGCAGCATCCTACTGTAGCTCCCATGTCCAGTCACCCTCATGTCCTGCAGCAAGTGCTCACTGCGACCTGCTGTACATGAGGGGCTAGGGATCCGGAGGTGAGGCAGACCTCATCCTGCCCATGAATGGAAGGAGCTGATGTAGGGACACTGTAGCTCACAGAGTAATACAGGAGTGGTCCCTGCACCGAGTGTGGCCCCTTAGGAAGCAAAGTCAGAAACAGCACAGGTGGAGAGCTGCGTGAGGCAGAAAATGCAGGTGAGTGCATGGGCTCCCAGAAGGCCTAGTAGGCGTTGCCAAGTGACTGAGTGAGGGAGCAGGTGGACTGAGGACAGGTGATGCTCAGGGTGAGCTGAGAGGTGACAGTGATGAGTGGGCTGGGGTCAGAGAAGCCTGGGTGTGAGTGTCAACTCCTTCACAAGTCCTTCCTCTTCTGACTTCTCTTTCTTGCCTTTCCATGCTCCTAGAGCCTTCCATAGAATGTCCAATAGGAGCAGTGATGGCAGACGTCTTGTCTTGCTTCCAATACCTGTTCAGCATTTTACTACCAACTGTAATATTTGCTGTTGGCTCTTTGCAAATATTCTTTATCGAATTAAAGAAGTTTTTTTTTTTTTTTCTTTTCCGGGTCGGTTAATGTTTTATTTTAAAATCACGAGTGGATGTTGAATTTTATCAAATGCTTTTTCTGCAATTATTGAGATTATCATAGTATTTTCTTTTAAAATTTACCAACATGGTGAATAGCGTTAAGTGATTTCCTAATGTTAAATCAACTTTGAGTTCCTTGGATATACCTGACTTGGTCATGATGTATTTTTCCTGTTTATATGCTATTGGGTTTCATTTGTTAATATTGTATTTAGAATTTTTGTATCTGCACTCATGAATGAAATTAACTTGTAATTTTCCTTTCTTATAGCTTCCTTTTTGAGGTTTAATGTCAAGGTTTTCCCAGCCTTGTACAGTGAACTGGGGAGTATTCCCCCTTTTCCTAGTCTCTAGAAGAATGAGTATAAGAGTAGAATTATTTCTTTCTCGAATGTTGGATAGGAATTACTGGAAAAGCCAGTTGAGTCTGGAGTTTTCTTTATGGGAAGATTTAAAACCATTAATTCAATTATGTTAATATCTATTGGACTATTTAGTTTTTCTGTGTCTTTATCAGTTTTGATAAATTATATTTTCCTAGGAATTTGTCCATTTTGAGTATATTTCACAAATTATTTGCTTAGAATATTCTTGATATGCTGTAAACATCTTTGTATTGCCTGCAGCATAAAATAGTGTCTCCGTTTTATTCCTGACACTAGTTATTTGTGCCTCCTCCTTCCTTCTTGTGGTCTTTGTCAGTAGTTCAAGGGCTGATTTTATTCATCTTTTCAAAGAACCAACTTTAGACTTGTTCATGATCCTTTCTGTTGTATTGTGTGCACATGTATATATATTTTCTATATTACTGACTTTTGCCTTTATAGTTTCTCTTGCTACTTCATTTTGGTCTCTTTTTTTTAACATCTTGTGGTGGATGTTTAACGTAATAAGTTTCAAAACTTGCAACAAACACATGTAAGACATTAAAAATCATAAATTTTTTCTTAGGGAGTATGATAGCCGTATTCCAAAATGGTAATATGTAACATTTTATTATCAATTTTTTCAAAATATTTTAAATTTCTATTATGTTTTGATTCTGGTTGTAGGCCATGTTTCTTAATTTCCAAATATATGAGATTTCTGATTGTCTTTTTCACATGTGGCCAGAGAACACGTTTTGTTCATTTCAGTTCTTTGAACTATCAAGGCTTGCTCTATGGCCCAGTCCACGGTCAGTTTTGTAAGTATTACTGTGGACCCCCCTTTCACTTGCTCAAGACCACCACTGCTCCTGCTGTTCTCCCTTCTCTTTCCTGCATCAATTTTTGCCCCTCTCCTGGATCATCCCTATCAGCATACAAACCTGTTGTTATTTCTTAAGAAAAAAAAAAAAAACAAAAAAAAACAGAGGCAACCTCTGTTGACTCTACATGCAACTATAGCCTCCTTCCCATTTGTCTAAGCCTGGACTACCCTGAAAGCAGAGATTGTCATGCTCTGGGCTAGGTAGTGTTTGGGGGAAGTGATCCCAGGGAGAAGGAATGAGATGGGGGATGGAAGGCGGTGGGGAGCCAATGCATTACTGAGCTGCAGGAATGCGTCTCAGTGTTGTCAAGGGGAAGCATTTATTCGTGGGCTTCCATACCCATGGGTCAAGGTGGCTCCAGAGGCATTAACCCCCACCCACTCTGGGGTTGGGCTTATGAGGTGGCCTCGCAGGTGCTTGCTACTGTGGAAGCTGCCTTCAATTGGCCGCGGCTGCAGTGGCTGGAATAGAGGTGGGGCCGAGAGGATGTCACAGGGGCTAGAAGAGTCCAGAGCCCATTGTTGTCTATGCCCAGTGTCTCGTTTCTCTCCCCGCATTCCCTCACAAATGAACTCTAGTCAGACCCTCCTTACTCCACCCTCACAGTGCGCAATTCTTAGGCCTCATTTTGTCCGTCTTGTCAGCAGCCTTGGACACAGCTGAGGGTTCTCCACTCCTGGAAACGTTTCCTTCTCACAGCTTCAGGACTCCACTCATGCCTGGTTTCCTTCCCCTCTGGCTACTCTTCCTCAACTCCCTGACTTCTAAACATTGGCAAGCTCAGGATTTAGCCCTTGGCCCCTTTCTTTTCTTTTTATATTCATTCCTTTGTGGTCTCATTTGTATTACCACATTTCAAACGCTGTACTTGCTATGGATCCAAAGTTATCTTCAGACCTGAGCTGACCCCTAAACTGCAGATCTGCAGGTAGATACTGTTCAGCATTTCCATTTGCGTGTCTAAACATGTCTCAAACTTCTGTGACCAGCACCCAGCTCCTGATGTCCTCCCCAAACCCGTTCCTTTTCCCATTGTCTCCATCCCAGGAAATGGCAACTCCATCTTTATATTAATAAGACTTCAGGATGAAGACTTTAGTGCCATCCTTGGCCTTTCTCTTTTACTCCCTAATAACTGATTTGTTGGTAAATCCTGATGCCTCTGCACTCACAGTGGATCCGGAATCCAGCTACTTCACCCACTCTTGGCTGAAGCCGCCATGATTCTCTGTTCACTGGTGGATCTGTGATCTCTTAACTGGTCTCTCTGCCATTGCCCCCACTGGCACAGTGGCCAGAGTGATCCTGTTAAAG
>NW_016806071.1:2440973-2451682 GCF_001698545.2 Rhinopithecus bieti
CTCAGTCACACTCATTCACACACCCCTCAGTCATTCACACGCCCCTCAGCCACACTCATTCACATGCCCCTCATTCACACGCCCCTCAGCCACACTGATTCACACCCACTTCAGTCACACATGCCCCTATGTCACACTCATGTACACGCCCCTCGGTCACACATACACACCCCTCAGTAACTCATTCACACGCCCCTCAGTCACATTCATTCACACGCCTCTCAGTCACACTCATTCACACGTCCCTCAGTCACATTCACATGCCCCTCAGCCACTCATTCACACACCCCTCAGTTACACTCCTTCACACCCCTTGGTCCCACTCATTCACACGCCCCTCAGTCTCATTCACACCCCTCAGTCACACTCATATGCCCCTCACTCATTCAAACCCCTTGGTCACACTCATGAACTTGCCCCTCGGTCACACATATACTTGCTCCTCAGTCACACTCATTCACACACCCCTCAGTCACATTCACATGTCCCTCAGCCACATTCACATGCCTCTCAGTCACACACACCCTTCAGTCACATTCACACCCCTCAGTCACATTCACACCCCTCAGTCACATTAACTCACATGCCCCTCAGTTACACTCATTCACATGCCCCTCAGTCACACTCATTCTCACCCCTCAGTCTCATTCACACCTCCCAGTTACACTCATTTACATGCCCCTCAGTCACACTCATTCACACGCCCCTCAGTCACACACACCCCTCAGTCACATTCATTGACACACCTATCTGTTACACCCCCGGTATCCTCAGTCACACTCATTCACACCCCTCAGTCAGACTCATTCACATGCCCCTCAGACTCATTCACATGCCCCTCAGTCACATTCATTTACACCCCTCAGTCTCATTCATTACACCCCTCATATTCATTCATGCCCCTCATACTCATTCACATACCCCTCAGGCACACTCATTACACCTCTCAGTTACACTTATTCACACGCCTCTCAGTCACACTCATTCACACGCCCCTCAGTCACACACACCCCTCAGTCACATTCATTGACACACCTATCTGTTACACCCCCGGTATCCTCAGTCACACTCATTCACACACCTCTCCCTTACTCCCCCTTTCTCCTCAGTCACTCATTCACATGCCCCAGTCACACTCGTAAACACCCCTCAGTCACAATCACATGCCCCCTCAGTCACTCATTCACACACCCTTCAGTCATATGCCCCTCACAGTCATACACCCCTCAGTCACACTTTCACACACCCCTCAGTCACATTCATTCACATGCCCCTAAGTCACACTCATTCACACACCTCTCTCTTACTCCCCCAGTCTCCTCAGTCACACTCAGTCATATGCCCCTCACTCATTCAAACCCCTTGGTCACACTCATGAACTTGCCCCTCGGTCACACATATACTTGCTCCTCAGTCACACATCTCTCTTTTATTCCCCTGGTCTCCTTTTCTTCGTGCTGTCACTCACACACACTGCACACCAGCCCACTGACTTCTTGCTGATCCTGGCCATTAGTAAGGTCTACTGCTCCCTCAGGGCCTTGGCACTGACTGTTCCCCCTGCCTGAAATGCCCTCCCCCGAGACCCAGACACTCATATGACTCAATCCCTCACCTGCTTCTGGTCATTACCCAGTTACATTACTCAGTGAGGCCTTTCCCGAACATCCCATATAAAAGTGCATCCTTCCTTCAGATATTTCCTATGCTCCTTCCTGTTTTATTTTTCTCTTTACCACTAACATTCTGTATAATTTACTTATTTCTTTCATTTATGTCCCCTGTTAGAAGGTGAATGCCATGAAAGCAGAGATTTTTATCTGTTTTATTCACTGCTGTATCCCAGAACCTAGAATAGCCTCTTGGCACATAGCAGGTACACAACAAAAATGTGATGACTGAATAATGTTTTGTAGAGTGTAAGTACATACATGTAATATTTATGATTATTATAACTCTCTAGTGTTGCTCAGAGATGGTGGAAACCCTGCCATAGGGATCTTAAAATAACACAGATGGGGGCAATTGGTTAACTATTTGGGAGAAAATAAAGTTAAATCCTCACCTACATTATCTTGCAAAATATATTCCAGATGGATTCAGGAATTAAGTGTGAAAAATGAAACCACACACAAAAAATTAGAAGGTATTGTAGGGAAATGTTTATCTGTTGTCTGGTTGGAAAAGGACTAGCTTTTCATAAATCACAAAAGTGATTTAAACTAAAAAAAACTGTTAGATTACACTACTTGAAAAGTTAAAACATTTTTATGGGAAAAAAGTTATAAACAGCAATAAAAGGCAATAAAAAATTGGGAAGAGTATTTGCTACAAAGAGCAAACCTGATATCCTTACTACATTAAAAAGCTCTCACAAAATGATGAGAGAAAATGCATAAAGGACAGGAACAGACACTTGGCAGAGGAAGAAATACAGATAGCCAAAAAGTATTTTCAAATATTTGCCCCCACTAGCTATAAAGCTCAAATTAAAAAAATGAACTATCATTTCGGTCTTGCACATTAGCAAAGACAAAGGAAATCCTATTGCTCTTTGTTACTGTGTGCATTGAAATTGGCTCCCTCTGGCTGGGTGCGGTGGTTCATGCCTGTAATCCCAGCATTCTGGGAGGCCAAGGTAGGTGGATCGCCTGAGGTCAGGAGTTCGAGACCAGGCTGGCCAACATGGTGAAACCCTGTCTCTACTAAGAATACAAAAAATTAGACAGGCGTGGTGGCATATGCCTGTAATCCCAGCTACTTGGGAGGCTGAGGGAGGAGAATTGCTTGAACCCAGGAGGCAGAGGTTGCAGTGAGCCGAGATCGTGCCATTGCACTCCAGCCTGAGCAACAGAGCAAGACTCTGTCAAAGAAAAAAAAGAAAGAAGGAAGGAAGGAAGGAAGGAAGGAAGGAAGGAAGGAAGGAAGGAAGGAAGGAAGGAAGGAAGGAAAGAGAGAGAATGAAAGAGGTCCGCTCACAGTCACTGGTGGGAGTATAAATTGGGCTGATCTTTCTGGAGGGCAGTTTGACAGTGTGTTCCATGAGCCTGGAAAATATTCAGCCCTTTTGGCCCAGGAATTCCTCCACTTGGAGGAATTTTCTAAGGAAGCATTTGGAGAGGCAGACAGTGATTTATTTGCAAGAGCACCCATCACAGCATTATTTATAATGGCAAAAAAAATTGGAAATAACCTAAATGTCTAACAACGGGGAATTGCTAAATAAATCATGGTGTGATATCATGATGGAATATTATGCAGCTGTTCTAAAGATGGCTTTTGAAGAGCCCCTAGTGACAAAGGAAAACACTCATGATTTGATATTTAGTGTAACAAATAATAAATGTCAATGTAGTCAGATACTAAATATCTGCATGTATATGTATGCATACGCATGCAATCACATAGGAAGTTGTAGTGAAAAAATGAATATATGAAAATCTGAGCAGTCTGGGAGAGGCAATTATGGAATTCTTTTTTATTTTTTGAAGATTCACCCCCAATTCATGAATGAACGTGTACAGTCAATCATACATATCTCTCAGAAAGGAAAATCCAAGGCATTTTCGTATTGAATGGTCTAGGGCAGTCTTCTCAAGGCCTGCATGTGTGCAGGAATGAACAAGAAGACTCTCTGGGCTTATAGAGCTTGTGTTCAAGTGGGACAGACAGATAATGAGCAAATATAATAATATGTAGTAGGCAGTGTGTGTGCTGAGAAGAAAAAGAGAATGACAGGGTCTGGGGAAGGTCAGGCCTCTTGCAGGAAGGTGATCCTGATGACAAGAAGCTGCCACCGCAACTGTCCAAGCCCATGGGCAGAGGGGACATCTGTGCAGAGGCCCAGAAGGAGGAGCAAGCTCACTGTGTCTAAGATATGGGAAGAGGCTGATGTGGTGGTGGCATGCTGGAGAAGAGTGGAACAAGATGCTCAGCCATGCCCTTGGCCTTCCTTATCTTTGGATCAAGTCCTGTTCTCCAAGCCCATCTCATGCTTTTCATTTCTAGGACACCATTAGGAGCCAGGTGCTGCCAGGCAGTGAGGCTGGAAGAATTAACAGTCTGGGGTAGGAACAGCTGGGGCCATATGTGCCGCATGATGCTACAGAGTGATAGCAACTGCTATGTGGGCTTGCTCCTGGGCTGTGAAGCGCAGAGGGGATTAGGGAGGGCTTCAGGGAGGAAGCATTTGAGCTGGGCCTTGAGGGATGGGTAGGAGTGGGTCCCCAGGTTAAAGTGGGTAGAAAGGCGTCTCAGGAGGGAGAACATCATAAAGCACAGAGTGGGGCCGGGGTTGCATCCTTGGCACATCAGGGTAAGGGTAGATAGCTGGAGAGCCTGGGCTGTATGACTGTGTGGTGTGTGCATGTCCCTGTGTGTGGATACATCCCATGTGTGTACATGTCCCCATGTGTGTACATGTGCGTGCAGTCCGGGAGATCAGATCAGAGAGGTGAGATTCTGATTTGATATACCTGGGCAGGGCCCAGATTTATTTTTCAAGTTCCCCAGGCCGTTCTGATGTACCAGATAGTTTGGGACCCAGTGCTGTGGATGGAAGTCTTTGAGAAATGTAAACAGAGGAGCCAGGATTCTGCCCTGTGCCCAGGAGCCTTCCCCGTTGGCCACCCCTTCTGACCTCTCAGGGTGCTGTTTTCCGTCCCTATATTATAGCCTTTGGTTGTTAAATCCATCCCATCTCCACCCTGTGGCTTTGCATACATTTGAGTCTGATGATCAGCACGCAGGAGACTGAGCTCAGACCTGGTAGGTGGCGAGTGGGGTGGGCTTTGATGGTGGAGGGGATGCCTGTGGTGGGTGCACATCCCGCTTGCTTGACCAAGTGGCTTCGGCTTCTGAGAGTTAGGTTCCTTTCCCTTAGGTGGGAATAATTCTCTCTCCCGCCTAGGGCTGATGGTGTTAAATTCGTGGATAAAGTGACTGGTACTCAGGTGTAAGCCTGGCGAATGCACTCTGGTGCAACGGTGGGCATTCAAAAGCGTGTTGAGTGAGCCGGTACAGTCCCTCCCATGGCTCTCCTGCCCTTGGTAGATGTGATGCTGGTGTTCAGGGTGCTGGGACGTTGAGCATCTCCTGTGTGGCCATGGGAGAACACGGAGGTGAATAAGGCCAAATCTGTTGAGGCCAGCTCTCTGGGAAGAAATAAGACAAACACAGAAATGCTGTCATCTGGGGCACACTGTTGAGATCAGAGACCCAGGCCAGGTCCTAGCATAAACATGAGCTCAGGAAATGACCACTAAAGGTACCCCAGGTAGAGGGCACAGCAAAGTTAAAGGCCCGGCTTTGGAGAAGTACATGGTCACTTAGGGGACTGGCCCCTCGGGGCTGGAGAGCTCATACCCTTGCTGTCTCTCCCTCTCCCCCAGATTCACTGTGCTCTCAGACGGGGTCCTCTCTTTTTACCTACATTCTGTTCGGCAGAAAGAGCAAGGGCTTTAGAGTCAGGAGACACAGGCCACACAGGCTGGAAGAAGCTATCTTGGAGCATCTTGGGGTCCTCATCCATAAAATGGGGACAGTAGTGTCTTCTTCACATGGTTGGCATTTGTGGTTTAAAACAAGCCATGCCAAGCCCAGTGCTTGGCACACAGCAGGTACACAATGCTATTGCTTATGTCCCTCCTCCCCTCCACCTCCTGTCTGGTTGGTACTCAGCTTTAGGAGGTCCCCAGTGGACTCCCCAGCCAGGCGCATTGGCCCTGCATTCTGCTATCTCTTTAAGATAATAAATACGAACAAAACCGAAATCCATTATTAGCTTCTTCTAGACTGTCTGCATGATTTATGGCTTCAAAGTGTCTCTAGTTAATCTGTCGAAAGGGATTTTAAATTTCATTCGTCTTCCCTTCTGGCAGCCCCCTCTACCTTGAGTTCAGCTGTTTGACATGTCTAGTACTGGGGTCCCATTTAAAAAACGTTTACAGTGGGCTGAGGGAAAAAAAAAATTGGAGCTGGAGTGGCAAGCGGGAGGCTCAATTTGGCACATCTGCTTTGAATTCCACGCATCTCCTCAAAGTGCAGATAACTTGAAAGTTCACTCAGGGAAGCAGTCTGGTGCTCACGAGGACTGCCTTAGGTGACTTTAAAGGAGAGGGGAATAATTACTGAAAATGAATTGTCACTGAAACAGAACCCTCCCGATCGGCCAGCTGACCATCTGTGGCTCACATGTGCAGACCGCCCACACCTCCTCCTCCCAGGACTACCTAGTGTTCAACTCTTTGGTTTTGTAAACCTCTGCCTCCCGGGCCACTCAGGCAATGCCTTGTTTGAGACTCATGCTAACTGGGGCTATATAGTTCCCAGTATGGCTGTGGTTGTGGGATCTGGAATGAGGACCTAGGCAGAAACTGCCCAGGATTCAGTTCAGCAGATGTGTGGTAAGGGCCTTGGCACGTCAGGCCCTGGAGAATGTGTGTGTGCACAGTGCTCTACAGTTTACAAAGCCCTTCCACATTTATCACAGGTGGGGAAGCTGAATTGCATGCATTTATTTATTCAGTGAAAATGAATGAATCCCCTGTGGTGGGCTGGTTGTTGGTTGGAAGCAGGATGCAGGGGCATGTCAGCCACAGCTCTGCCTGCAGGCACGGGAGCCAGATGATGCGGGAGTGGACCCTGGGGTCTGCACCTCAGAGGAGCAGAGAAGGATGTGTAGGAAAGTTGCACTGAGGGCATCACTGAAGCCGGGCCTCCCAGGATTCATGCGTGTAGCAGATTCTTGGTGAATTCCTGTTCTGAGCCAGGCGGTGTTCTCAGATCTTGGTTGTCATCAGAATAGACCAAGCCCCTGCCCTCAGCGAGCAGAAAACAAAGATGTCAACAGATAAGCAAGACGCTTTTAAATAATGATGAGTGCTATAAAGATGGTAGAGCAGGATGGTGTGATTGTAAGACTTCTCAGGTCAGGGAGGGCCTCCACGGCCAGCTCAGGGTCCCCTGGATGCAGGCTGGGGAGTATCAGCCCTGGGAACAGGAGCCACAGAAGAGGGTTTGGAGCAGAAGGGGGTTCTTGAGATGAGGTGGCAGTGTGCAAAGGCCGAGGCTGCTGGCTCTCGAGGACAGACTTGGCAAGAGCCAGAGGGAGGGGTGTGGTGGAGGGAGGCTGTCCCCTGGGGAAGTTATGAGTTGTGTCTGCTGTTTATTTATGTGACTCTAGCTGGATTAACAACCTCACTAGCTGCAGTAATGGGAACTTCACTATTTGGCCAGGTTCTGGTCATGCCAAAGAGAGGTGCGGGCTTGCAGCAGAGGAAGCTAGAGCCTTGGAACCATGCCCTGTCCTCCTTTGCCATTCCTAAGAGTGGCCCCCACTCTGGGCCTGGTGGTTCTGCCAGGAAGCAAAGGGATAGTATACCCATTGTCGTGAGCCCTACTGAGCAAGTGGGTGCCCTCCCAACAGGGTTGGCCCCAGATGTCACTCAGCCCTGGCATCTGGGGCCAACCCAGTCCTCTATGAGGAAGGCAGGTCACCTCTGATAGGAGAGGCAGCTACTGTCAGGTTGGTGTGAGCTTCTCTCTGCAGCATTGTGGCCACCTGTGCCCCTGTCTGGCCACAGGGCCTGGTCCTCAGTCTACACTTGGGTACTGTTTCTGCACAGGTGAATGGATTGACCTGAAGAGGGGATTGAGAGTTAAGTCTGGGTTTGAAACAGTTTCTTCTCTGAGTCTCTCCTTTTCTCATCTGCACAGTGGAGAAAATGTGAGGATTAAGATTTTCCTTACAAAGCATCAGGCCCAGCTCCAGACACAATAGGAGCTCACTCCATGGTGGCTGTATATCCCAGAGAAAGAGCAGTCTGGGCCTGGGGGATGCCATCTAAGATGGGGAGACAAGAATGTCAACAGTAGATGTGCAATCAATGTTTGTTAAATGACTACTTGAATGAATTAATGAATGAAAATGGTTTGCTTATTGGGATTTAGTTGTGTCAAGGCCAAGCTATGGAATCTCTGACTTCATCACAGTAGAAGATGAAGTCCAAGGTTACTGATGTGTCACTCAGGCTCCACCTGTGCCAGCCTCTGACTTCTTACTTCCTGGGCCTCCTGGTCCCAGATCCGCAATACTCAAAGCCCCCAAATAGATCCAGCTGTTGCATGCCTCTGGCCAGATGCTGGCCTTGCACTTTTGATGTTCTTCTTGCCCCATCTTCCTGGCAAATACTCTTTCAGGGTTTAGCCCAAGAGTCATCTCCTCAGGGAATTTTTTCTGATTCCTTCCTGCTCAGAAGCAAGAAAAGGAGGTCAATACTAATGAAGCCAGGTTTGTCATCCAGGCCTGAAGTGGCCAGAAGCTGGACTTGTGTTTTGTTTTCTCTTTGGACTGCCTGTGAAGAATACAGTCCTTCATGATAGAGCAGTCATCAGCCCTTCAGTGAGTATCCAGTTACAAAAATTCAAACAGACTGGGGTTGCTGTTGCCCCCTGGTTTTATTTTAATTTCTCCAGTGACTAAAGACACAGAGCATCTTTGCACCTTCTCATGTGTGTGTCTTCTGTTGAGAAGTGTCTGTTCAAGTCTTCTGTCCATTTTTAAATTGGATTGTTTATCCTTTTTTATTAAGTTATGAGTTATTTATATGTTCTGGATACAAGCCTTGTTGGAGATACATATGTATATATATGGAATATTTTCCCCATTCTATGCCTTGCCTTTTCATTTTCTAAATGGTGCTTTTTAGAGAACAGAGGTTTTAAATTTTAGTTGGGCATGGTGGTGTATGCCTGTAATTCTAGCTACTCAGGAGGCTGAGGTAGGAGGATCACTGGAGCCCAGGAGTTCAAGGCTGCAGTGAGCTAGGATTGCCCCACTGCACTCCAGCCTAGGCGATAGAGGGAGACTCCATCTCTTAAAAAAAAAAAAAAAAAGAAAGATTTTAAAATTTAGTCTAATTTATCAACTTTTAACATGTTTCCTGCTTTTTGTGTTCTAAGAAACCTTTGCCTGTCCCAAGGTGTGCTCTTTTCTAGAAGTTTTATGGTTTTAGTTCTAAGGTTAGGTTGATGATGCATTATGAATTAATTTTCATGTGTGGTGTGAGATAGGAGTCAAGGTCATCTTTTCCATACAGTTATCCAGTTTTTCTAGCATCATTTGTTGAAAAGATTTCTTTCTCTCATTGGTTTGCCTTGGCACCCTTGTGAAAAATCAAGTGACCACGTAAATGTGGATTTAATTGTAGACTTTCTGTTTGGTCTGTTGATCTATGTCTATTCTTATGCCAGTGCCACCCTGTCTTGATTACTGTAGCTTTGTAGAAAGTCTTGAAATCAGATAGTGTGAGTTTTCCAACTTTGTTCTTAATTTTCAATATTGTTTTGGCTATTCTAGATCTCTCATTTTTCATATATATATTTTGGAATCAACTTGTCAAATTTTACCAAAAAGCCTACTGGAGTCTTAGTTGAGATGGCATTAAATTTATAGATCAAGCTGGATAGAATTGACATCTTAACAGTATTTAATCCTTCATCCATGAACATAGTATCTCTTCTCATTTATTAAGGTTTTCTTTGCTTCCTCTCAGTAGCAGTGAAAGGTCTATTTTTCAGTGAACGCTCTTATATATGAATAGCTTTTGTAACTTTATTTCTAAGCATTTTATGTTTTCTGATGCTATTATATGTGATATTGCTTTCAAATCCCATCTTCTGGTTATTTCCTCTAGTATGGAGAATTAAAATTCATTTTAGTATGTTTGCAATGTTTATTATGTTTCATTGTATATCTTGCAACATGTCTAAATTTATTCTTTTTTATTTATAGGATTTTCCCCCCATAGGACTTTTATGTAAACAATCGTGTCATCTGAGGTTAAAGAGTTATGCTTCTTTTTCCATCTTCATGCTTTTTTCTTTTCTTACTGGACTGCACTAGCTAAGACATCTAATAATAATGTGAAATAGAAGTAGTGAATTTGGACATCCTTGCTTTGCTCCCAGTCTTGGGGGAAAATGTTCCGTCTTTCACCAGTAAGCATGATGTTAGCTGTAGTTTATCATTGATATACTTTATTATTTTGAGGAAATTCTTTTCTGTTTCTAGTATGCTGAGGATTTTAATCATCAGTGGGTACTACTTTTTCTGTGTGTGTGGAGCTGATCATATGGCTTTTCTTTATTCTTTTGATTTAGTGAATTACATTTCTCGATTTAGAACCTTATACTCTCTACTCACTTGGTCATGATGTATTTATCTTTTCTATTAATATATATTGCTGAATTTGATTTATTTTTAAAAAGCAGATATCAGATTTGATACACATGAACCATTAATATGAAATTGTAAAGAAATAATTTTGAAAGTTGGTTGTAAATCATAAAAAGTCCTAAAAAATGGCTAAAGTAATAAATTAAGAAGCAGTATAAGTAACTGTATCACAGTCATGTGTTAATTACTAGAAACAAACTGAGGTTAATATGTTTCTTAAGAAATTAGCAAAAGAATGCTTTAAAAAAAGAGAAGAGCCAGGCGCGGTGGCTCAAGCCTGTAATCCCAGCACTTTGGGAGGCCGAGACGGGCGGATCACGAGGTCAGGAGATCGAGACCATCCTGGCTAACACGGTGAAACCCCGTCTCTACTAAAAAATACAAAAAAATTAGCCGGGCGAGGTGTTGGGCGCCTGTAGTCCCAGCTACTTGGGAGGCTGAGGCAGGAGAATGGCGTGAACCCGGGAGGCGG
>NW_016806071.1:2451883-2528588 GCF_001698545.2 Rhinopithecus bieti
TGAGGAGAATCAATATTGCCGCTCTGACAATCTGTCCTGTGACAATATAGGTCTCATAGCAAAAAAAAAAAAAAAAAAAAAAAAAAAAAAATTGGTGAAACAGAAAATGACAAAAAATAATGATTTTTAAAAATCGTGTATTTCCTGAGGCTACTGCGACAAATTACCCACAAGTTTTAAACAAC
The DNA here is from genome assembly GCF_001698545.2 of Rhinopithecus bieti. Lineage (NCBI taxonomy): Eukaryota > Metazoa > Chordata > Mammalia > Primates > Cercopithecidae > Rhinopithecus > Rhinopithecus bieti. The sequence continues at coordinate 2,452,069 of NW_016806071.1, forward strand.
AGAAAATTTAAAACAACAGATATTTATCCTCTTACAGTTCTGGAGGCCGGAAGTCCAAAATCAAGGTGTCGGTAGGGCCTTGCTCCCTCTGGAGGCTCTGAGGGAGAATCTTTGCCTCTTCGGGCCTCTGGTGGCTGTTGGCATTTTCTGACTTGAGGCAGACCAGCATCTGTCTCCTGGCCACATTGCCTCTTCCCTGTCTGTCTGCATCTCTCTTCTGTGTGTGTCTCTCATAAGGATGCTTCTCTTTGGATTTAGGGCCCACTGGGATAGTCCAGGGTGATCTCATCTTAAAATCCTTAACTTCATTGCATCTGCCAAGACCCTTTTTCCAAATAAGGTCACATTCACCAATTCTGGAGATTTGACATGGAATATCATCTTCCTTTTATTTATTTATTTATTTATTTATTTGGAGACATAGTCTGTTGCCCACACTGGAGTTGCAGTGGTGCGATCTCGGCTCACTGCAACCTCCGCCTCCCAGGTTCAAGTGATTCTCCTGCCTCACTCTCCCAAGTAGCTGGGATTACAGGCGCACACCACCACACCCAGTGAGTATTTGTATTTTTAGTAGAGACATGGTTTCACCATGTTGGCCAGGCTGGTCTCAAACTTCTGACCTCTAGTGATCCACCCACCTCGGCCTCCCAAAGTGCTGGGATTACAGGCATGAGTCACTGTGCCCAGCCAACATGGAATATCTTTCAAGGGGCCACCATTCAACCTCCGATATAGTGTAACTTTAAGATTTCCTGTATGAGGCCAGGCGCAGTGGCACATGCCTGTAATCCCAGCACTTTGGGAGGCCGAGGTGGGCAGATCAAGAGGTTGAGACCATCCTGGCCAATGTGGTGAAACCCCATCTCTACTAAAAAATACAAAAATTAGCTGGGCATGGTGGTGTGTGCCTGTAGTCTCAGCTACTTGGGAAGCTGAGGCAGGAGAATTGCTTGAACCCAGGAGGCAGAGGTTGCAGTGAGCGGAGATCTCGCTACTGCACTCCAACCTGGTGACAGAGTAAGACTCTGTCTCAAAAAAAAAAAAAGGGTTTCTGTATGAAACATTGATGTTTGATGACCGAATCAAATGAAATAAACTGAGCAGCAAATACGAAATAAGAAGAAACTCACCCATAATCCTTGATTGTGACCAACTTAATATATTTTTTTAAATGCCGCTATGAACACAAAATGAAAACGTATTACTAAAACTAAAACCATCTCTTCTAATATAAATTGTTGTCATCTTTATAAATGGTTAAAATAAACAAGTTTTGGGTAACTGTTTATTTGGAAATTTTGGGAATGTAGCCATTTGGCGAAGTAATTTGTGGCTAATTGGCTTTTGATGAATTGGTCATTTGACACATTGATTTTCGGCCAACTGGCACTTGGAGAATAGATGTTCATCAAGTTGGCCTACCTCCCACACGGGCCTGGGGCTTGGTGTCTGGGGCCGGGCTGTGAAGTCCACATGGGCGTCAGGCAGGCTGAGTACTTGGTGTGGGATCCAAAGATCCTCTTAGACCAGGAGGGAGAGCCCCACAAGACCTGGCCATCCCTGGCCTTGGCTGGCCTGCTCCCAGCTGGGCTAGGGGAGACTTGGGGGGGATACAGAAATGAGAGTGATCCTTTATGGACTGTGTGCCAGGCCCTGAGCTAAGTGTCCCATGGGCATTATCTCACTTGATCCTCACAATAAACCCCTGCAACTAGTATGATGATCTGCATTTGACAGATAAGGGAATGGAGGCACAGAGAGGTTAGGTTACCTGGCCAAGACCACACTGGCAGGTGAGGGGCAAAGTTCAGATTCTAGAGCAGGCTGGCTGTCTCTAAAGCCTATGATCCTATCCCCAGCGCTAAAATGGATCAGATGGAGTCCTTGTCCTCAAGCAGCTACTGGCCCAGTCAGCTTATTGATAAATCATTGCTATGGGCCTTATTGCAGCCTGACAGTGGAGCCCATTTCTCTTTCTCAGATGAGGAAACTGAGATCTGGATACAGTGTGAGGCTTGCTGAAGGTTGCACAGTGGATCAGCATTAGAGCTAGAACAGGGACCATGCTGGGTCCCGTTCCTCCTCCATCGGCTGCCTCTACCTCTAGCCTGGCTCCGGGATTTCTGCTCCTTTGTGTTCTTCTCCCTGAAAGTGGGACAGGCCCTGCAGTCTCCCGCCTTCCATCCCCAGCCCTCCTTGTTTATGTCCATGTTAATGGGCCTTTGCAGGCCGGCCCAGCTGCCGATGAGAGCCAGCGAGCCACCTGGAGCTGCGTCTGCTACAGAATGTTTACGGTGCGCGGAGCCGAAACGAAACAACATCCATCTTGTTGACTAGTCCCAAACACTGTACTTATTCATGGCCAGGCCGCCGATGGGGTCCCTGCACTTGGCAGTGAGCTGCCCCAGCTCAGCCGGCATAAACTGGCAGTGAGAAGAGTGAGAAGAAAAGCAGGCAAGCTTTGGGGAAGTTGTGCCCTGAGCCCAGGTGGACCCCCCACCCCCCACCCATTTTCTGTTCACCCTGTTCCCTGACCAGATGGAGTGTCAAGGTAGTACACTGCGATGTCAGCGCTGGTCTGAAGACAAGATGCTGGGGCACCGAGCTGGCGTCAGAAGTACAGGTCAGCCCTAACCATGGGCCTTGGTGAGGACTAATGAGGTCATCTGTGTAAACGTGAAGTGCTGGACAGCAGCCCAGCAGCCTAGGAGAGCTTTGCCCCAGACAACTCTGCCTCGAATCCTGGTATGGCCGTCATCATTGCCCAGACTCAGTGTCCTTATCTCTCCAGCAGGATTAATGCTGATCTCAGCCTTGCAGGATTAACCAGAGAAGCTTTGAGACACACTCTAAACCAAGTTATTCCTGTAAATGTCCCATCCCTCCCAGGATGCCAAGGAGAGAGCATCATTCTCTCTGGCCGCCTTTAGGAGGCAGCAGCGAGGCGCTCTGCAGTGAATGCCTGATGGGAACTCTGGAGGACTGGCCTCTGGTCCTGACTTGTCCACTGGCCCCAGTGTCACCTTGGACAGCCCTTCACGCTCCCTGGGCCTCAGCCTCTCTCTTATGTAAAACCAGATTATCTTTTAGATCCGTTTTAGTCCTGCCACCTTACAGCGGAATGGCTGAGGGATGCTGCTCAAGGTACATGCAGTTCCCATAGGAATGACTTCTCCTGGCCTGTGGGCCACCTGGTGGGTTGAGTGTAGGGTGATCGCTGATGCCCTGGGCCAAGGACTATAGTCTGGAATCACCAGCCCTGGGGGTGAATCCCAGGTGTCTCTCCTTCTAGATGTGTTATTCAGGAGAAGTCATTTCAACATCCTGGCCTTGGTTTCCTCATCTGTAAAATAGGCTGATTGATGCATCTAGCAAGACTGTTGAAAGGCTTAGATGAAATGTTTAGCTCTGTACTCTGGCCCCTTAGGTGCAGACACAACACTCACATCCCCTGTAGCGGGGAATGACCAACCCTGTGGCAGGGTCAGGGAAGCCTTCCTAGAAGCAGTGGCCCCACTAAAGAAGGATAAGGGAAGGTAGGTATGCACCCTCATCCTTAGGGCATTGCAGTTCTGTTTAAGGGTCCAGGTTGTCACTAGTCCAAGGGCTCCTGAGGGCAGCAGCAGTATCTGCCTCATCTCTGTGTCCCAGTGCCCAGCTCAGGGTGGGTGGATGGGTGTTCTCTTTGGCCCATGCCAGAAAGGGTCTTGGGAGGTGGCAACCAGGCTAGACCAGGCAGGCCTGTCCGCCATGAAGAGTCCAAACGCTGGGGCCAGAGGAGGGAGAGGTAGAGGTCTGGTCCAAGACCAGCCCCACCTCTGGATCATGAAGCCTTTTGACAGGGGATCCACAGTGGCTCTCTGGTATTAGAAGAGGACAGAACATTTAGAGGCATCTCTAGTCTACTGTCTTTGTTTTACAGAAAAGGGAACTGAAGCCTCGGGGCTGGGAGCTGCCTAAGACGGGAAGTGAGTTAACAGCCAGGGTAGGACTAGAACTCTGGGCTCTACTTCCTGTCTAGGGGTCCTTTCCCTGGGTTCTTGACCTTAAGTGTGAAAAACAGGGTCAGGCCTGAACACGGGGCGCTACTTGCATGAGAACCTGCTGCTTCCCGATGGAAGTAAAGTATGGTCTCGAGGGCAGGCTTTCTCCTTGGCAATGTTGGCAGTCACAGCAGCAGTATCTTAGAGTGGGCTGCCCCTCATCAGCCCCTCGACTTTTCTAGAAACTCCCCTTTGCAGCCTTAGAAGTCAGGGCAATGTGGTACTGCATGGGCTGGTGCAGCCCTATGCAGAGCTGCAGGCAGGGCCAGAGGCAAGTCTGCAGCCTCCCTTCCCCTCACAGAGGCCTGCTCCTAATTGGATGAAAACACCACTAGGTGCTGCTTCATGGAAATGTTAATTAGTTTCCACCTCCTGTCTCTTGAGGGAAACCAGTGGGTTTCAACCAATAACGTTGTAAAGGCCAGAGCTGGGATTGTGGCCTAGTGACCCACCCCAGAGACTTGCATCTTAGAGAAAGGGCTTCTTATCTCTCGTCTTTCTAGCAGTCTTTCCTGGCAGCAGAGGCTTGAGTGGCATTCGAGGCCTAGCCCAGTTCTCACCCAGTGTATTCATTTCTGCATTTGTTCTGCAAGCTGGCAGCTAATCACTTATAGCAGGAGAGGGGGAAGGTTTGGGATGGGCAAGGGTTGGGGAGGTGAGTTCCGTCTCAGGGTCTCAAACCCTCTCTACTGATCGGCCAGTGGGGAGACTGCCCCTGCTGAGGTCCCTTCTCCAGGCCTGCCCTTCCTGTGCTTTCTGGAGTCAGCCCTGCACTCTCCCACCTTGTACCCCGGCACAGCGCCTGGACTGCCTGCACACCTTCCCTGGGGAGCCTTCAAAGGAACCACGTGCTTGCCTTCTAGTGGATCCCCCTGAGCTCAGGACTCTGTCACTGGATCCAGAAATAGTCCCTGGGATGCAAGAGATCAAGACACAGTCCTGCTCACTGCCACTCACTCTGTGACCTTGGGGGAGACCTTACTTTCCCCACCTGAAGAAGGAGCTGGCCGGGAGCTGAGGTTCTCAGCAGCGCTTCCTTTTCTTAACAGGGCCTTCTTTGAACTGCCTCATTTGCTGTCCTGAAATGAAATGCACTGGTAACGTAGCCGGCCTGCACCATCTTTTAAAAAATTTTCATGTAAGGTTTTATATTGAAGAAGAACTAAAAGGGAAATAATTTGTAAACAATGTATTTCCACATCAACACACTCAGGCGTGACTGTGCTGAAAGATGGGATGAAGTCATCGGCCAATTGCCCCTGTGTGCGACATTGCTAAGCTTGATGGCTGCAAACACACAGATGTCACAAGTAGCATGGCCGAGGGTGATGTGATTTTCTGAGATGGTGAACAATCCCTGGTCAGCTCCCAAACAAAACACAGCATAGTATTTCCTCAATTTACATGGCAGTTCCATTCCTGGAAAATTTAGTGTATGTTAAAACCATGAAAAGTACTTGTATTTAAGTGTAAAATGGAGCTGTGTTCTAGGCTTAGATGATCAGGTTGCTTATTTACAGATAGTCGAATATCTGGCAAGATATTAGAAAGTTAGAGTGGGACTGACCCACCCTTGGTGGTGATTTGGCCATCCTTGGCTGCTCCCCACTAAGTGACAGGTGCTCCCAGTCATGGCAGCCACCAGAAATCCACCCCCATAATTTCCAGTGTGTCCCCTAGAGTGGAACCCCACCTTGGAACCTCTGCCACAATGATGTGTGAGGGCCCCTCGTTCCTGGAGGGCTGAGGATGCAGGCTGGAGTGCTGGCTCTAGGCCCTCTGGGGGAGGGCACAGAGGATTGCATAAAGCCCTGTAGGGGTGGGGCTGGTCAGGGAAAGCTTCCTGGAGGAGGGACCCTGGGATCTGGGTGGATTCAGGTCTGGGGTGGAGGTGGGGCTGGGGTGGGATTTTCAAAAGCCAAAGCTGTGACTTCCCCAGTAGTCCTTGCCCCCTTTCTGGCCACATGGTGGAACAAATCATCTTTTCCACAGAATCCGGAAATCCCGAGCCTTGGAGGGAATTGAAACTCTTGCTCCTGCCTGCTCCGGGCTGGATCTCTGGTTGGTGCCTGTTCCTGGAGAGCTGAGGTGTCCAGGTGTCTGCGTCATCCCCCAGGACAGTGGCGTTTTCTCAGTCAGAGCTACTGATCCTTCTCATGGAGACCCAAGATGGAGGGAGGTGGAGGGAGGCGTTGTCAGGTGTTGGCATCCCTACCTCCCACACACCCCCCTGCTGTCCAGAGCTGGGCATCCCCCACCCCACCCTGTCGCTGTCATGGAGTCCTTCTTGCACTTTATATATTTTTGAGCCGTTTGAAGGCATTTTATCAGTGAGGGGGGGAAAAGCCAGTGTGGGCACAGGAGTTACCTAATTAGCTTGATTTAAAGGAGAAGGTTAAAAAATGCCAAGCATGAAGTGATAAATATATACTTTACATACGCATCTATGGCCTTGTATGTACTGAAAATGCAGATGGAATATGTTTATCTTTGATACATTTTCTTAGTGATTTCAACAGTCATTTCCTCTGGATTTCTTGTCATCCCATTACTGTCCTGGCTGTTTTGAGCTTTGGTCACCGTCGCTGTGGCTCCCTGAAAATTTAGGCTAGGCAGGGGCTCCTATAGGGCTCCAGGACATATCAGGAAATGGCAGGCTTGGGATCAGAGAATCATGGAATTTTACAACTTCAGAATCTCCTCATGACAGATTCATGGAATCATGGAATCTTAGGAGCAGTCACTGAAATGCTTAGCTTTATAACATTGTATTATCTTAGGGCTGGGCGCGGTGGCTCACGCCTGTAATCCCAACACTTTGGCAGGCCAAGGTGGGTGGATTGACTGAGCTCAGGAATTTGAGACCAGCCTGGGCAACATGGTGAAACCCTGTCTCTACTAAAATACAAAAATTAGCCAGGCATGGTGGCGCATGCCTGTAATCCCAGCTACTTGGAAGGCTGCGGCACGAGTTACTGCTTGAATCCGGGAGGTGGAGGTTGGTTGCAGTGAGCTGAGATCGTGCCATCGCACTCCAGCCTGGGTAACAGAGCAAGACTCTGTCTCCAAAAAAATAAAAATAAAATAAATAAATAAATGAATAAAATAAATAAATAAATAATAAAATCATATCATCTTAGAATGAGAGATTCATGGAATTATAGAATCCCTGTTGCATATAAATCCCAAATTTTGAATTTTGGAATCATACTAGCTCAGTATGATAAAAGGTAAAATCCGAGAAGTTTAAAGGATGTTGGGATTTACTTACTAGGCCATCCCTCCCAACCCTTGGGAGATACATAAATATGTTAGATACTCTCAGTGCCTTCTTCTACCAGCTCCAGCTCCTTGGGATCTTGCTTTGCACCCCAGCCTGGAGTCTCCATTGGCCCTGGAGAGGCACTAGTGGTCATTCACACCTGACAGTGGTGCGGTCTTTCACAGGGTAGGAGTTGGGAGACATGGGGAGCCCGTGAGATGGCACTAGGAGGGAAGAGAGGGCAGAGGCCCTCGCAGACCTGCCCTGAGGAGGAGGAAGCCCTACGCAGCCCTCCTGTCAACCACCCTATCTCATGTGGATGTGCCTGTCTCCATCCATCAGCCACCAGGGGGAAGGGTACCTAGCAGTTCCCTGAGCCAGCATCTGGGAGTGTCCTCCTGACCCCTGCCCTCAAATTGCTAGAAGTGGGCCAGGAGGGACAGGGACCTGTTCACAGATCCTGGGGGATGGTCTGTGCTGAGTTAGAGGACCACCGTCTAGTCCCATTCTGTCTTAGGTTTATTCTCAAGGATTTTGTTTGCAGTCTTTTTATTATTAAAACAATGTGAAATATTTCAAATATATAATATAGACATTTAAAAAATATTTTAAAATGCATGTACAGTAAATTTATTTACAGTGAATGTGTATGTGAGAGTATGTATGTGAGTGTGTGTGCATGAGTATGTGAGTGTAAGAGAGTGTGTGTGAGTGTGTGAGAGTGAGTGTCCGTGTGTGTGCATGTGTGTATGTGTGTGTGCATGTGAGTAGTGTGTGCGTGTGAGAGAGAACAGTTCTGTGAGATCTGACAAATGCATAGAGTCACGTTGCCACCACTCCAGTGAGGAAACAGAATAGTCCCCTTAACCCAAAAAAGGAATATAGAGCCTTTTTGTGGTTGTTGTTGTTGAGACAGGGTCTTACTCTGTCGCCCAGCCTGGAGTGCAGTGGCGCAATCTGGGCTCACTGCAAGCTCCGCCTCCCGGGTTCACACTATTCTCCTGCCTCAGCCTCCTGAGTAGCTGGGACTACAGGTGCCCGCCACCATGCCTGGCCAATTTTTTGTACTTTTAATAGAGACGGAGTTTCAACGTGTTAGCCAGGATGGTCTCGATCTCCTGACCTCATGATCCACCCACCTTGGCCTCCCAAAGTGCTGGCATTACAGGCATGAGCCACCATGCCTGGCCGGAATATAGAGCTTTTAACACTCCTAATCCCAAAGCTACCACCTCCCTGCATCTATGCTTTTCTTTCTAGTCTTCCTCAACATAAAACTCAGACAGCATTTCCTACCACCTATCGAGTCTGATCGTGCCCTGCTTTCCAGTGGTTTCCTGCCACACTGGAATAACACCCAGCATCTGCACCACAGCCCCCAGACCCTGCTCTGTGGCCTCACTGCCTGCCTCCATCACCTTGCTTGCGAGGCTCTAGCCACACCTGGCCTGTGTTCCCGCCCTGGAGTGCATTCCAGCCTCAGGTCCTTTGTACCCTCCTGCTCCCCCTTCCTGGCATGCCCTCCCTCTCCTCAGGCCTCTGTTCAAATGTCACCCCCTTGGAGAGATCTTCTGTGACTGTCCTGTCTCTCTTTACTTTCTAACTTCTTATTTTCATTTTAACTTATAACATTTATCACTTCCTCATATTATAGTATATATTTATTTGTTTACTTTTGAAACTGTCCTGTTATTGGAATGTAAACCACGTAAGAGTAGAGACTTTCCTTTCTCATTCATCACTGGAACACTGCATTTCTGGTGCCTGGTCCTGGCACATAGTAGGCCTTCAATATCCATGTATTAAATGAATGAATTGTTAACATTTGATGTACTGATTTTCCATTGTTTTTACTCTTCAAGTTATTTTTAGTATATGGAATTTTGAATCCTGCTCTTATAATTAATTCTTATAAATATTTTCCTTTGTGACTAAAAAACTTGAGTAAATCTAGAAAAACCCATGACTTGCGATGAGACAAATTCATATAAAATATGGTTGGCCATTGGTAGTTGTTGCTGTCCTCTGTCCAGCCTCTTCACAAATGGGGCAGTGAGAATTCTTCTTTTCTGTGGAGCTGTGGGGGAATGGATGGGTTTAGGAAGTGACTGCCTCATAAATCATTTGAGACTTTCTCAGTTCCTTGTGTGGTGTGGACTTTGTAATAAGTGGGCTGTTTCTTACATATTTAATCACTGTAAACATTTTTTTCCACACATTAACTGAAAACACCAAAATATCATTTTAAATTACATAATAACATGTGTAAGTTATTGAAGCTTTTGGACCATACTTATTGCATTATGGTAGGGTTTTACTGTATCATATTCAATGACTACATACAATTTCTGCTGAATAACTTCACAATAATTTACTTACTCATTCTTCTATTATTGGATATATAGGCTATCTCCTATTTTTTTCTGTTATAAATGCTTAAAATTTTGCATATTCTTTGACTCTGCAGTACCACATCTAGGAATTTATCCTAAGGCTATAAATATGGATGGACATGAAGATAGGTCTATAAAGACATTCATTACATGGTTGTTTTGAGTTTTTCACTTTTCCAAATAATCTTAATTCCAACCATGAAGGATAAATTAAATATGTACAAACATAGAAGGAATCTATAGAGTTATTAAAATTATTTGTTAAAAGGGAATTTTTGCATCTGCTATAGCAAGTTAGCTTGTATCAGACTAATAGTTCCTCTGGATAAAATATAAAAAGCATTTATTTAAAGGCATCAGAGAACTGGCTGGGCTTACGCCTGTAATCCCAGCACTTTGGGAGGCCAAGGTGGGTGGATCACCTGAGGTCAGGAGTTTGAGACCTGTCTGGCCAACGTGGTGAAACCCCATGTCTACTAAAAATGCAAAAATGAGCCATGTGTGGTGGCAGGGGCTTGTAGTCCCAGTTACTCCGGGGGCTGAGGCAGGAGTATGGCGTGTACCTGGGAGGCGGAGCTTGCCATGAGCCGAGGTCATGCCACTGCACTCCAGCCTGGGTGACAGAGCGAGACCCCATCTCAAAAAAAAAAAAAAAAAAAAGGCATCAGAGAACTAATGAGACAGCTAGGCCTTGAGGGACCAAGACACCAGAGAGAAGGGAAATGCACTAAGGTGGATATGACACTCTGTACCACTTCTTCCTTTCAGGCATTAGCCAATCTGTAGGTAATGTAGGGCCAAGAGTCAGAGAGCTCAACAGATCTTTCTGCAGCCTTACTGTGCTGTGGAGACAAAATTTGGAGTTGAGGGCTACTGAGACAGGCAGATCATGAGGGGTCAAGATCCCAGGGAGATAAGAAAGTGCCAAAAAGTAAGCCTAACAGGCCAGGTGCGGTGGCTCATGCCTGTAATCCCAGCATATTGGGAGGCCAAGGCGGGCGGATCACGAGGTCAGGAGATTGAGACCATCCTGGCTGACACACGGTGAAACCCTGTCTCTACCAAATATACAAAAAAATTAGCCGGGCATGGTGATGAGCACCTGTCATCCCAGCTACTTGGAAGGCTGAGGCAGGAGAATCGCTTGAACCCAGGAGGTGGAGCTTGCAGTGAGCCAAGGTCGCGCCACCGCACTCCAGCCTGGGTGATGGAGCGAAACTCCATCTAAAAAAAAAAAAAAAAAAAAGTAAGCCTAACATTCAGCATTGCTTCTCCTTCAAGATATTTGCTGATTTATGCATGGCACAGGTTAGGGGGTGAAGAAACCAACAGATGTGGCAGTTATAAGGTTGAGAAGTGGGCTGGGTGTGGTGGTTTACACCTGTAATCTCAGAACTTTATGAAGTTGAGGGGAGAAGGTCACTTGAGGCCTGTAGTTTGAGACCCTCTGGGCAATATAGCAAGACATGGTCTCTACAAAAATTAAAAAATTAGCTGGGCATGGTGGTATGTGCCTGTAGTCCCAGCTACTTGAGAGGCTCTGGTGGGAGGATCCCTTGAGCCTGGGAGTTTGGGGCTGCAGTGTGCTCTGATTGCACCATTGTACTCCAGCCTGGGCAACAGAGTGAGACCCTGTCTCTAAGAAGAGGAAGAAGAAGAAAAAGAAGTTGATAAATTAGGCAGAGCTTTCAACAGCTTCAAGTTCTAGGAAGACAAATATTGAAGTTCAGGATCAGCAAAGAAGAAGCTTGGCATCCCAAGCTTTCCACTGAGGCCCCTGACAGGCAGCATCTAGGAAAAAGGATGAACCAGAAACAGAGCAACTTGTATAAAGAGTGAAGCCCAGCTTTAAAACAGCCGAATCCAAGACTGAATTAAGATGATATTTTCCTCTTTTACCTGCCTTTAAGAAGCAAAATAAAATTTTCTCTGGAGGAAGATATCATCTGTCCAAATTTCATACACAATATTGAGTATTCTGTCAGAAATTACCAGAGATACCAGGAGACAGGACCAAGAGGGAGAAAAACACAATGAAAACACACAAGTAGTCCAGGTGTTGGTGTTATCAGGCACAGGATTTAAAATAACTGTGATTGGCCAGGTGCAATGGCTCATGCCTACAGTCCCAGCACTTTGGGAGGCCAAGGCAGGAGGATCACTTGAGCCCAGAAGTTCAAGACCAGTCTGGGCAACGTGTGGAAACCCTGTCTCTACAAAAGTACAAAATTAGCTGAGCATGATGGTGCATGCGTCGCCTATAATCTCAGCTATTTGGGAGGCTAAGGTGGCAGGATTGCTTGAGCCTGGAGGTTGAAGCTGCAGGGAGCCAAGGTCATGCCACAGTACTCCAGCCTGGGTGATAGGGCGGGACCCTGTCTCAAAAAATAAAATAAGTGTTCATAACATTAATAACATTAATATGTTCAAGAAAATTGATCACCAAATAGAGAATTTAATAGAGATCTGAAAACCATAAAATTAATGAAATGAAAATTTAAAATTAAAAAATATAGTAACTGAATTTAAGAACGCAAAAGTTAGATTTAAAAGATGCTAGATTTAAAAGAACACAAAAGCTAGATTTAAAAGAGAGGATCAGTGAACTGGAAAATAGGTCAGTAGACAAAATCCAGGCTGGTGCATGAAAGTTAAAAAAGGATGGAAAATTCAAAAATAACATAAGAGATATACAGGACATGGTGAAAGGGCCTAACATACGGTGTTGCCCCAGAAAGACAGGGGTAAGATGATGAGCAAAGTAATGTTTGTAGTGATGATAGCCAGTAGTTATCCAAAACTGACAGAAGACATCGTGACACATATTTAAGAATTCCTATGAACCTCAAGCAGAATAAATACAAAGAGAAGCACACCTAGGCACATCATAGTTATGTCAAACTGCTGAAAACAAAATACGGAGAGAAAATCTGAAAAGTAGTCAGGGTTGAGGGGGAAGATGCAATAACTTCAAAAGACTTAGAGATGACTTTCCAATAGAAAGTATGAAATTCTTAACATAGTGGCATAAATCCATAATATATGGAAAGAAGATAAGATTCTACCAACCTAGAATTCCATACCCAGCAAAAATATTCTTCAGAAGTAATGAAATAATAACATTTTCAAACAAACAAAAGTTGATATAATTCCTTGCCAGTAGGCTTACAATTTTAAAAAATGTTTAATGCAGAAGGAAAAAGGCCTCATATGGAAACAGGATGAAGGGAAAGTATTTTTTTAAATATTAACTATTACTATGGCACTGGTTTTGAGAAATACATAAACACCGTATTGACTACACAAAACAATAGTATCTGATAATGATTTAAAAATATATGTAAAATTGAAATATACAAAAACAGTAACCCAAATAATGTGTGTGTGTGTAGGCGCGTGAATGGAGTTAGAGTCCTGAGATTCTTGCCTTGTGTAGAAAGTAGTAAAAGTACATTTATGCACTGCACAACATTTCAATGACAGACTACATATACAATGGGGGTTCTATAAGATTATGATACTGTATTTTTACTGTACTTTTTCTGTGATTAGAGATACACAAATGCTAATCATTATGTTACAGTCACCTACAGTATTCAGTACAATACCATGCTGTACAGGTTTGTAGCACATGAGCAATAGGTTATAACAAATAGCCTAGGTGTGATCATGTATACCACATAGATGGTAGGCTATACCACCTAGGTTTGTGTAAGTACATTCTGTGACGTTCAGACAGCAATGAAATCACCTAATAATGCATTTCTCAGAACGTATCCCTGTTGTTGATGCATGACTGTACTGATCTATATTAGACTGCAATAGAAGAAAGTATATCTAACAAACTAATAAAATGGAATAATAAAAAATACTTGATTAATTTGAAAGAAGGTAAGAAAGGAGAGAAAACCTAGAATAGGTTCAAATAAAAAAGGATTTAGGCCGGGTGAGGTGAGTCACGCCAGTAATCCCAACACTTTGGGAGGCCAAGGCAGGTGGATCATGAGGTCAGGAGTTCAAGACCAGCCTGGCCAATATGGTGAAACCCTATCTCTACTAAAAATACAAAAATTAGCCAGGTGTGGTGGCTCGTGCCTGTAGTCCCAGCTACTCAGGAGGCTGAGGCAGAATTGCTTGAACCCAGGAGGTGGAGGTTACAGTGAGCCAAGATTGTGACACCGCACTTCAGCTTGGGTGACAGAGCAAGACTGTGTCTCAAAAAAAAAAAAAATTAAACCAAAATATATGGTAATTACATTACATGTAAATGGTATAAATGGACTAAATATTCAAATTAAAAACAAAGATTGTCAAGTGGATAAAAATTATTTTGTAGAAGAATATTAATAAGGATGCTTTTGGTTTAAGTAATAAAAAACCCATCTGTGACAGACTTGAAACACTATAAGAGCTTTACTGTTCACTGGAGGTTCTTGGTGCTACCAGTGCTGTGACTTAGTTTCTCTGCTGTTCTTCTGGCTAAGAGGCCCCATTTTATTGACCTTGTCCTCCAGTCAACTTTTCTTAGGGGATCAGGATAACTTCTACTAGCCCGTAGGGCTGCATGCATCCTCATTCACATGCAAGGGGGCAGAGTCATCAAACACAACTGCCAGGAATCTGTCTAATTAAGCCAGCTTGCCTCGCATGTCTCTCTCTGAGCCATTCACTGTGGCACTGTACCTGGAGAGATGAGATCATGCTGATTGGTTCAGGCCTTCCACAGCCCACCCTGGGGTGGGATTAATAAGAACAACAATGATAGGAAACAGTTACGTAGTGCCTGCTGTATGCCAGATTCTGTTCTAGGTACTTAATATGTGGTACATTAACCCATTTTAACTTCATAAACTGTGACACAAAGAAGCTAAGTCACTTGGCTTAGACAAGGTCACATAGCTAGTAAATGGCAAAATCAGGATTCAAACCTAGTCTTCTGGATCCAAAATCTATACTCTTATCTGTGATGCTATACTCTCTCTCAAGCTCCATAGATAGATATAGGTAATATGGGACCCTACTAGGGAGGGAAAAGGAGGATGTGAATCCTAGGTGTTACAGACTGAATATTACTGCCCCCTCTCAGATTCATGTGTTGAAACCCTAATGCCCAGTGTGGCTGTGTTTGGAGATGAGGCCTCTAAGGAAGTAATTAAAGTTAAATGAGGTCATAAGGGTGGAGCCCTGACTGGATAGGAGTAGTATGCTTATGAGAAGAGGCCAGGCAGTGGCTCACGCCTATATTCTCAACAGTTTGGGAGGCCAAGGCAGGAGGATTGCTTGAGCCCAGGAGTTCAGAACCAGCCAGGGAAACATAATAGACCTCATTTCTAAAAAATAAAAAAAATTAGCCGAGTATGGTGGTACATACCTGTAGTCCTTCCTAGCTACTTGGGAGGCTGAGGTGGGAGGATTGTTTGAGACCATGAACTTGAGGCTACAGTGTGCTATGATCGCATCACTGCACTCCAGCCTGGATGACAGCAGAGCAAGACCTTGTCTCAAAAAAAAAAAAAAAAAAAAAAAAAAAAAAATCAGAGAGTTCACTCTACTCTGCATGCCCACACTGAGGAAAGGCCATGTGAGGACATAGTGAGAAGGCTGCTGTCTGCAAGCCAGGCAGAGAGCCCTTACCAGAAACCAAAATGACTGGCACCTTGACCTTGGACTTCTTGCCTCTGGAGTTGTGAGAAAATATATTTCAGTTGTTTAAGCCACCTAGTCTATGGTATTTAGTTATAGCAGCCGGAACTGACTAGTACACTGGGGAAGCCATCAACTGCAGCTGCTCTAAATCGCTTAATGATGTGGAGCAGTGTCTGGGTTAGCAGTGCCTTCCAAGTGTAATAGAGCTCGCCTTGCGTCCTGACTCTCCCATTTCACAGCTACATGACCTTGGGCAAGTCCCTTACTCTTCATCTGGAAATGAGTTTAGCAATACTGGCATGGAAAGAGCCTAGCACTGTGTCTGGTACATAATGGGCACTCCATCAACTTTGGTATCATGGTATGTTACTAAATGAAGAAAGCAGGGTATCAGAAAGTATGAGTCGGGTGTGATGGCACGCACCTGTTGTCCTGGCCACTTAGGAAGCTGAGGTGCAGGATCCCATGAGGCCAGGAGGTCAAGACGGCAGCGAACTATGATCATGCCACTGTACCCTAGCCTGGGCAACAGAGTGAGACCCTGTCTCTAAAAGAAAAAAAAAGAAAGAAAAGAAAATACATGTATTACCCTGTTCTTTGTCAAGAATGTATATAGATGCATAGAAAATACTGCAGAGGTTTATGTCCTCACGTCTGCGATGGCACTCTCTGGCTGGTGGCCTTATAGGTAATATCTATTTCCTAATTCTTGCCTAGGTACACCTTCTGATTTTTTCTACAATAAATATGTGTGAGTTTGGTAGCAGTAAGAGAGTCTGAGGGAAAGCTGGCCCCTGGCTGTGTTTACACACACCACACACCTGCCGCCACATGTGTGACCCGCCCTGAGCTGCTCACTCTGGCCCTGGACCCAGCTGGACCTGTGGGCTGGCTCAGGTGTCTCCATGGCGCCGTCCTGAGGTGAGCCTGCTCAGGTTTCACTGGCTCAAGTCCCCGTAAGTCTAGCGTAGCTTTAAAGGGGGAATTTATAGGATTCTTGCAGTCTGGGATAAGAGGTGGTGGGCGGCATAAGCCGGGTGTGAGGCCATGAGCATCAGGCCTGCCGTTCTGGAGGCCCCCCACTGAGGTTACGACCCCCCTGATGGCCGTGAATGCCCCAAGGTGGCTCCAGGCAAGCAGCAGGTCTCAGCTAACCTGGCTCGCCAGGCTGTCCACCTTCCTGCTGCTCCTCTTTCAGAAGCCCCTCTCCCTGCTGGTCTCTGGGCTTCTGGGTTTTGTAAGGAGGGAAAAGAGAGAGTGACGAGGCAGCCCAGAGAGCAGAAAGGGTTAGGAGATGAACATGGCTCAGGCTCTGCCTCTGCTACGTGTCTTGTGGTGAGTTGCTTACCCGCCTTGGACCTGGGAAGTGGGAAGCACCGTGTCTCCTGCCTGTGATTCCTGAGGTGCCCCTCCTGCCAGGGCCTGGCTCATGGGAAGCCTGGCGGAGGACTCCTGGGGCACAGAGGGCAAAGCTAGGCTCAGAGAGGGGACTGCCGCACCCATACTCAGCCTCCTGGGGAAGGGCTGCTGGCATGACTCCATTGGCCTGGGGCTGCTCTTCCGTGGTGGCTGATGCCCACTGCCCAGGAAAATAGGTCTACCCCAGCGGCTGTTGACCTTGTCTCCCTGCCTGTCCGGACAGCAGCAGAGGGGCCTTTATCAAAGTGCTGCCTGTGCCAGGCACCATGCCAGAGACTCCATGTACATTGCCTCACTTAATCCTAAGAGCCAGCCATTCCCTGGAGCTGGGATTCTTATCCCCATTTTATAGATGAAGAAACTGAGGCTCAGAAGGTTGCAGTGACTGTCTAGGGTCAAACAGCTAGAAAGTTAATGGTGGAGCAGGACTTCAACTTAGGTGTGTGTGTGTGACAAAGCTTCTTCCGCTCCCCTAAGTCACAGTGTCTGGCATATAGTAGGCACAAAAGTAAACTTGAGACAGGCCTCCCAGCCACCTACCCTCCCAGGATTTCTAAGCACCTACCGTGGGCCTTTGTGCTGGGAATGAGGGAATGAGGAGGCACATGCCTGGGGGGCCCAGGTGTCTAGAGAACATACTCACTGTGTGACTAGGACAAGTCCTTTCTTCAATCTGGGCCCCTGTTTTCCCTTCAATATGTGAAGCAAGTTGGACAAAATCATGCCGAGGGCCACACTGACATTCCGCAGCCCTGGGGCTCCGAGATCCTTGTCCTGAAGGATTTCTCAGGATTGTAGGGGAGGTAGGACTTTCATTGCACTGAAAGCATCTGTGTGGCAGTAGAGAGTACTGTAGTGATGTTGTGAAGATTTAGAGAAAAACCATGGGAAGGATTTGGCACGTGCTGGGTGTACAGAAGGTGCACCTAAGTGGCAGCTATTCGCAGGGACTGCCGAGGCCGGGGAGCTCAGGCAGTGGGGGAGACCAGGAGGGAAGGGAGGAGACCAAGGACTGTTCCAGGAAGAGGTGTACTTCTGCTGGGCTCTGAGGGCCCAGAGGGGTTTGGAAGGGTCAGGCCACCCTGACGGGATGCCGAGGATGTGTGCCTCAGAGCAGCGAAGCGTCATGGATGTGTGAGGTCACACCAGGTGGACAGGGGAGCCTAGACTGTAGCGGCCCCAGAGCCAGGCTGAAGGCACTTCCATTCATTGAATGCCCACCAGGAGCCAGGCCTGCGTTCAGTATTTGACAGTGATTTCACACCCTCAGCTCCACCCTGTAAAATCCTCCCCATTTTACAGATGCAGGAAAAAGTATGCTCATTTCAGATGTTGAATTCTGTCTCTCTCACTGCTGCATGAGATCAGGGGTTGGCAGATTAACAGCCTAGGAGCCAGCAATCTGTTTTCTAAATAAAGTTTTATTGGAACACAGTCCCACTCATTTGTTTATACACACACACACACACATATGTATACACACATACATATATATACACACATACACATATATATATATTTTATGGTACAAGGGCAGAGTTTAGTTGTGGCAGGGACTATATACTCACAAAACCTAAATCATTTACTTTTTTGCTCTTTACAGAAAAAGTTTGCTGACTAAATGGCTGAGCCAGGCAAGTCTAAGCCCTATACTTGCTGTGTGAGCTTGGCAAATCACCTACCCTCTCTGAGCCTGCCCAGCCAACTCCTGAGGGTTGTAATGAAGCTCATAGGTGATGGCTGCAAAAATGTTTTGTAAACTATAAAGTGCAGTGCCCTATCACCTGCCCAGTGCCTGATAGGCACTAAAACTGCTTGTGGGTGAACAAGAAGGCAGTCACGATGTAGGCCTGCTTGGACCCAGCTGCTGGATGCTCCCGGGACTGCAAGGAGGCAGCCTCTGGGTCTTAGATGCTGAATGCATCATTGTCCACTTTCACGCAGACTTGGCAGGGTTCAGCATAAATTAAAATTCTTGTGGGGAGTCACCTTATATGTGGTGCCGCTTTATAGCCATGTCATTATGGTAATTTGCAAAACTCTCTGGTGTGTAACTAGAGCTGTTTGCTTCAGATTTGTTGGCTGTGACCTCGTTCAGGCGGCCCCATCCTGCATGTACTGAATCCCAAGTCTTGGGAGTTTGTCCTTCTGAGTCTGGCCTTAGGATCATCCAGACCTGCCCTTTCTGGGGACAGCGTGTTTCCCTTACAGGTCCCCGTCTCCCTGCCCCAGGCTCAAGGAGAAATAAAAAAAATAATTAAAAAAAAAAAAAAAAAAAGAAAAAGAAATAATTATCATCACTTTACTTTTTAAGCACTAACTGTGAGCGAGACCTCATGCCAAATGCATCATGTTCATATTCTCATTTGTCACCTCAACCTTGTGAGTTAGGTGGTAGCACCATTTTACAGATAAGAAGATTGACGCTTGATGAGAAAACCAAACCACATTCTTACCTAGCTTAAAAAGTGCCAGTCCAGGCCCTGCTATGGATTTGCTGTGTGGCTGGGGCAGGCCCTTTCCTTCTCTGAGCCTTAGCTTCTTGTCTATTAATGAAGTAGATGGTCAGCCAGTCCCAACTCTGACATTCTAGGATTTCTCACTAACTTGTAAAAGTAAATACAGGACTCCATCACCCTGTAAGTCTCCAAAGGAACTTCATTTGCATGGGGAAAGCCAGACCCAAGGTTGGCTCTTGGCCCCCTGTGGCACAGAGTGAGACATCGTTGCGGTTGCCAACCCCTTTCTAGGGCACCCCTGCTCCCCCAGCTTTCCCAGGGAAGGATCCATCCATCAATGCTGTCTGGAGATGGAGAGTGAACAGGAGTGGACCTCCTCCATCTGGGTCTTGTGAAGCTATTGGGGACAGGGAGGCAAGACAACAGACAGGAGGCAGTGCCTACATCCTTCCTGGCAGATGTAGGCCCGTGATGGGTAACGGTGAGAGTCCCCCCATCAGTGCGGTGAGAGTCCCAACAGCACTTCCGGGACACGTGTTGCAACGTTGGATTTAACTTCCAGTCTCTGAGACAGCAGGTATCCCGGGGCAGAGTCTAGGCTTTGAGAAACCAACTTTGGGCCCCGGCTATGCCAGCAATTACTATATGACCTTGGGTGGCTACTTGCTCTGGTGCTCAGTGTCCCTCTGCAAAGTTGGGAGGTTGATGTTTCTACCCAGAGCGCTGTGAGGGTCCCAGCAGACAAGGGCTTGAATGAGCCTAGAGCACTAAGTGGCACCATTCTATGACCTGAGTGGCGCCTTCCTCCCTCTTTCCCAAAGCTGGCTTGTTTATTTACTGCAGGAAACCCTTTACTGTATCCAGAGGAAAAGAAGCTAACAGGCCTCAGTAGTTTGTTGGGTAAAGACTATTTCTTCCCGTAGAAGTGATGGGTTTGATCTCCATTCAGCCCCTTCTTCCCTGTGTGACCTTGGCAAACTGCTTTGACCCCTCTGAGCCTTTGTGTCCTCATCTGTCAGTGGAGTGGGCTCACCCTTCTGGCAGAATTATTGCAAAGATTAAAGCTTAGACATAATTATGATGGTTTTACTTTTTACTTTCCCAGAGGCTCTCCAACATGACCCTCATTGGAGTCAAAGGTGGGGACACTTATTTAGGGGTCTCTGGTTATTCAGCAATTGGCCAAGAGGCAGCAGGATATGGGCTTCGAAGTCTGGGAGATCTAGGTTTGAACTGTGGCCCTGCCTCTTACAGACCCCCAAGCCTGCTCAAAGGCACAGAATCTCTCTCCAAACCTTGCCTATCTCATCTGGGAAATGGCTGTCCTGCCCCTGCCCCACAGGGATGGACCCTTGAAGGGCTTGATGGGTGAGGGCTTGGTAGGTGCTGCCTCTCCACCCTTTCTAGGGCCTGTCTTCCTTCACTGCACACAGCCTCCTAAGTGTAGGAGGGGAGGAGTAACCCAAGGCCCTGGAGGGGCCTGGTGAGTCCTGGAAGGAAGCTCTGAACAGTACCCCCCGTTAGAGACTCTGGGAGAAAGACCGTGGTGAAACTGCCCCATGTGATGATTAAGCGCTCTCTGCTCCAAATGCTATTAATGGTCATAAAATTATCCACAGTTTTCTGAGGCCCAGTCCAGGGTTTGGCTCAATGGGACAATAAAATTGCATGCAGAAACGATTTGGAAAAAGCAAAGACGGCCAAGCAGAGACGGAGTTAAATGAGCGGCAGCCTGCTCTCATTAACTCAGGCCATTCACATTTGTTACCAGGGATTTCATTTTAATTAAAAACCCAGTTATTAAAACATAAGCTTGTGAGGGGCTGGCCAGGCAGCAGCCAGGGCCAGTGGGAACAAGCATTGCTTGCAGCAGGACTGGCCAGGACTGGGGCTGGGGCTGGGGCTGGGGCTGGGAAGGTGGCGTGGGAGCAGATGTTTGCCGAGTCCTCTCCACAGGCTCGCGTGTGACTAGGAACCTGGAGGCTCCTATATGAGCACCTCATCTACCCTGGGACCTTGTGAGCATTGCATGCTCATCCACAGACTGGAACGTGCTCGGCAAGCAAATGCCTGGTGCCTCTCCAGAGCTATGGCACGTGGCTAGTTAGCACTGAGTGCCCGGCCTCAGCATGGGGATAATTGTGTGCTGAAGGAACTGCCTTGTGGGCAGGCTAGAATTAGGGTTGAGGGACAGGGATCCTCAGGGGCGGACTCTCTAAAAGGCTTCTTCTTATTACATAGCGATTAAGATGTGGGGTTTGGGTCTGACAGATCTGATCCGGAAATCCAACTCAGAGGCTTCCTAGCTGTGTATTCTTGGGTGAGTAACTGAACCTCCCCATGCCTCTGTTTTGTCCTCTGTAAAATGGGGATAGTGAGACTCGGGCCTCCCTTGGACAGCAGTGGGGATGCTCAAGTGAGACAGTGGTGTGCGTCCCCAGCCCTGGTTCTACACAGGCTGCTCGGCAGATGCTGCTGTTGCTGATGTCCTTTTCCTCGTGGTAAGGAGTCAATCATGTTCTGGGACCAGGTTTTTTTCACGTCCTAATGGTTTACCTTCCTCAGTGTTGGCCATACTTGGGCCTATCAATCATGTTTTATTATATCTGCAAGGCACTTTGTAATTGTTGAAGTGCTGTTTAACAATAAGAACAATTTTCCTTCTTGGCACATCTGCTAGGTTTCAGCACTGTGCTAGGGACTTTGTGCCTCTGTTCTCAGAGGCTCACAGCATCACTGGGGAACGGGTGAAACTGGCCCCATTTTACACAGGGGAAACAGGGTCCACCCTGCGCAGGGATTTGTCCGAGTTATGGAATTGGTTTGGGGCAGAGTAGGGGCTCACATCAAGGTCTGTCAGCCCCCAAAGTTCATGTCCTTTCCTCCCTAGCTTTGTTCTGTGAGTTACAGGACAGAAAGCGTAAGAAGATAGAGTTTGGAGGTGTGTTTCCCTCTTCTGTAGATGAGAAAACTGAGGCCCAGAGAGGGGAAGGAGCTTAGAACAAGCACGCCTGACTCTTGTTACACTTTATGTGATTTTTCAGCACTTTCACATCAACTGCTTCAGTTAATCTTCCTAGAAACCCACTAGCAGGGCGAGGCAGGGCATGAAGCAGGCTGTGGAGGAATCAGGTGATAGCGAGGTATAACTGCACACTGTGTTTCTATGGTGTAACACAATTTGGAAGGCAACGTAGACTGAGCTTTTGTGTTAACAGTACCAGATGCTGTTTAGTGAGCACCTACTCCTTGACATCCACATGTCAGCCCTGCTCCCTCTGGCCTGTGGGCAGCAGCGCAGCTGAGCAGCCACCCGCCCCAGCTGGTGTTCTCAAACCTTGCCTCATGAGCACCATGTGGTTAACGTGAGGATAATACAGTGTGCACTCCAAAAGACTCGGAGTTTCTCTTGTTTACCAGTGTTTCCTGCACCTATAACAGTGTCTGTACATAGGAGTTGTCCAGTGTTCATGTAACAGTCATTTAACCACCAGAGACCCAGCATCCCTATCTGAGAATGGAGGATTTTATTATCGATCCTGCTGGTAGTTGTGGGAATTAGATGAGGTATCCTGGAACCTTGCATGCAGCAAGGATGCAGTGAGTGTTGGCTCTGGGCGCCCTGTCCCTTGCTGTACCCCAGGGACTGCCCTCTCCCCACACCCCTCTGCAGGCTGTTCATATTCACTGCATTCCTCTCTCCCTGTCTTTCTCTGCCTAGTGAATGGAAGCTACGGCCACTGCACCCCGGGCTCAGAGAAGAGCCTGCTGGACCTGGACCTTGCTGAGGGCCCTGGCCCCACCTGCTGCCAGGGCCTGTTTCTCCCTGCAGGAAGCCCGCCACCTCGGGCTCACCGCCAAGCTTGTGAGAGGCTGCTGCATTTTCCCCACCCTAACAGGTAGGTGTGGGCAGCTGCTTTCTGTGGACACTCCCAGGAGGCCCCAGGATCAAGGGCCTCAGGCCCCACCTCCTCTGTTTAGCTGGGGGGACACATGGGAAATGGAGGCACGAGGGGCCCGTAGCTCAGAAGCAGCTGCCTGGCCTAGATCCTGCACCTCCTGCTTTGCCTTCTGAGAGACACAAGGATGGTTCTGTTGAGGTGTTTCCCTGCCGAACAAGCAGACGGAGGTTTTCACAGAGAATCAATCATTTCAGAAGAGGAAGATTCATGGGTAGGTTGGGGAAGGAAAACCCAGCTCAGAGTTTATAGAGTGTCAAACCCTGAACTGCTGATAGGGCAGAGAGGGATTCCTCCCACGTGCCATCTCTGCCCCAGGAGACCATGGCCCACAAAGCCCTGCTGGGTAGCTGTCTGCTCAGTGCCTGCACACTTCCAGTGCTGGCCACCCTGTCTCATTAGGGTGTGCATTGGGCTGACACCCGCCTCCTACTGCTTCTCTTGGGGTCTCAGTTGTGTCTTTGTCTTAGTCTGTTTTCTGTTAGATATTGACAGAATACCTGGCACTGGGTAATTTATAAAGAAAAGGAATTTACTTCTTACAGTTCTGGAGGCTAAGTCCAAGATTGGGGGGCTGCATCTGGTGAGGCCCTTCTTGCTGGCTGGGCCTCTGCAGAGTCCTGAGGTGGCGCAGGGCATTACCTGTGAGGGGGCTGAGCATGCTAGCTCGGGTCCCTCTCATTTTATAAAGCCACCAGTCCCACTCCCATGATCATCCATTAACCCATGAACGGATTGATCCATACATGAGGCAGAGCCTTCATGACCCAACCCAGTCACCTTTTAAAGGCCCCACCTCTCAACACTGCCACATTTGGGATTAAGTTTCAGCATGAGTTTGGGAGGGAACAGATATTCAAACCATAGCAGCCTTGGTGCCCTCTGGTTTGCTGACAGTCAGGTCAGTCACAGACAGGCCTCTGTGCACACGAGCTCAGCCCCAGGCCTCTCACCCACTGCCTGGGGCTGCTGGCCTGAGGTCTGCTTCACAGACCAGAGATTCTAAACATTTGCCCAGTGGCTGGTTTGCAGTTTATTCCTTCACCAGCCATTTGTCAAGTGCCTGTCATGTGCCAGGCACTGTGGTCGGTGCTGGGAGCATCTTGGTGAAGGAAGCAAAGATCTCCCCCGATGGAGTTTACGTTCTTGTGGGAGCTCCACAGTAGAGAAATTCCTAAACAGAAGGATGCTGTTCTTCCCAAGTGCAACCATTTTCCTTTGAGAATTTAGATTCCTTCTGGCTTCCTTTGATATTAGTAAAACTTCTGATTTTAGGCGTGTATTCATTTGTTTAGGCTGCCATAGTAAATGTCATGGACTAGGTGGTTTAAACAACAGAATTGTGCTTTCTCACCATTCTGGAGGCTAGAAGTGCAGGACGGAGGTGCCAGCAGGTTTGGTTTCTTCTGAAGCCTCTCTCCTTAGCTCACAGGTGGCCGCCTTGTCACCAAGTCCTCATGTGGCCATCCCTCGGCCTGTGCCCTAATTCCTTTTTTTTTTTTTTTTTTTTTTTGAGACAGGGTCTTACTCTGTCACCCAGACTGGGGTGCAGTGGCACAATGTCAGCTCACTGCAGCCTTCACCTCCCAGGCTCAAGTGATCCTGCTACCTCAACCACTCCAGCAGCTGGGACTACAGGCGTGTGCCACCACGCCTGGCTAATTTTTTGTAGAGACAGGGTTTCACCATGTTGGCCAGGCTGGTCTCGAACTCCTGGGCTCAAGCGATTCACCTGCCTCAGCCTCCCAAAGTGCTGGGATTACAGGTGTGAGCCACCGTGCCCGACCCTGATTTCTTATAAGAATACCTGTCTTATCAGAGTAGGATCTCACCCTTATGACCTCGTTTAGCCTTAATTATTTATTTAAAGGCTCTATCTCCAAACACAGTCACACTGGGTATTAGGGCTTCAACGTATAAATTTTGGGGACACACAAATCAGTCCATAGCAAGGATGAAGTGTCTTTTAGACTTTGAGCCGTGCATTGTTTGGTGACAGTCAAATGCATTTATCTATTGGATTCTTCTCTGGAGGCTCTCCAATGGTATCCAATTCCCCTGGTGAAATTCATTCTATTATCTCTCAGGGTAGAAGCTGTGCTAATCCAGGAAAAGCTAAGGAAGAGGATTTTTTTTCTTTTGCTAGAGACAGTCAGAAATATCATTTGTCATTTTGAATATCATTTTGACAATTTACGGCACAGGAGAGTCTGTATGTAGAATTCTATGCCAGCATCAGTCTAAGTTGCTGTGCCCCCACACCCTCCCTATTAAAGTGGTTGAATTTGAGCTGACACTTTCAGACTCGCTCATTTTCCTAAAGGAAAACAGATCCCCACCCCTGTGCCACACCTGATCCGAATTCCGTGCCTTCCCCCAACCGCCCAATGGGCTTATGTTTGGGACCTCTTCTCTCCACTCTTGGTGCCTGCCCCTCCCAATCTCAGGATCCTGCAACTAGCGCCTGGGCTCCTGCACCAGCCACCTCCTTGCCTCCAGCCTAACTCTCTAATGCTAATAAAAATAGCCCCAGTTTCCTGAGTGACTCCTTCGGGTGTACATTCTCTTATTCAGTCCTCATGGTCCCAGGAGGCCCAGATCCTACGGCTAATAAAAAATGATGGTGGTGTGCTCACTGCGCACTACACCCCAGCCAAGCACTTTTTTTGTTGTTGTTTTTTGAGACGGAGTCTCATTGTGTCACCCACGCTGGAGTGCAGTGGCACGATTTCAGCTCACTGCAAGCCCACCTCCCGGGTTCACACCATTCTCCTGCCTCAGCCTCCTGAGTAGCAGCTGGGACTACAGGCGCCCGCCACCACGCCCAGCTAATGTTTTGTAGTTTTTTTCTTTTTCTTTCTTTCTTTCTTTTTTTTTTTTTTTTTTTTTACTAGAGATGGGGTTTCACTGGGCGGAGCACTTTTTATGCTCTCAACCCCCAACTGCCGTTGAGTGGGGAAACTGAGGCTAGAGAGGCTACATAACTAGTTCTGTTCACCAGAACTCTACCTACTCCTCAGCAGAATGTAAATGTTCTCTCAGGGGACTGGTCCACAGACTCCCCTATTGGAAGGGGAGCTGCCCAAGGTTAGGGACCTGGTCTTCCCCACTTCTTCAGCATCACCTAGCACAGAGTGAAAAGCCTGTTGAGTGAAATCACTGACCCTTCATTCAGACTACAGTTGCTGACCCCTCAGGGGCATGAAATCTGAGATCCCTACCTCTCCCCTGAGTCTCTGCCAGAGAAACACTGACTATCCCAATCTCAGCAGCTCCCTTCCAGGGTCCAGGATTATGGACAGAAGAACATGTGCATCTCTGATACTTAGAACATTGAACCTGTAAGGAATGTAATAGTCATCAGACAAAATCATTCTATAGACAAAGCTGGAGACCCAACCTTCTGATTCACACAGATCCAGATTCCAGTTCCTGCTCTATCACTGCCTTGCAGGCTCGGGCAGGTCACTTCAATTTTCCTAAGTGTAAAACAGATGGTGGAATCTCCCGTGAGGCGTGTAGTCATGTATTCAGCAGATACTACCACGTCTTCTGCTGTGCTAGGATTGCATTAGATGACCCTTGGGAAGGCACCCGGCACGTTCAGCTGCTCAGCAGTTGTTCACTCTGTCTAGAGACCCAGGCTTGCAGTTTCTAGAGATGTGATGGGAGTTGTCCTGGGGTGCACAGGGCTCAACAGCAGAGCCAGTCCGGAACCACTTCCTGGGCCTCACAGCACAGTGGAGGAAGGGAGGCAGTACTTCCTCAGTGCATATGGGGAGCCACAAGACACCAAGGCCTGAGTCACCCTCCCGACCTGATGCTGCACGAAGTTTTGCTGTCAGTCTTAGTCACTTGGGTAACTCAGTCATGGAAGCTACCGCTATTTTCTTCTCTTGGTGTTGGTTGATTTACCTGAAGCCATTTTCAAGGGACTACTCCAAATAGATGTTTTCCTGGCCGAACTCCTGCCCATGCCTGCCTTTGCCAGGCCCAGGATCACAGTCCCCTGAGGAGCAGCTCTGCTTTTATTTATTTATTTTTGAGATGGAGTCTCGCTTTGTTGCCCAGGCTGGAGTGCCATGGCGCGATCTTGGCTCACTGCAACTTCTGCCTCCTGGGCAAGCAGTTCTCCTGCCTCAGCCTCCTGAGTAGCTGAAATTACAGGCGTGCGTCACCATGCCTGAATAATTTTTGTATTTTTGTAGAGACAGGGTTTCTCCATGTTGGTCAGGCTGGTCTCAAACTCCTGACCTCAGGTGATCCACCCACCTCGGCCTCCCAAAATCCTGGGATTACAGGTATGAGCCACCGCGCCTGACCTGCTTTTATTTTTTTTAAGCCCTATCAAGTTACCACTTTTCTATCAGATCTTTAAGATACTCAGAGCTTTCTGCTGGCAATGGTGGGGGCAGTGTGCTCAGCCCTGGGGAGAGGAGATGCGTGTTTGCTGTCTACCTTGGACTCAAACCTCCTTCTGACTCCCCCAATGACCACTTAGATTATGGTTCTTGGGAGGGAAGAGGTCGCTAGGTGTAGTTGAGAAACAAACAGAAAAGCCCTTCCCCTTCCCCTTCATTCAGCGGGAGCTTCAGGTCAGTTCAACATCGGAAAAAACACCTACACTCCAGAGAAGGGGAATGGGGGTTCTGGCCAGGCCTGGCCCCAGCTTGCTGCTGTACGCCTTCATGTAGGCCTTGCACCCTCTCAGCCCCTTTCCCACCTGTGTGTGATGCGATTGGAGCACA
This sequence comes from Rhinopithecus bieti, assembly GCF_001698545.2. Taxonomy (NCBI): domain Eukaryota; kingdom Metazoa; phylum Chordata; class Mammalia; order Primates; family Cercopithecidae; genus Rhinopithecus; species Rhinopithecus bieti. Next base: position 2,480,001 of record NW_016806071.1, read on the forward strand.
TGCTCTCTGAGGGCCTCCAGACTCTGGCTTTCCCTCTTCCCTGTCCATTCCCCTCCCCTCTACCTCATGACTGGAGCTGGGGATGCTGCAGCTGCAGGGAGCCAGAGATAGAGGAGCTGGAGCTGCAAGGCCATGTTGGGAAACCGAGGGACAGGTGATGACCCCACAGCTCTGGCTTCAGAGAGCCCCAAGACAGTGGCGGTAGAACAGCAGCGATAAGAGCTCCCTTCACCCTGCCATCCCCTGTCACGGGGCCATCTCACTCGATCTGGCAGCCAGCCTCGAAGGTAGACTTAGCCCCCATTTTACAGGCAAGGAAACTGAGGTTCAGATGGGATGAGGTGGCATGGGGTGTTCTAGCCAGACTTCAGGCATAGCATCAGGCTTCCTGTTCTGCCTAGCCAGCCAGAGGGGCTTCCTGACTCTCAGCCCCACCTCACCTTCCTGACCTTTCCCCTTTTCAGAGTGCTCTGGTGACAGGCAGGCCCTGCCATCCCTCTCTGCACCTTACCTGGTCCCACCACTCCGAATGGTGGAAGCATCAGTGCAGGAATCCCCTTGCGTCCTTTAAGCCTGGCCTCCTGCGCAGTGGCGGAGGGAATGCTCTACATCTGGGAGAGGCCCTCTGGACACCTGTATACCACCTGTGTGGTGAAGACAGTCACCTGGCAAACCACAGCCGTGCCCACATATCCACCCTTGCTCTCATGGGAAGGATCCACCTGATATCCCAGAGGAGGAGAAAGGCCCAGGATGGCAAAGGACGTTGCCCAAGTTTGCACGGCTGAATGTGGCTGAGCCTGATCTCAAACCCACGTACTCTCGTGGGCTGCCCTGCCTGGCCTGCACCATGGCTTTTCCCCAAAATTGCAGTTTCATGCAGTCACATTGTGAGGGCCTGAATCCCTGGGACCCCTCAGAAGTTTTGCCTCAGTTCCTCCTGAGACACCCCCACCAGGACTGCACTTCACACTCCCCCATGTACTGACATTAACAGTGGAAAGGCCAGGCTGCTTGGGGCAAAGTGTCATACAATTAGCGTTTGTAGAAGTTAAGCTAGATTACAAAAATTAAGAAAGACTTAAGGGACATGTAAGTGGAATTTAATATACCCTGGATCTGGGTGTTCCTCAAAATGCCAGCCTCAGCCTTCTTCCTGGAGAACTCACTAGAAGGCCACGGAGAGGGAGCAGGGAAGCCCCCTGGGAGGCAGGATGGCGTGGCATTCAGGGCTGGGTAGGGGTGCTGAGCTTTGGTAAAAGGATGCAAGGTCCTTCTTCCTGGTGGTCTCACCACATTCACCCTGGAGTGCATGTTATGACCTTGGCTCCCTGCAGCCTCAACCTCCTGGGCTCAAGCAATCCTGCTACCTCAGCCTGCCAAGTAGCTGGGACTACAGGTGCACAACCCCACACCTGTCTAATTTGTAAATTTTTTTGTAGAGATAGAGTCTCACTATGTAGCCCAGGCTGGTCTTGAACACTCCTGGACTCAAGCAGTCTTCTTGCCTTGGCTTCCCAAAGTGCTGGAATTATAGGCATGAGCCATTGTGCCTGGCCTCCTGCCTCTTCTTTCCTTCCCCAGCCCTCCTCTTCCTCTCTCTCCCCATTTTCCTTTACACTCTGCCTTGTTTTCCAGACAACCAATCTGTAGGTGCTGTTTCTCTGCCTTCAGCCTTCAGCCTCTGTCTCCTGCCCTGGGCTTGTCCATTCCTTGGTCCTCAGCTTCCCTGTCTGCCCCTGCCTGGGCCTTCCCTCTGTGGCATGCCCAGCCTCTCATGACCTCTCTGGCCCCTGTCTTCCAGGTCGCCCAGACCCCAGACCACCTATGTGAACGGCAGCCTCCCAACCACACAACACATCAAACAGGAGTCCCTGCCCAACTACCAAGCCATGGCAGAGGCCCGCACATCTCTGTCTGCCCACTGTCGGGCCCCACCGGCCGCTTGCCTGCACGCAGACCTGGACCTCCCAGGCCGAAGCCTCACCACCCCTGCGCCTTCCTGCTACCTTCTGGGCAGCGAACCCAGCTCTGGCCCTGGCCCCCAGCCCGAGGCCCACCTCCCTGAGGGCAGCCTGAAGCGCTGCTGCCTCTTGGGCCTACCCCCCACCTCCCCAGCCTCCTCCTCACCCTGTGCCTCCTCCGATGTCACCTCCATCATCCGCTCCTCCCAGATGTCTCTGGTCACCTGTGTAAATGGACTCCGGAGCCCCCCTCTGGCGGGAGACCTGGGGGGCCCTTCCAAGCAGGCCCGGCCTGGCCCTGCATCGACGGACAGCCATGAGGGCAGCTTGCAACTTGAAGCCTGCCGGAAGGCGAGCTTCCTGAAGCAGGAACCCGCGGATGAGTTTTCAGAGCTCTTTGGGCCTCACCAGCAGGACCTGCCGCCCCCCTATCCCCTGTCTCAGTTGCCGCCTGGCCCGAGCCTTGGAGGCCTGGGGCTGGGCCTGGCGGGCAAGGTAGTGGCCAGGCAGCAGGCGTGCCGCTGGGTGGACTGCTGTGCAGCCTATGAGCAGCAGGAGGAGCTGGTGCGGCACATCGAGAAGAGCCACATCGACCAGCGCAAGGGCGAGGACTTCACCTGCTTCTGGGCTGGCTGTGTGCGCCGCTACAAGCCCTTCAACGCCCGCTACAAGCTGCTCATCCACATGCGGGTGCACTCGGGCGAGAAGCCCAACAAATGCATGGTGAGTTCCCACTGGCCACCAGGCCTCACCCCAGCCCCTCTGGCACAGCAGCACCCACCCAGTGCCCCAGGAGAGGCCACTTGGGACTCCTTCCTCAGGGCTGACTGAGATCCCTGTGGTCGAGGAGGGAAGGACCCATGCTGTGGATGTAGCCACTGGTGAAGATGGTCACTGCCCTTGTCACTGGAAACTGTGGCAGAGGGGCCCTCATACTCATCAGGTGCCCAGTCCCCCACCCTGAGGCATTAGATATATCTTAGCATGCCACAGGGCCCAGGGCTGTGTGCACGTGCGATTGGAAAAACAGGTGTGGCCACCCTCTTCTTCTATGTGTTTGTGCTCCATGTCTCACCTACTGGTGGCCAAATGAGATGTGGAGAACATGCTCTCTTCCAGCACTGGGCCCTCATCGCCACCCATCCCAGTGAGATTCCCTGGGCCTTCTGGTGCTGCCTACAGCCTTGGCTTCCACCAAGGAACAGTGAGGCCTCACAGGCACCCGGCTGGAGAGCTGCAGGTCCCCAGGGCAGGCTTTGGGCTGGGGCCCAGGATTACTAGCTAAGGCCCTGGTCGTCACCCAGCAGGCGCTTCTTCCTCGGAGTTGGACCAGTTTCTGGCACTAACATTATGCGTGCATGCGCACGTGTGCACACACATTGCACGCACGCACCACACATATACACACAGCACACGCATATTAACTGTGGGTGACCCCCAGGTCCGGCCCTTATGCGATGGGTCAATTTCTGTGACAGGTCATTTCTGTCACCGTCTGTGGGGGTAATAGCTGTATCAGATGGTTAGAGCCACTCGGCCCTGATACACTCAGCCTAACTGCTTGTGCTACCTCCGAGGCCCCAGCCATGCCCACAGGAGAGGCCTACCTGCCCACGACTGGGGACTCAGGGTGTGCTTGGTGATGAGAAGCATGGGCCACCAGGGCCACTGCCCAGCCCACCCAGGCATCAGGGCAGCAGCATGGCTGGTGTGCTGGGGCTGGTGCCATAGCCAAAGTCAAGCTGTTTCACACTTGCACATTGACACTGTCATTGGACACCCATTCATGGAGCACTTGGTCTGGGAAGGGGCATAGTGTCCCCACTCAGAGCCCAGGGTGACATTATAGGGTCCAGGAGGCAGGACACATTGGCAGTCAGCAGCATAAACTCTATCCTCCTGTGACAGGCCCCACCCACCTGTGGAGCTGGGAGCTGGGCGTCGGACAGGATCCGTTTCTGCGGCTTCAGGAGGCTGGGTCTTAAAGGAGGAGAAAGAGTTTGCTTTGTAAACAAGTGAGCAGCAGTGAATGGCCTATGCCAAGGGGAGGCAGGAGGAGGGAGCTTGTGGTTAGCATTCTGGTGTGTGTAGCAGTGGTAGGGAGAGTGCATTGGACAGGCTGAGATTTTGACTTTATCTTGTGCCTTTGGGCTGACAGGATGCTGGAGGAGGCCTGGTGGCTGGGCCAGCCCCTGGCAATGCCCTGGCTTGTTTGGGGTCCTGTGACACATGATCCTGCCTAGAAGGAGTTGACCAACAGACAGCACGCAGGCCAGGCCAGGGCTGCTGGGAACCAGCTGGGCCCCCATCTCTCCCCAAGACCCTGGAGCTGACAGCTGCTGAGCCACAGTTATCCTTCACAGATTCTCTCTTATGGGTGAGCCCATGGGTGCCTGTGGGGGCCTAGGTGGAGGCTCTGTGACCCGAAGGAACCTTGACAAGACTGCATAGGACACTGGCTTACACCCGGATTCTGTCTGTGGTTAGTGGTCTTCTCACAGTGGGGCCTCTGTGTGGAATCACGGCATCCAGAAGAGTATCTATGTTGGACATTCGGGAACTTGGAGAGGATCTAGGCCTTCTCCGTCCACTTTCTAGCTTGGGAAGCAGGGCCCAGCGAGGGGTCAGAGGGGCCCGGGTTACTCAGTGCAGACTCAGGGTCTCTCTCTCTGGGGCCAGGCTGCCAGGATCTCACTTGATTCCACAGACTTCACAGGACCCTGGCTTATACTGGCTGAGGCCTGACTCTGGGGACCCAGACTTGGACCTGCCATGGTCCTTGCCGTGGGGACACTCATGCTCAGAGATGGGTGGGAGATGAGTGGCAGGTCGTGGGTTGGAGTTTGCGTAGGCCCAGGGAAGGAAGGCCCAGAAGGACTTCATGGAGGAGGTGATATCAAGCTATGTCTACACTCATCTATCAGTATTAATCCTTACAAGTCCTGTAAAACCAAGGGTTTTTACAGATGAAGAAATAAAAGTTGGGTGGAGTCTGGCTGGCCTTCCACTTGCTCCCATGAGAACACTTGGTCTTGCCTCTTCCAGGGTTTAGGATTGTGGTGATGATAATACCGGAAAGCAGCTTCCAAGTGCAGACTGTGAACCGGTGCTATTCTAAGTGACAACTCCACCTGGTCCTCAACACAACGCTGTGGGGTAGATACTGTGAACCCCCATTTTACAGATGAGGAAACTGAGGCTCAGGAAGATTGCATAATTTGTCCCAGGTCACACAGCTAGTTGGAAACAATAACAGTTATAATAAGAATAGAGGCTAAGAATGATAATGGTAATAAAAATAACTTGCTCAGGGTTACACAGTTAGTAACCATTGGAATGGGACTCGAGCCTGCATCTTTCTAAACTGCAATGCTCTTGTTTGTGTAGATCTGCTAAACTGACTATTCTCTGGGCTCTTATGGCCGGCCCCGCTAGGTGTCACCATCTGGAGACAGCAGCAGTGATCTGGGCTTCGGAGGCTTGTCAGAGCCTCCCCTGGGCTCCTCTTGCCTGCGGTGGGGTGGGCGTGCTCCCCCTCCTCCATGATGCTAGTACAGTGGGTAACCCAAGAGAAGGGGTGAGCCTCAAACAGCACCCAGATAAGTAAAATCTCCCTTCCCTGTAAAATTATTAATTTTTCATGACAGGCCTCTGCTACCATGCACTGTAATAGACAAAGGAATTTTGGACCCAGAGCCTCTGGAGAACAGGAAATAGATGAGACATTTTGATTGAAGAGTAAATGGCCCACTAAAATAGCAGTTAATCCTTTTATTATCTTTCCAGCAGCCGTTTCCACAGTTCTTTCATGAGGTAAGCCTCCCCCACCCCTTCTGACTGGAACACTCCCATTCTCGCAGCTGGCTTACATTTAGCCAACAGAGCCTCTGCTCCTGCACCAGGCAGGCCTCAATGTGCTGAGAGGAGCCCTGCTCCCCTCTGCCTGAGCATCTTAGTCCTTAGGCCAGGCCTGGGCCTAGGGACTTGCTGGACCCCCAGGGTCAATGGCACCATCCATCCCCCACCCTGCCCTCTGCACGGCCCATCCACACTGTCCAGAGGAAGCTCCCTAATCTTTTTGCAATATCCTGTTATGTTTCTTACGTTGCCCGAGTTGTCTCAGCCTTATTAAATGTGAGGCTTCGTCTGTGTTATGATAACAAGGTTACGCGTCCAACCCAAATACTGACGCGACGCCTCCAAGACGTTAACTTTGAACAGATTAATTTCATGCTTTCTTAGGTTGGTTCTCCCAGACGGCCGGAATTCTGATTGTCTGCAACTGCAGAAATTAGCAGACTGTAGCTTGCTTTTCTCCACATCAAGAAGGAGAGAGGCAGAGTGAAAAAGGAGAAGTCATGACAATGCCCTTCTCTACCTTGGGTTTTATAAAACAACAATAGGCATGAGAAGAGTCCCTTACTTTGGTGAAGAGTTTTACCAAAGCTGTGAGCACAGTCCGGAAGGCATGTGCAGAGGTGAAAAGCCCAGGTCTAGAGTCACACAGACCTGGGACCCAGCCTGGTTTAGTCACTTGGCAGCTGTGTGGCCTCGTGCTGGTGACTTACCCTTTCTGTACTACAGCATATTCGATTGTAAAATGGAGCAATAATAGTACTTGCCTTTTAGGGTTGTTGTGATTAGGGATAAAAGAGATGATGTAAGGGAAGGTGCCTGCTTCCCCATCACACTCCAGCATTGATCTCAGGTGATGTGTACAGTCGCCCTGGGGCTTAGGGCAGGGTTATTTACAGCTGATTTATAGATGAAGAAACTGTGGCTCAAAAGAGCCAGTCAATGGATGGCAGAGCCTGGACTTGAGACTCAGTAGCAGTCTCTGCTGTCAGTAGGGTGGGCAGGGCAGTGTGTGGGCCGTTGCTCTGGGCAGGGCAGGCACTCTGTGCTTGCCTTTCGATATCTGCCAGGGATCCCTGATTCTTTGCATCTTGTTCATTGGCAGTCGTTTGCAGATCACCTGCTCTGAGTCAGACAGTGTCTGCGCAAGGGGCCTGGAGCTAGCTGGGGCAGCTGGACCTGTGGCACAGGAGGCCCATGCGTGTCCTCCCAGTCCTCATGAGCTGCTGGAGTCTCAGGCTGGGTTTTCATCCTGCCCAGCTTCCTCTGGCCACTGCAGCTGCACTGGCCACTGGTCTCCATTCCTTACACCCCTCTCTACTGTTTGCCAGTCTGTTCCAGGTGCCTTTGAATCTAGGGCCAGAGAAATCGATCTGGTTGAAAGCTGAGTATTATGGATTGGCCTTAACTAGCCAAGGAACTCAGAACACAAGCCACCTGACTGGACCTGCTGGGAGAGCCTTGCCCTTCTAGCCTGGGCCAAACTTGAGGTCATTCCCCAGAATGCTGGGGCATCTGGCTTTCCCTTTTGCCTTGCCCCAAACCTTTACCCCTCCTCCCCCAACCCCCTGAGAAACAAAATCCTGGGTGCTGGGAGGGGCGAGGGAGCTAAAGGGAGTTGCTCCTTACTGAGATTCAGAGATTGTTTTATCCTGGCTCAATGCGAGCCATTCCCTGTCTGTTGTTTTGACCACCTAGCTGGGCATGGTGTTACATGCCTGTAGTCCCAGCTACGTGGGAGGCTGAGGCAGGAGGATCACTTGGGCCAGGGAGTTTGAGGCTATACTGAGCTATGATCACACCACTGCACTCCAGCCTGGGTGACAGAGTATGACCCTGTCTCAAAAAAACCTCTGAGGCCCAGAGAGGCCAAATCACTTTCCAAGATCACACAGTCTGCCACGTGGCAGGAGTTAGATACCAACCATATCTGCTGACTGCCTAGCCAGTGTTAACTGGAGAGAAGTTTGACTGGGATTCTGGACTCATATGCCATGGAATAGCCTGAGGGAGAAGAGAATTAATGTATTCTGAGACATACCACGTCCAACCATGAATTACTATGCCCAGTTTACAGAAGAAGAAACTGTATGTTTTTGAAGTTTGCAGGCAAAATGACTCGCTCTGCATGATCTGCCTCAGCTGTATGATCTGCCTCAGTTGTATGACCTCCCTGGCCCATTCTAATGGGTCACACTGCCTCCTACCCATCCACCTTTGCCCAGCCTCTTCCTTCAGAAGAACAGAGCTACCTCTGTGCTTTTCAAATCACAATGGGTGGAGTCCCTGTGCATCTGCTGCCCTCTGCCCCCTGCCCAACATCTTGAGACCAGCCCTATGGGCTTGAGCATTTTAAGGCCAGCAGACACCCCTGACTCATTGCAACATCTGAAGCTCATCCCAGGGGTTACCCAGGACCCTGAAATGGATGAGTGGCAGGTCGACCAGTTCATCTCATCGCATACAGACAGAGAACAGGGAAGACAGACCCAGAGAGGGTGGTCAGGGGCCCAGGACTGCACAGCAAGTGCGCATCAGTGGGCAGGGAAGGTTCGCTGAATGGGCTGATAACCAAAAGTCGGAGAAGGTTTAGGCTGTGGGAAAGTGACCCTCCAATTAGGAAAGAATCATCCCCCTGAAGCACTTGCCTTGCTTTGGTGTGCCGGGCCTCGTGCTAGGAGCTGGGGGTGCAGAGATGAAGATGTTGTGATGTGAGACTTCTGGCATTGTGGGAAGAATACTGCTTTTGAGTCTTGTGATATTATTGCTGGATGATGGAGGGAGGGAGGGGAGCCAGGAGCTGAGGTTTTGCAGCCTGGCTTTATAAGCTTGGCCAGGTTGATCAAGTGGGACAGGATCATTATTGAGACGCTTGTCAGGTGATTTTCAGTTTATGTAGTGCTTCCACATGCATGATCTCAGCTCTCAAAATATTCATGGAGACTGGCATTATGATCCCCATTTTACAGATGGGGTAAGGACAGTCCAGTTCTGGCCCAAGTTCAGGTCCAAATGCATGGTGGGGTCAGATTTAAACCCAGGTCTCAGTCTGACTCCAGAGACTGTGTGCTAGCCACGACCCCAGGCCACCTCCCAGGCACAGAATCATCAGTCTGTTTACAAATATTGAGAGAATATCCAGATCTGAAACTCATTCAGCAAGCTGTCACTGAGTACCTGCTGTGTGCCCCCTGGCGGGGCCCTGGGGGTCACAGAAGGGAATCAAATCCTGTCTGATCTCAAGGAGCCCTCAGCCAAGTGGGGAAGTTAATGGATATTGCATGTAACTATTTTTCTCAAAAAGCCAGCACCCCAGTCACCTTGAGAGCCTGTTGCCTGCTGACTTGATGGGTCCTCTGTTCTGTCTTGGAGTAGAGAACACCTCATGGGTTGAAAAGTAAAACATTTCACTCTCTTTAGAATAAATAAGTCACCTGGAAACAAGCTCCCTTCCTGGAGGCTGGGGTTTCTGGTCAAATCAAAAAGCTACAAAATGGAACATGTTTTAACATCCTTGCCCTGGAGAATCCTGCTGTAAATGAGCCCAGAGAGGCCAAGTGGTTCCACCCACTCAAGCCGCCAAGTTTATCCTCAACTCGCCTCAACTCAATCCAGGACTGCATGGGTCTGGGAAGGAGAACTGTTTTGGGCAAAGGCAGAAGTGTCCTCATTAATGATCCTTCCTGGGATCATGTCACTTCTCAAGTCTACACTCATTATTAAGTGGGGAAGCTGAAGCCCAGAGAGCAGCCAGCATGGTCTCGTGTCATCCAGTACATTAACAGCAGCCCAGGGATGCCTGCTTTATTTCTTCCTGCCCTGAAGCTTGCTCTCCTCCTGAATTCCTAAAGAGTCTTTGCATTCTCCAGGTTCTTTAAATCCTTTGGGTCTTGGCTTTTGCTGATTCCTCTGTCTAGAATGCCTTTTCTAGCCTGGCAAACTCCTATACATCCTTGACAACCCAGTTTAGTGCTCCCTCCTTAGCTCCCCCTTTCTCTCTGCCTCCTGTTCTCCCAGCATGTGTTGCGCTATGTGTAACACTGGATTCTAACATGGCCAAGTGTCTGGGGGGACCACATGCCCTTTGGTGCCTGGCCTGGCCTTTGTTGTGGAGGAGCTGAGTCCCATACCTAGGACAGAGGCTCTGCCCTGTGATTATCTGTTCTCTCTGTTGCAAGGCTGTGTGAGGTTGCCCGGACTCTGTCCTACTGAGTAGTTTCCTATGAAGTCACAACATTGGTGGAACCTTAAAGATTGTCATGTCTACCCCCTAATCTGGTGCTTGAAGTTTTTCTGCAAGAAAGCCTGAATTTGAAATCTAGCTTTGCCACCCCTCAGCCTGTGATTATATAGAAGTATAACTTGACTTCTATAAGCCTCGGTTTTCTTACCTATGAAATTGGGGTAATAGGACTGCTGTGAGGCGTTGATGAGAAACTAGACAATGGCACACAGCGTACCAAAATGCTAATAGCTGTTCTAGACAATTTGCATTTGCAAAAGAGAAAAGGGAAAGTCTAAAATGGATAGTGGCTGTTCTGTCATGAATGTCCCCAATGAAACAGAAAAGGCTGTTGGAAGTCCCACCTCTGCCATGGGCTGGCTCTGTGGATGTGTCGACCTTGGATGTGTCGCTAGGCTGTGCTGAGCCTCAGTTTCCTGTGCTGTGAAATGTGATAGTGCCTAGCAGTCAGAGGCTGCAGTAGACTGTGTTTAATAGGGGCCTAACAGATGCCAATGCCCTTTCTTCTATTGAGCCTAAGGTTTAGCTCCACAGATCTTGGCTTACATTGGGATGCTTTTCTTCCTCCCCTGTTTTGGAAAAGCAAACCCAGGGGGCTTGGGCTTAGCAAGGAGAGGCTTCCTGGAAGCCAGTGTCCTTCCAGTTCTCTGGTCTTGCAATTAGGTCAGAGCCTCGTCCCCCACCAGCCACTGTGCAGAGGGGAGACTGAGTCTCCAGATGGAAATAATTTGCCTGGGGAAGGACAAGAGGGACTGGAGATAGATGGAGTTGGAGACTCATCCCAGCTCTGCTGCTCACTAGCTGTGCAGCCTTGGACAAGACACTTCACTCCCAAGTCTGCTTTTGTATCTGTAAGATGGGAGCTGTGATGCTCACCCCCAAAGTTTCTGTAGGGGTGGAGGGGCTGTGCCCTGCGACTGCAGAGTACTCTGCAGATGGGCGTTGTTGCCCTGGTCAGGGCCGCTGGGCTCAGGCTGAGTCTCTGACTCCCAGTCCAGTACTCCTGCCTGCAGCCAGGCCTCTGAGTGCAGAGAGGTCACTTTCACCGGTGTGTTCCTCCCGGTTAGGTTCCCCATCGGGAATGGAGCTGGTTGGCTATGTGCTCCCCAAATGTAGTTCCTGGCCTTGAGGCCTCAGCCTGCAGCTTTGCTGGATGCCCTCCTTCCCTGTTCCACAGCCCACCCCTACCTCACTTCCACCTCTGTCCCCACCCTGCCCTGGTTCACCCCCATTCCCCATCCTGCATTTCTACTTATCTCCATCCCTGACCCCCCACCCCTTTCCCTTCTTATGTAAATTCTGAGCCAGGGTGGACCAATGGCTAAACACACAGGACAAATCAAATCCTGCCTGGTCTCAAGGAGCCCTCAGCCAAGTGGGGAAGTTAATGGATATTGCATGTAACTATTTTTCTCAAAAAGCCAGCACCCCAGTCACCTTGAGAGCCTGTTGCCTGCTGACTTGATGGGAACTAAGGTTCAAATCCCTTACTCTGCCCTTAACCAGCTGTGAGACCTCAAAACAAGTCATGTGGCTTCTCTGAGCCTTGGTTTCCTGTCTGCGTGGAGGGGAGAGTGTTGTGAGAACTAGATGAGATCATGTATGTGTAGCACTTACCTCGTGCCTGGCGCATATTCGATGCTTGAAAACAGGAGTCCTTGTTCCTTCCCCCGTCTCCCCATTTTTTGAAGTCATTAGTCCCGAGCTCTCACAGGGAAGAGAATTCCCAGGAGCACCAAACTTGAGGGAACAGGAGTGCTGGCCAAGTTTTGTGAGCTCAACATTGCTTTATGGAATATGAAAAAAAAAATTAAGGATAAAAAAACACAACTGTTTGAATTGAATTTAAACTAATAAAGAAAAAAACTTTTGAACTTAATGTAAATGGAATTGAAACGATTGTCTTATTGGAGTGAGAACGTCACATAAAATCAACAGTGACTCTAAGAAGGTGTCTAGACCATGTTTTCTGAAAGGGCCATCCTGGAAATGGCAAACTTCGTAATTGAGCGTTTCTAGGCTCTGTCTCTGCTGGATGGGGTGACCAGAGCTGGCTTTGTGCACTCACTTGGATGGCTGCAGCTGCAGACCTCAGCATCCTGTTCTCATCTGTTAAATGAGTGATGGGCCAGGTAACCCCTAAGGTCTCGGTTACCTTGGACACACCAAGACCCAAATGCTCAGGAGAAGGGGCCCTTCTTTAGAGTCCTTCCTTAACTGTGCCCCTCCCTTGGGAGGCAGCCTTGGGCTAATCTGTATTGTCCACCCTCACCTGGCCACCAACCTTTCAACACAGCTTAACACCCCCCTGTGCCAAGTTCAGTGCTCGAAGCAAGGGGTACAGTGTCAAAGGAAGAATAGTCTGGTGGCAAAGGAATTAACCAAATGCCTCCGACACAGAGGAGGGAGAAGGCTTTCCCCAGGATGTCATGAGAGCTGGGCTCTGACAGGTGGGTGGGCACTTTCCAGGTGTAGACCATGAGAAGACACATTGCAGGGAAAGGAAACCGCACATGTGAAGGTTTTGAGATGTGATAGTCTTGACCTTGTGGGGAGCACAGGTGTCCTTTTGGTCTTGAAGTAAGTTACCTGCATGGGGGCTGAGGGCAGAAACATTGGAATTGGGTCTCAAATGGCCTCAAGGTCTAGTGTAAGGAAATTGGACTGTACCCTGAGGGAGTGGAGAGAGTCTCAGAAGGGTTGTACATAGGACTGTGATATGGGCAGAGGTAACATTTAGTGTTGCTCGTCTGGCAGGCACATGGCCATTGGCAGATGAGGACACTGGGGCCTGGGAAAGGCAGTCCATTCAAATCTGGAAGCCTTCTTCCACAGATCCACCAGCGTCGGACCATGCACCCAGACTTGCCAACACCTGGGCACCCGTGGGCCTGTCCAGGTCAGCCCAGTGTGTCGTGCTGGGGCACAATGTCTGCACGTGGTTGGGTAATGGAGCTCGGTCCCCCTTTGGAAACTGCCTCCAGCACATTTGCCAGTGGGAAATGGGAAAGGCATATCCCATAATGTGGTTCCGTAAAGTTTGCACAACTGTTCTTTGTTTTTCGCCCGTCCCCACAATAAATCTTCCTCCTCTGCCAGGACTGGGGCCTCTGTGGTCTGTAAGTGATTAAGGCACCGACTTTCCTGGCCCCTCCTCCTCGCCATACTTTCTTGTGACGTGGGTAATGATAAAATGAGAATCTGTCACCGAGATTCAGTTGCCTTGCAAGTAGCAATTTCCAAATGGCTGGGAGGTGGCCTCCTGTTAGAAGGCAGCCTGCTCTTGCCCCCTCTCTATAGCCACCTCCCCTTAATAGGTCCTGCCATGTTGGGGCATAAGCTCAGACAGCAGACGGACAATGTGGTACTGGGCAGTACGTTTCCTGGGGATGGGGCAATGGGACTGGAGGTCTCTGCAGGACTCTGCATTCTGGGGGGCAAGACTGGGAGATATGCTGGGCACAGAGCACCCAGTGAGTGTCTGTTCAACTGATGCACCATCTAGCAGCCCCTTTGTTTCATCAGATCCCCAAGCCATAGAGTTTCCAAGCCAAAAGTAACATTTATATCTTCCTGGGGAACAGTCAGGCCCTGGGCAGGGCCCTGGACTGCAGAGTTTTGATGAATAGCTCCCGTGCTCAGGGAAGGCGCGGGGCGGTGGCTGGATTGCTCTTTCACAGTGGGGTCACTGAAATCCACAGAGTGGAAGCTACTTGGCCAGTGTTACATCTGCGCCTCCAGCTCAGGTCCTGGCTCTGCCCCATGATCTTCCCTAGTTGCCTTCCACATTTAAATGTGAGTGTATGCTTCCCAGCATCTGAACCCGAAGTTTTAGGAGCCAGTTTCACTTATGGAGTCATTTCTGATGAGGCTGAGTTGCCAGTGAACATGACAGTGATTGGAGCTTAAGAGAGTTTGGCCACAGGCAGGAAAAATGAGTCAACAGTGCTTCAGATACTTCCTTAAGATCCCCAGCACCCCCTCTACCTGCTCCCCTCCTTCCTTCCCACAGGAGTCCAGGACAACAGAAGGTGCCTCAGCTAGGCCACACGGCTGCCTGGATCTTCACATTTGCTGTTTGCAGATGTGGAAACTGAGGCCTGTAGAGAGGATGTGGCTCACTGGAAATTGCAGAGCAAAAGAGGCAAGCTCAGCATCCCCCTCTCCCAGCCAGTGTCCTGCCCCCTAGACACGACAGTCTGCTGAGTACCTCATGTATGCTAGGTCCTGCGGTGAGCACTTGCATGTGTTGCCTTCCAGATTCTGAAGAACACTGGCTCTTGTCGTGTGCACTAGGGATGAAATTTCCCAGGTTCAGCAGCTCCTCTGATGCCCCTCCCAACCCCTGCCACACCCTTTGACAGATGGGGCCTTGAGATCCCGGGCAGAAAGATCACCTGCTGGAGGTCACACAGCAGGAGATGGTTGGTGGTGTGTGTAGACCACACGTGTCAAAATCACCTTCCCTCCTGGCAGGGCCTGATTCACAAAGAGCTGCTGGGCAGGCTCCAGGGAGACTTTAACCAGTGGTGGGTTTCAAATGTCACACCTTCTTAGTGCGTTGGGAAGGTGTGATGACTGATTGCCGTGGGTGTTAGGGCCAGAGGAAGCCTGGCTTGTGCAAAGACCCACACAGGCATGCACCAGTGCCAGCTCTTTGCTTCTACTGCCTGGCTCTGCCAACCTCCTTTCTTCATTTGCATGGAGCCACCTGACCCTGGGGCCTTAGTTCCTCTGTGTGTGATTAGGACTTAGATTAGATGAAGTTGGAAGCCCTCCTAGGTCTCCTGACCCTGAGAAGTAGAGACAGTCTAAGTAGAGACAGTGCAGGCCAGGGGTTCAGAGCTAGGTTCCCTCCCCAGTTCTGCATTCAAATTGTCTGTGGTTCTGGGCAAATCATCCCACCCCTTTGAGGCCTCAGTTTTCTCATCTATAAAATGGAAGACTTGGACTCCATTGACCTCCATCCTTTGAGCTCAGACATTCAGATGTCCAGAGTTACCTCCCTGCATTCCTGGCACACCCTAGGGGAGGAGGAAGGGGGTGGAGCACATGGAAAGGGTAGGTGTGGGCCCCTGCTGAGCTCTCTGGCCCCAGTTCCTTCCACACTCCTCTCTCTTGCTCTGTTCCAGCTGTTCCTCAGACGTGCTAAGTTCATTCCCACCTCTGGCTCTTTACGTGGCTGCTTCCTCTGCCTGGAATGCTCTTGCCCCAGCCTGACCTCTGCTGCCATGTCACCTCCTCCAGGAGGCCTTCCCTGACTGCCTATCTCAAGTAGCACCTTTGGCCACTGTCTGCCCCTGTGTTCCACCGGAAATCTTGTTATGTGTTTGTCTATGATCTGTCCTCCAGTCAAACTTGAACTCCATAAAGTCTAGACGTTTTTGTTTTGTTCCTTCTGTATCTCCAATGCCTCAAACAGTTCCTAATACACAATATGTGATCAACAGATAAATGAATGTTAGTAATAGAAAGGGGGACAGTGGTCCAGTGGGGCAGAAGGAATGGAACATGCTGGAAAGGACTCAGACAGAGAGTCAGGACTCTCATCCTATGAAGTGGGGGGTTTTGCCGCAGCTTGCTGGGTCGTGTTGAGGGCTGCACAGTTGCTGTCTGAGAGGCATTTCTGGGTCAGCCTAGCTGGGGTTGTCCGCCCAGGGAGGCCAGCCCAGCACCCAGTACCCAGTGGTGTTCAGCACCCACTTACCCTGACCCCTATTTCCCTCCCTTCTTCATCTGCATTATCAGAGTAAAGGAGAGGCTATGCCCTCAGTTCACAGCTCCTGGAATGTCAGATTCAGACAGGAACTTATAAACCATCCGCTGTGACTGGAAACACAAATTTGGAAACTGAGGCCCAGAGAGGAGTTCTTATCCAGGTTCTCACGCTGTTTCCCTCTTGGAAAGGAATTTACGATCAAATCCTCCACATAGTAGATGCTCAGTAATTAGCTGCTGCTGCTGCAGCTGTTTATCATTAAGCCCATTTTGCAGATTCTGTTTTTATGACCATGGGCACAGAGGTGGGGAAGGAGTACAATTTTGCATTAATTGATAACAAAAGGATGGAAACAGCCAAGAATGCAGCAGGGGAAATGATTCCACCATCCAAAAGCAGCTATTTTAAAGTGTGAGGAAAGAAGGAAAGCAGCATTGGTTAGGCACATGTTCTTTTCCAGATGCCAGATTAAGTGTTTCGTCCATGTTTTCTTAGTGAATCTTGTGATACACTCATTTTATGGATGAGGAAACTGAGACCCAGGGAGATCAAGAGCTGGGATTCCAGCCCCTGTCCTTCCGCTGCTCTGGGCTACCCTCTGTGTTGGCATAAGCTGATGACTCCTCTTTTAAATTGAGCTCACTTTAGAGGACCCCTGACCAGGCTCTTAATTAAATTAGTTCCTGCAATTCCTCAGAAGCAATCAGATGTAATTTGGGCTCTTCATGGATTTGGACCATGTCTCTCCACTTAACCTGCACAAAACCTCTGGGGAGGTTTTGCTAAATCAAGAATCAGCATTAGGAGCTCAAGGCATCCTCTTGCCCCACTCCCTGACCTTTGTGTACAGGAAGATACCAACCTCACAGGTAGGGAGGCCTGCAGGGCTCGGGGAAGTGAAGGCTTGGGGCAGTGGCCTGGGGCTCCAGCCCTGAAAGAGGGTGCGGGAACCAGCTCAGGATGGAGGGACTCTGCAGCTCATGGCTGTACCCATGGAAGCAGAAGACAGAATGTGGAGAGGTCCCATGGCCAGTGAGAGGTGGTATGGGGTTCAGGTAAGCCTGCAGGCATAGCCACTCCTCAAGAGGCCTAGACTCTGCCCCAGGGGCTCCTGGAATCCAGATTCTGATCCCAGGCCTTGCCTGATCCCTTATTCATCAGGATGGTGGCTGCACATGCATTTTCCTTCTTCTGGTCTCAGTTTACTTATCTGTTCAGTGGAAATGATAACTCTGTCCAATTGCTTATCTGCCCTTTACTCCATATAGTCCTACGACATCCTCATGTCATTGGGACCATTGCCCTATCTTTCCAATGCAGACACTGGAACTGGAGAGGCAGGGAGCTGGCTGAGTGGCAGGGAGGTCTGTGACAAAGCCCAGGGCAGGCAATTGCCCTGTGCATCTCTCCCTCTGAGCCCGTTGCCACACCCTGGGGTGTGATGGTGTTTTCCTGGGCCAACTCTGCCCCCACGACTGCCCCCACAGCAAGCCCAGCTTGCGTGCTGGGTGAAGACGAGGTGTGGTCCTGAGGAGCAAGGGCTGCTTCCAGCTGCAGCTGATAGGAACAGAGGGTCTGCCGCCTGCAGTCAGCACCTCTGTCGGGAGGTTGGCAGCTCATGGCTTCAAAGCACCGGCTCTTTAATTGTCTCCACGTTGTGAACCCAGTTGGGTCTGTCCTGACAATTGGTTGGTGAAATCAGCCAGGGGATCCCCCTCCCACAGACTGAGCGGTGGTTTCAGCCTTTCAAGAGCTGTCTGAGGTGGTTATTTAGAGGGTAAATTAGATTCACCTGGCAAGGCCCCATGCCCTCTGGCACGGTCATGAGAATGCTGAATGTTGTTGCCCTTGGATCTGTGTCAGAGAGAGAAGCATGGAGTAGGCCTGGGCCCCAGGAAGCTGGGCAGGGGACAGGGAGTGTCCAGTCCCCATTGGTGAGATGGTAAAGCCAGTGGGGCTTTCTCATTGACATCCTCAAGTTCCAGCACCTCTGCCTTTGGGCCCTTTCCTCCATGAAAAACATTTAAAAGTATATTTTAGGACAGCATTGGTATAAAGACAAACGTATTAAAACATTATCTTTGACCTAAAAGTTTTTTTTTTTTATTTTAAATTAAAACATTTTCATGAGTTCCTAGAAGTATTGTGGACTGTAGGTTCTGTGCCTGCTGTGTCTCCTGGAAAATCAGCCCCAAGAGCAAGGCCTGCAGATCCTGGGGCTGCTTGCAGAATGGTACATGTTTTCTTCACCCCTTCCCTTCTCTGGGCTTCAATTTCATCCTCTGTGAAAAGGGGTAGGTAGAGGAAAATCCTGTTGCAATGTTCTACTCTGCTCCCTTCTGTTACGGTTGATTTTGTTCCTTATCATTGAGTTATTATTTTTCATTAAGAAATGATGGATGGTTACAATAAAAGATCTATGTTAAATTGACATAGATTAGAGAAAAGGACATAAATACTTGGAAAACCTAAGCTCACTTAATTATTGTGATCAAAGCCTGTATTTTCCTGGAGCTTCCTGGTAACCAAAGCAAAGAGGGCAACTTGTTGAATTACAGAATTCTTTTTGAGTGGGAAAGGAAGCAGACCAGCCAGCTTGTGTGCTGGGGGCAGTTTTGTCTGGATATTTAATGCCTACGAGGTCTTATGTGTGAGTCATATGAACTGATGGCTGGAGGAAGACTGTAAAAATGAGAGTTTGTTAACAGATGATGATACAGAGACCCTGAATAAAACAGTAGACCTTATTTTCACAAATAACTATGCTACTATTATTTGAGAAAAGCCAAGGGCAAGTAAATGCTAACAGTGAAGGACTTGGGTCCTGGTCTGTGTGGTGCTGTTAGCCTAGCCATACATCAGCCCTCTAAGGTAGCTGTCATTATCCCCATTTTACAGTAGAGGACATTGAGATTCAGAGAAGTTGCTTAACTTTACCCTGATCACCCAGTGGGATTCAGACTGCTATAGCATGCAGCCTGTCTTTGCAGACTTCAAGTTTGAGTCTATTACTTGGGACTGATGCAGTCCTTTTCTCAAGGAGTCTGTAGCCTAGTGGACTCCAAGTCCCCCGAGGGCGACACTGTTCGCCCTCTTCTTTTACCTGCTTTAAGGAGGTGCTCAGGGGATGATGGGGCCTAGGAGAAGGAGCAACAGTCAGCCTGGGCCTAGGGTAGGGGGTCAGGATGGCATCGTGGAGGAGATAAAAGGGCTCCCAGGAGGAAGAACTGGCATGGGGAAAGGCCAGGGAGTGAGTTAATGAAGCCTTGCTTGCAGTGGTGGCAGAGGAGGAGAGACCCTCTACCTGCCAGGTTTCTTAGTTACAAGCAGCAGAAACCAATCCTGGCCGTAGTGAGCCCTGCGTCCCCATTCAGAAATATATTGGCAGGCTCCAGGGACCGCGGGCTATCTGTCCAAGGGAAGAGGATCAGACTCAAGACAGGCAGGATCCGAGGTCCTCCAGGGGCCCACAAGCTTAGAGCCTACCCGGACAGCATGGTGGGATCCTCATTTCTGTGCTCCAGGGCCACAGCTGCAGCAGGGCAACCCACTGGCCAGGCCTGTCTGCCTCAGGTGGATAGGGGCTGGCCCCTGCTTTGTGGGAGGCATAGGTCTTCCCTATTTACACCTTCACTTCCCACACTCAAGGAGTAGTAGTTCTTACTATGGGGAAACTGGGCAGCCCAGTAAGAGTCTTGTGTTTGTCAGCTCCAGAAATGGCTGGATCTGAGAGAGAATCAGGAGGGACAGGTTGCCAGGAGGCAGTGCAGAGCCTGCTGGATGCAGGAGGCGGGACGGGGAGCCCAGGTGAGGGCTCCAGTCTCTGGCCTGGGTTCATTGAGTGGGTGCAGGTGCAAGCCTGGCAGCTTGGGGAGGAAGCTGTGACCATCTGGGGCATGCTGAATAGGGAGATGTCAGCCAGAGGGCCCTAGGGGGACAGGGGATGTGCAAGTCTGGAGCTCCTAAGGCAAGAGAGGGGTGTGGTCAGCCTCAAGGTAGACTAAGAAGCACAGGGGACTGGAGGAGCTAGCCTGTGAGATGGGGGGCTAGAGAGCAGCACCCACAGGGGACATCAGCATTTATTGGGGGAGAGAGGAAGAGCAGGAAAAGTGAGGCACAGAGATTGGGTGTCCAAAGGGACAGTGTGGTGGGGTGAGTAGTGGAGCCACCGGGAAGAGCCCTGGGCTCAGGGAGGGTTTTGGTGGAAGCAGAGGGAGCCTGGGCCTTGTTAGAATGTGAATGGAAAGGGCTGGGGTAGAGAAGGGCAGTTTGAAAGCAGCCAAGGGGAACATTTGAGAGAAAACTGACTGTACAGCAGACCAGGGTGGCCTAGGTTGAAGAGAGTGGGATACGGAGTTGAGCCCTCGAGCCTATGTCGGTGTGGACTGTATGCAGGCATGTGTGTTTGTGTATGCATGCACGAGTGTGCGTGCATAAGTGTGTGCGCGTTGTGGTCATTGCCCTCTTAGCAGCTGGAATCCATGAAGGCAGAGCTGATCCATGCGTTTTGCTCAGGGCTTATACCAGCCTAGCAGCTGAGAAGGCCAGAAGGACAGGGAGGAGTTGGGGTCCAGAGAGGCCCAGTGGATGGGGAGGCGGGAAGTCGGGGTGCACTGGCTAACTAGCTGGAAGGAGAGGCAGCTGTGCTCAGTGATCACCATGGCCATCTGCCAGGAATTGCTTGAGGGTTTTACACGGGTCATCTCACACTGCAAAATAGGTATTATTCTCTCTCTTTAATGGATGAGGAAATGAGACACAACAAAGTTAAGTCACTTATGCTTGGTCACACAGCTAGTGCTGGAGCTGAGATTGTCCCTGCATCTGATGCCCCCGTAGGATATGTGGATGTGGGAGGGGGCATTGAGGAGGATGGAGGAGAGAGGATTTGGGGAAGGAGACCAGGATAGGAAGTCACCCAGTGAGGTTGGGCCTGGGTCAGGGAGGAAGCCTGGCCTCAGAAACAGGGCCTTTGCTGAGTGTGGAGTGTGAGGCACAGAGGGCACACATCTCCAGGAGCTGGTGAGGGGGATGGGTAGGAAAGGGGTGGTGGGCACTGGGGTGAGGAGGCAGAGACGGCGAGGCTCTCTCCCCTGAGGGTGCTTTGCGAAGCCCTGGGGTGCAGCAAGCACAGTGTGGAGTGATGACTTTGACTGTCCTTTCCCTGGGGACACACAAGAGCACAGTGGTTTTGGTTGTTTGTGCCCCCTGCACCCCCTTGGGGCCCTCTTTGATCTCCTCCTGATTGTGTATGTGCCCTGTGTCTTAGAGAGGGGACCCACAGGCCGGCATGATCAGAGGGCATTACTGAATCCTCCTGTGTAGCCCCTCCTGCGCCCATCCCCAGCCCAGTGCTGCTCCTGCATGGGTGTGATTGTGTGTGTTCATTCATTCACTCACTCCTGCATTCATTCACCAAGCACTTGCTCCACGTCTTGCCTTGTGCTGAGTGTTGGCCACACAGCCAGGAATCTTGCCCTGGAAATACTCATAGTCCAGACAAGGAGAGCCACTTGTGACCCGAGTTACACAACCAACCACGGCATGGATACCCTGGGAGAAGACAAGCAGGAGCTCAGAGGAGGGGACTTGGACACTAGGACCCGGTGTGGGGAGGGAAGCTTGATAAGAACTACCAAGGTGCTAAAGGACAGGAAGGGTGTCCCAGGAGAGGAACCAGCATAGGCAAAGCCTTGGAGATGAGAGCTGTGAGTGGCCCAGAGGATGGAGTGATGAGAGGGCCAAAGAGGCAGGCAGGGGCCCGGTGACAGGGGACCGTAGATGTCAGACTGAGGTGCTTGGGCTTTGTCCACAGGGCTGCAGAGACCACAGGAGGGTTGAAGCAGGGGGGCGTGAGGCATGTGTGAACAGAGGCCTGCGTGCAATTCCTGTTCTCCGTGAGGGCCAGCGCCCATGGGCAGCCGGGATGTTAACTGCAATCTGTGCTCCGTTCTTGATAACTCACAGATAATTTATTTCTAGAATTTTTTCCAGGAACATAGTATCTTTGGTTGCCGTTTCCCAGGGTTTAATAACCCCTTTTCTCCAGATTTATATAGGCTGCTGGAAAGTACTGTGCTTGCAAGCAGTTTTCCAACTTGGCCCAAGAATCTTCTGTGCTGGGCCAAACTGTCCAGTGAGGGCCCAGATGAGATGTGTGGTTCAGACCGGGGCTGCCCGCCCTGCCCCTGAAGTGATCGCACCCTTTGTTAAGAGAGTTGTTGTGAAGGAGCCTGACTGTGGGCGAGAGAAGACATCCTCCCTCCAGGGGTACTGTGGCCAAACCCTAGCTAACCTCAGCCCTCCTGTCCCAGCTTTTTACCACATTCACAGCTAGACCCCATGGCCCCGTGAGGATCACAGTGCCCCTTGCTAGTGGTACAGCTGGAATGACAAATGTGGCTTGGACACAAGGCTCAAGTGGGGCTGCTTCCTTTGCTCATATCGGGGACCAGCAGACATCACAGCCCACCAGGCTCTCCAGGCAGAGAAAGGGTGAGAAACTTCTTCCCCAAAACTAGTCCCCAGGGCTGGCTGTGCTGTGTGACCGTGGAAAAGTCACTTTACCTTTCTGAAGCTTCTGTTTCCTAACCTGTAGAATGGTGTTTAGGTGGGTGTCCCAGAGCAGAGCCTGAAAGAGGGATTAGTATACAGGTAATCTCCCAGGGGAGACTGCGTGGGAGGCCCTGCTACATGTGGCAGTAATGATGCCTGTCTTCCAAGATGAGAAGTGTTCATTCATTCATTCAATAATCTTATTGAGTACCCAGAATACGCAAGGCAATGTGCGTGTTCTGGGTACAGAGCAGTGCATATTCTGGGACAGAGTGGTGAATGGGACCTGAGGGGAAAGTGGGCTGGATGGGGCAGTGGCAGGGGAAGCTGACCAAAGGCCCAGTGGTATCTGTGGAAACTGAGGCTCAGAGTTGTACTGGACCAGGGAGAGCCTCACGGACAGTGCCCTGGAAGGAACTCGGAATCAGGACCACAGAGGTGTGGGTGGTCTCAGGGTGGTGAGGCCCCACCCAGGTCACAGAGTCCTGCCACCTGAGTGCCTGGAGCTGGCTGCAGGACAGAGCAGCAGTTGGTCTATCTTTGCGTGAGCTGGCTGGCCTGCAGCAGCTGCTGCTCTGGTCGTTGTTGCCTTACCATTTGTAGTGCATGGAATGGAGCAGAAAGGATGCCCTGAATGTCTGTTTATGCTGTTTCTAAAAGAGCCCCTTAGATGCCAGGTTTGCTGAGCAACCAAGGAGAAACCTGTGGTCTCCAGCATTAGCCTGAGCCACTCCAAAGGGATGTGTTCAGGGTATACCAAGTCCATTTCTAGGAAAGCACTGAGCCCGCCTCCCCCAAGAAGCTCCAACCCTGACACCCTGGCTTCTGACATTCCTGTGTCTGAGGGCCCATGTTTACATGCATCTGTGCACTCCTCACACCACGTCTCTAACTGCGCATGTGTGTGTGTGCGTATGTGTGTGTGTGCGCGTATGTGTGCGTGTGCTTGTGTGTTAGTATCTGTGGACACATTTGTACGGTTGAATGTGTCGCATGGGTCAAGATGTCATGTGTCCTGTTGTGTGTTAGTTTTTGACCATGTAACTATGTGTATGTGTGACTGTGTGTGTCTGCACATCTCTATGTGTGTCCATACAACATAGGTCTGGGAATGTGGGCTCTATAAGCCTGAGAAGGGCACCATTCCTCCAGGCCAGGGTGCTCAGAGGAAGTACACCAAGAAGGGTGGGCTGGGCCCTGGAAAGTGGACATAAATGGGAGGGGGTGAAGGGGCTCCCCTCCCCACTGTCCTTCCCCCATTCTCAAAGTTCAGAGGGAGAAAGCCATTGAAATAGGTTTCAGCTCTGTACCAGGATGGACTTTTCAACAGGCGGCACCTTCCCCAGCAGACAGAAGGGATGAGATTCCCATCCCCAAAGTATGGGAGCAGAGGCTGGCCTGCCACTTGGTAACTGAGCTCAGTAAACATTCTCTGAAGCTCTTTATTCCATACCAGTGCTCGCTTTGGACCCTGGGACACAGACATAATTCAGTTTGAGTTCCAGCCCTCAAGAAGATGGACCCATAAACTGCTGGCGATAACCTGTAAGACTGGTTCTCCAAAGAAAAATATAAAACACAGTGATTGAGCCTTTGGTGTGCTAGGCTCTGTTCTGAGCACACTAACACGTTTGAGCTAGGTGCTGTTTTACAAATGACAGACTCAAGCCCAAGCAGTGAAGCAGCTTGCTTGACTGTGCCTGCAGCAAGTGGAGGTGCAGCTAGACTGAGCCTTCACGCCTGAGTCAGGAGGCCTTGGGGCCACTGACCCTCCTCCCTTGCCCCAGCTCTAGGCAATGGGGCCAGCCAGAGCCAGAAAGAGGCATGTTTCTGTCCCCAGAGCTCGTGTGTGTCCAAGAGGTTCCCGTGCCATTCTGCCAGCTCCTTGCCAGCCATTCTCTGAGAGCTCTCAGCACTGGGCTGTGTTATTAATCACCAAGGCCTGGAGGCTGCTGCAGTGCCTGCTGAGAATTGTAATTCACCAGGAATGTAAACGTCCCCTGACTGCATGGAGGCTGTTGGCCATGGTGCCACCTGATGTAGTTACTCCTATGACAGGGCTAGAAAGAGTCTCCCCACTACTGCCCAAAGGGAGGTGGGGAAACAGATAGAGAGGACAACTGGTGTCGTGGAAGGAGCACTGGATCAGGTGGATGGGGTGTCTGAGTCCTTGCCCTGCCAGTGACTGAGCTAATGATCTTTATTAATAGTAATAATAAAAGTAGTAAATGTTTAGTGTTTCATACATGCCAGATACGCTGCTGTGTTAGGATGAGCTCCCAATACCCATAAGGGAGGTGTCACCATTCTCATTTTACAGATGGAGAAATAAATGGAAGCTTAGAGAAGGAAAAACACTTGTCAGGGCCATGCTCTGGGAAGTGGAGACACCAGGATTTGCATAAGTACTATTTGGCCCCAGAGCCCTGACTCATGTTTAATTTTTTAATTATATCATATTTGATATATTCAAGAGAATACATGCAAATATGTGTAAGCAATAAAGCATAACAAAATGAACATCTGTGAATTCCTGGAACTACTGCCTATTTTCTGTTTAGTGTTCGCTGCTTTCTTTAACATGGTTTCATCACACACATGTATCCTTAATATATTGTTTAGTTTTGCTTGGTTTAAAGCTTTATAAAAATAGTCTCATACTGTATGTGGTCTCTGCAATTTTTTCACTTAATATTATATTTTTAAGCTTTTATCCATATTATTGTGTACAGCTATAATTCGTTCATTTTCACTACTGTATACTATTACGTTCTGCGAATAACTCAAACTTCAATCATTCTCTCGTTGATGGACATTTGGGTTGTTTCAGTTTTCTGCTAGTACAAACAACGCTGCTGTGAATATTCTTGTTCATGTCTCTTTTTGAACCCATGGAACAGTGTCACTAGAATGTGTGCCTAGAAATGAAATTGCTGGCTTAGGGAATGTATGAAAATGCCAGCTTGTTTTCAAAAGTGGTTGTTCCGCTTATACTCACACCTACAGCATATTGAAGGCCTGTGGTTCTACATCCTCAAAAATGTGGTCATGTAACTGTGCCAGGTTGGCAGGTGTGAAATGGCATCTCGTGGTCTTAATTTTCATTTTTAGCTGATTACTAATGAGGTTGAGCACTTTTCATAGTTTATAGGCCATTTGTGTTTCCTCTCCTGTAAAAGGCCTTTCACTTTCTCTGACCATTTTTCTATTGGTTGTTTGTCTTTTTCTTATTGATTTATAGGAATTCTTAGTATTTTCTGTCAGTTTGTGACTTAGCTTCACTTTCCTGATGGTATTTTTTTAGTAGAAGCTTTTCATTGTAATGAGTTGAATTTATCAATCTTTCCTTTTATTGTTTGTATTTTTGTGTCTGCAGTAAAATATCCTTCTGTACCTTGATGCTACAGAAAAATCGTCTGATAATGGGAGGGCTTATTTTAAAATTTTACTTTCACATTTATTTTTAATCCATTGGAATTGGAGTATATGGTGTAAGGTAGGAATCCAGTTTGATTTGTTTCCAGCTGGATATCCAGCTATTCTGGGGACCGTTTGTTGGATTGCCTATCTTTTTACTAGTGATCTGCAAATCCAGTGACCTACAATGCTACTCTGTCATATATCAGAGACTCTATATCCGTATGAGTCTATTTCTGGGCACTTCTGTTCTATTACTGAATTTTTCTATCCCTGCACCAATACCACACCACATTAATTACCATAGTTTCATAAAAAGTTTTTGTTAGTATCTAGTAGAAAAGTCCATCCCCCGTATTTCCCACCCCAGTCTTGTTTTAGTGTTCCTTGGCTTTTCTTGGACTTTGCTCTTCCATATGTGTATTTTGGAATCAACTTTAAAATTTCCATGAAGCCAGGTGCAGTGGCTTACACTAATACCAGCTGTTTGTGAGACTGGGGTGGGAAGATTGTTTGAGGCCAGGAGTTTGAGACCAGCCTGGGCAACATAGTAAGACCCCCATCTCTAACCAATTTTTTTTTTTTTTTTTAATTAGCCAGGCATGGTGCTTGCCTGTAGTCCCAGTGACTTGGGAGGCTGAGGTAGGAAGATTGCTTGAGCCCAGGAGTTCGAGTCTTCAGTAAGCTATCTATTATCAACATCACCACACTCCAGCCTGGGTGACAGAGTAAGATCTCAACTCAAATAATAAAAAAAAAGAAAGAGAGAAAGGAAAAAAAGAGACGGCAGGGAGAGGGAGGGAAAGAAAGAAATTTCTATGAAAAACCTTGATTAGATTTTGATTGGAATTCCATTTACTCTATAGATCAATTTGGTTGGGGGGAATGGGAATAGGACCTCTTTATATGATTATTAATTCTTATTGTTCATGAACATGTTCTTTGTGACTTTCTACAGTGTTTTGTATTTTTCTCTATATATGTATTATATACCTTTCTTTTAAAGATGTATTCATAAGTCTTCTTATGGCTTTTGTTGTGATTGTGAATTTTATCTTTTTTAATTACTTTTTTTATTTGTTCCTGGTGAATAGAAATAAAATTGCTTTTTAAATATTTATATTATACCCAGCCAACTTGCCAAATTCTCTTATTATTTCTATTCATTTTTTGTGTAGATTCTTTTGATATTTCTATATAGACTTTCATAGATGTGAATAATGAACATTTTATTCCTTTTCAGTTTTACGCTTTCTCTTTTATCTTTTCAGAAATAATGATAGTAGACTTCCTTGTCTCACTCCTGATTTTAAATGCTTCCAATATTTTACCATTAAGTGTGATACCTCCTATAGGATTTTTATGTACTCTTTCTCTCAGATTAAAGGCTTTTTTTAAAAAAATGGACTTTCTTTTTTAGAGCAGTTTTAGGTTCACAGCAAAACTGAGTGGAAGGTATATGGAGTTACCCTATAGCCCTGCCCTCACACATGCAGCCTCCCCTGCTATCAACATCTCACACCAGAGTGGTGCATTTGTTATGATCAATGAACCTTCATATTGACACATCATTATCACCCAAAGTCCGTAGTTTACATTAAGATTCATTCTTTTTTTTTTTTTTTTTTTGAGACGGAGTCTCGCTCTGTAGCCCGGGCTGCAGTGCAGTGGCCAGATCTCAGCTCACTGCAAGCTCCGCCTCCCGGGTTTACGCCATTCTCCTGCCTCAGCCTCCCGAGTAGCTGGGACTACAGGCGCCCGCCACCTCGCCCGGCTAGTTTTTTGTATTTTTTTAGTAGAGACGGGGTTTCACCGTGTTAGCCAGGATGGTCTCGATCTCCTGACCTCGTGATCCACCCGTCTCGGCCTCCCAAAGTGCTGGGATTACAGGCTTGAGCCACCGCACCCGGCCAAGATTCATTCTTGGTATTGTACATTCTATGGATTTAGACAAATGTATAATGACATATGTCTACCATTATAGGACCACACCCAACAGTTTTTCTGCTCTAAAAGTCCTCTGTGTGCTGCCTGTTTATCCTTCCTTCCCTTGGCAACCACTGATGTTTTCACTGTCTCCTTAGTTTGTACTTTTTCAGAGTGTCATATGGTTGGAATCATACAATATGTAACCTTCTTAGATGGGCGTATTTCATTTAGTAATATGCATTTAAGTTTCTTCCAGGTCTTTTTATAGCTCAATAGCTCATTCCTTTTCACTACTGAATAATATTCCATTGTCTAGAAGCACCACAGTTTACTTACCCATTCACCTACTGTATTAGTCTGTTCCCACACTGCTATAAAGAACTACCTGAGACTGGGTAATTCATGAAGGAAAGAGGTTTAATTGACTCACAGAGCCACAGGCTTAACAGGAAGCATGACTGGGAGATCTCAGGAAATTTATGGTTATGGTGGAAGGTGAAGGGGAAGCAAGCATGTCTTATCATGGTGGAGCAGGAGACCAAGAGAGAAGGGGGAGGTGCCACACACTTGTAAATGATTAGATCTTGTGAGGACTCACTCACTATCCCAAGACTAGCACAGGGGAAATCTGCCCATGATCCAGTCACCTCCTACCAGGCCCCTCCCCCAATACCTGGGGATTACAATTTGAGATGAAATTTGGGTGGGGACACAGAGCCAAACCATATCATTCCACCCTTGGCATCTCCCAAATCTCATGTCCTTCTCACATATAAAACCCAATCATGCCTTCCCAGTAGTCCCCCAAAGTCTTAACTCAAAAGTCCGAGTCCAAAGTCTCATCTGAGACAAGGCAAGTCCCTTCCACCTACGAGCCTGTTAAATAAAAAACAAGTTAGTTACTTTCAATATACAATAGGGGCTACAGGCATTGGGTAAATTCTTCCATTGCAAAAGGGAGAAATTGGCCAAAACAAAGGGGCCACAGGCCCCAGGCAAGTCCAAAACCCAACAGGGTAGCCATTAAATCTTAAAGCTCTGAAATAACCTCCTTTGACTCCAGGTCTCACATCCAGGGCATGCTGATGCAAAGTGTGGGCTCCCAAGGCCTCAAGCAACTCCACCCCTGTGGCTCTGCAGGGTACAGCCCCTACGGCTGCTTTCATGAGTTGGTGTTGAGTGCCTGTGGCTTTTCCAGGCATATGGTGCAAGCTGTCATTGGATCTCCATTCTGGGGTCTCTGTTCTGTGGTCCTCTTCTCATAGCTCCACTAAGCAGTGCCCACAGGAGGACTCTGTGTGGGGGCTCCAACCCCACATTTCCCCTTTTCACAGCCTAAGTAGACGTTCTCCATGAGGGTTCTGCCCCTGTAGCAGACTTCTGCCTGGACATCCAGGCATTTACATACATCCTCTGAAATCTAGGAAGAGGTTTCCAAAGCTCAACTATTGTTTTCTGTGCACCTGCAGGCCCAACACCACATGGAAGACTCCAAGGCTTGGGGCTTGCATCCTCTGAAGCAATGACCCAAGTTGTACCTTCACCCCTTTTAGCCACACCTGGGGCCAGGGCAGCTGAGATGCAGAACACCATGTCCTGAGGCTGTACAAAGCAGCAGGGCCCTGGGCCCAGCCCACAAAACCATTCTTTCCTCCTAGGCTTCTGGGCCTATAATGGGAGGGTTACCATGAAGGTCTCTGATGTGCCCTGGATATATTTTCCACATTGTCTTGGCTATTAACATTCAGCTCTTCTTATGCAAATTTCTGTAGCTGACTTGAATTTCTCCCCAGAAATTGGGCTTTTCCTTTCTACCACATGGTCAGGCTGCAAATTTTCCAAACATTCTATGCTCTGCTTCCCTTTTAAACATAAGTTCCAATTTTAGACCATCTCTTTGTAAATACATATGACTATATGCTGTTAGGAGTAGCCAGGCCACATCTTGAAAGCTTTGCTGCTTATAAATCTCTTTCACCAAATGCCCTAAATAATCTCTCTCAAGTTCAAAGTTCCACAGATCCCCAGAGCAGGGGCACGATGCCACCAGTCTCCTTGCTAAAGCATAACAAGAATGACCTTTGAGGCCGGGTGCGGTGGCTCAAGCCTGTAATCCCAGCACTTTGGGAGGCCGAGGCGGGCGGATCATGCGGTCAGAAGATCGAGGCCATCCTGGCTAACACGGTGAAACCCCGTCTCTACTAAAAAATACAAAAAAACTAGCAGGCGCCTGTAGTCCCAGCTACTCGGGAGACTGAGGCAGGAGAATGGCGTGAACCCAGGAGGCGGAGCTTGCAGTGAGCCGAGATCCAGCCACTGCACTCCAGCCTGGGCAACAGGGCGAGACTCCGTCTCAGAAAAAAAAAAATGACCTTTGCTCCAATTTCCAGAAACTTCCTCATCTCCATCTGAGACCATCTCAGCCTTGACTTCATTGTCCATATCACTGTCAGCATTTTGGTCACAACTATTCAACAAGTCTCTAGGAAGTTCCAAACTTTCCCATATCTTCCTGTCTTCTTCTGAGCCCTTCAAATTGTTCCAACTTCTGCCTGTTACCCAGTTCCAAAGTTGCTTCCACATTTTCAGGTATCTTTAAAGCAATGCGCCACTCCCAGTACCAATTTTCTGTATTAGTCTGTTTTCACACTGCTATGAAGAACTACCTGAGACTGGATCATTTATGAAGAAAAGAGGTCTAATTGACTTAGAGTTCTGCAGGCTTAACAGGAAGCATGATTGAGAGGCCTTAGGAAACTTGCAATCATGGCGGAAAGTGAAGGGGAAGCAAGCATGTCTTATCGTGGAGCAGGAAAAAGAGAGAGAAGGTGAAGGTGCCACACACTTTTAAACAATCAGATCTTGTGAGAACTCACTCATTATCATGAGAAAAGCAAGGGGGAAATCTGCCCTGTGATCCAGTCACCTCCCACCAGGCCCTTCCCCCGAAATGTGGGGATTATTTACTTAGTTCTTTGATTTCTTTAATCAGAGGTTTGTCATTTTCCTCATATAGATCTGGTACATATTTTGTTAGATTTATACCTAAGTACATCATTTTTAGGAGTGCTAATGTAAATGATACTGTGTTTGTTTTAAATTTCAAATTCTACTTGTTCACTGCTGGTATGTAGGAAAGTAATTGACTTTTATATACTAACCTTGTATCTTGCAACCTTGCTATAGTTGCTTATTAGTTCCAATAGGTTTTTTTTTTTTTTTTTTTGTCACTTCTTTTGGATTTTCTGCATGTACTTTTATGTCATCTCTGAACAGTTTTATTTCTTTCTTCCTGATCTGTATATCTTTTGTTTCCTTTCCTTGACTTATTTCCTTAGCTAGGACTTCCAGTATGATATGGAAAAGGAATGGTAAGAGGGGACATCTTGCTTGCCTTGTTCAAGGCATTCCTTTTTATTCCTAACTTGCTAATAATTTTAGAATATATGTGCATTGAATTTTATCAAATGCTCTTTCTAAATCTATTGAGGTTATCATAATTAAGCTATATAGCTTTACTACCTCAATTTGTATATGTAGTGAGTCAAATTTACAGACTTTACTAATGTCAAATACTTTTTACATTCTTGGGATCCACCCAACTTGGATATAATTTGTTGTCTTTTCTATACATCACTCAATTCAAAATTTTTGTGTCTGTATATATGAGTGATATTTGCCTATGGTCTAATACTTTTCTTATCTGATTTTGATATTGGGGTTTTATTGGTCTTATGGAGTGAGTTTGGAAGTATTCCTTTTTTTCTATTCCTTGAAGAGTTTGTATAAGATTAGAATGATATGTTATTTGAACATTTGGTAAACTTGCCTATAAAACTGACTATCTTTGTGGGAAGATTTTAAACTACTGATCCAATTACTTTAATTGGCATAGAACTGTTAAAGCTTTTTATTTCTGATGAAGCTAGCCTGTCCCCACCAAGGAATTTGTCCATTTCGTATATGCTTTCAAATTTATTGCCATAAAACCAGTCATAGTGTTCTCTTTCTTTTTAATCTTTGCTGGATCTCTAGTTATGTTTCTCTTTTTATTCCTAATATTCCTTCTTTTGTGCCTTCTCTTTAAAAAAAAATTATTTCATCAGAGGTTGGTCTACTAGTCTTTTCAAGAACTAATTCCTGTCTTTTTGGTTCTATTTTATCTTTGTTTCTATGACATTAATTTCTGCTTTTATCTTTATTATCTCCTTCCTTTTACGTTTTGTTTATTTTGCTGTCCCTTTTCTAATTTCTGAAATGGGTCTCCTAGCACATTAATTTCAACCTTTTTTCCTAGCATAAACATTTGCAAAATAAATTTCCCTTTTAATGCCACTTTTACTGCATCTCAGAATTTTTGATTTGTAGTGTTGGCATTATTGCTCAGTTGCAATAAGTTGTAAATAAGTATTGTAAATACCCATTATTATGTTTTGATTGATGCAGTGAGCCTTTAATTTTCTAAGCATAGGGACATTTTTTCCCTTTATGTGATTGACTTCTAATTTAATTTCACTGTAATTGGAGAACATTATTTATATGATATTGGTCTTGTATATGGCAGTTTTTTGTAAATGTTACATATGTATTTGAGAAAATATGTATACTCTGTTTTGTTCAATAGATCAAAATCTTATTGTGTTATTCAAATTTTCTGGAACTTTATTATTTTTTTCTTTAACATGTTAGTAATTGAAAGAAAGGTATTGAAATTTACCACCAAGGTGGCAGGCTTTACATTGCTAATATTATTATTAGGTTTCACTGCAACATCATTAGGTTTCTGTAAAATGATAACTTTTATTATTAGATAATCAGTCTATCCCTAATAATGTTTTTGGTTTAAATTCTACTTTATCTAATATTAATATGGCTATACCAGCCTTGTTTTGAATAATAATTGTATGGTATATCTTTTCTATCCCGTAAACTTTTCCTTATGTTTTAGGTATGTTTTTCCTTTTGTTTAGATGTGTTTATTGTAATTAGCAAAAGGGGGGTTAATTTGTTTTATGTCTTTAATTCATGCTGACATGTTCTGTTTTAATTAGAGTTTAGTCCATTTTCAATTCTAGTGATTACTAATGCTTTTGGACATGTTTCTGATATCTTACATTTTGCTTTCTACTTTGCTTTTTCCTATACTTCCTTTTTTGCTTCCATGTTTTGGCTTAGTTTTGTTGTGGTTGCTGTTATTGTCTTTTATTTTGCTTTATAGATTGATTAAAAGGCAAAATAAAATTGATTAATTCCTTTCTCTTCATGATTACCTATGAATTCTTAACCTAAAAGAGTCTAACGTTAATACCTTAACTCCCTCCCCAACAATACAAGAACCTTAGGGCACTGCTTCTTAATCATTTCATCCAAACCTACATGCTTTTGTTGTACAGTATTCTAGTTCTGGCCTTTCTTCAACTCCATGCATTAGAGGGCATTACCATTTTGTAAAACGGTGTGCGTTTAGCTCTACCTGCATGTTTATGAATTTATTGGCACATCATTAGTTTTTATACATTTTATACCTTTCTTCTGGGATCATCTTCCTTCTTCCTGAAGTTTATTCTTTATTCTTCTTTGAGTGAGGTGCTCTTTCTTTCGTCCTCGTTTTGAAAGATAGATAGAAGATGCCCACTTCTAGGTTGACAGTTATTTTCTGTCAGTGCTTTGAAGGTATTATAATGTTGCCTCTGGCAATGGATTTTGTTTTGTTGTACAGAAACCTGTCAGTCTCTGTCATTCTTTTGTGGGTGTCTGTGTCTCCTGTCTATTGCTTTTAAGTTCTTCTACTTCTTTGATAGTCTGAATTTTCACTATTCTGTGAGTGAATATGGATTTCTTTTATTTCTTTCCTCCTTGCATCTCTGGAAAACTCCAAGCCGTTATCTCTTCAGATACTGCTTCCTGTCTACGCTGTCTTCTTTCTGAGGCTTTGATTAAAGGTAGATTAGCCTTCTTATTCTGGCTGCTATAGTTCTTATTTTCTAGCTGCTTGTCTTTTTGATCTGGTTTCTGTGAAATTTCTTCAGTTCTTTCTTCTGGCTTACCTGTGTCTAATCTGCTGTTTGACTCATTTCAGGCAACATTTTGAAAGATTAAAAATGTTTAAATGAAACAAAATTTTCAACAATTATATTTTTAATTTCCAGAAATTCTGTTGGTTCCTTTTCAAATCTGATTGGTGGTTTTGGACAGTCTCTTGTTACTTACTCGTGTTTTGTGATTCTGCCCTTTTGCTCCTTACCCATTTCACCCATTCGTGTATATTCCAGGTCTGATAGTTTTAGCACTTGGAATCGTTGGAAGGTCCAGCGTTGTGGTTCATTGCTTCTGCAGAGCCTCCCTCTTCTTGCCTCATGTGTTTGATCACCTTTGAGCATGAGACCACATGGCCAGGGTTTGTCTCTGGACACACTGAAGGCTTGAGTTGAGCACCTGCCCTTAGGGGAACCCCACCTTTCAGTTCTGGCCTGGGGTTTCTACTTCTGTTTCTCCCCTGTCCTCCGAGATTGTCCTTGCCTCCTGTAACCCAAGCAATGCGACAGAAGCTATATTTTATGCATAATCTGGTTATTTTACAGCAGAATGACCCAGAAGCACAACCTCCGTTTCCTCATCTGTGAAATGGTCACCAATGATAGCTACTCTACACGTCATTGTAAAGATCATAGGAAATAATGAATGGCAGAGCACTGTAAAGTGCTATTTTAAGAATAACTACTAGATGATGATCTTTCACGGTGCTGAGTGCTTTACGTGCATCATTTCATTTATGCCTCCCACAGATCTGGCTCTGTCATCACCTCCATTTACAAATGAGGACATCGAGGTTTCTAGCGGTTAAGATTCTTCTTTATCATTATTGTTCTAATTGTGTTTTTACTGTTGGAGGAGGAAGATGAAATGAGAATATCTGCAGGTGTACAGCACCTAAGGGGATGGGATGCCTACCCCCGGGGCAGTGTGCTGTGATGTGGAGTGTGGGCTGGGACTCAGCAGAGAGGGTGGGGTTGCAGCTCTGACAGGCTCTTGCTGGGTGATGTTGAGCCAGTACAGCTGTGGTCTGAGGTGCTGGTCTCTTAGGAGCAGATGGGTGAGCTGTGGGTGTGGGAGTGCATTTCCACACGTCACGAGTCACCATGGAGGTGACCCTCATTGTTTTCCCTGGGAAGGCTGCACTTCTCTGACATCTCAGGTGCATTCTGTGTCTCATCTCTGCACGGTGAAAATCTTGGTATCCTGTTTCCTGTTTGCCACTCAGCTCCTGGAAAGCAGACACTGACTCTTACCTTTCTCCATGATCGCGCAGGAACCTCATCTGTAGCATCTTCGTAAGAAGAGATGGTCTGTCCTCCGCTCATTCATCTCTGAGAAGCTCACCCCTTCCCTCACTGTGGTGTTCTGGCATCATCCCAAATTCAAACGCCCTGTTGCATTGCCCTCTTAATGATGCATACACTTATTCCTGGCAGACAGATCACTGGTTTGGTGAAGATGGTCTCTGTAACCCCATCTGTCCCCAGGTCCTCTTTCCATGGCTAACATGGAAAGACTTTGAAACTGAGCTGCGCTGGGTTCACACTGTGGGTTCACCACTTGCTGGCTCTGTGGACAGATGAGCCTGTCTCACCACCTCTGAAATGGGTATAGTGAAGCCAGCCTCCCAAGGGTGTGGAGAGATTCATATGCTCTAGGTGTGTGGTGAGGGGGAATTCCTTGCAGTTTCTCTGCACGCCCTCTGGACCTGCCCTGTTTGCCGGCATGTTTTCCCCAACCAGAGCACCTTGGCTCCCGTGGGCCAAAGCTCCCTTGGCTTCACACCTAGGGATGACTCTCCATGAACTGCTGGGCCCACTGGCCCTTTGACCTCTGCCAAACCCAGCATGTTCTGAGCTTCCTGAGTGAGTGCAGCCGGCCCCCACCCCAGGCCAGTGCTCTGGATTTTGCATGGCCAGGAAGCAGCTGCCAGTTGAGCTGTTTACCTTGGGAACCTGGTCTCTTCTCTGGCAGTGTTTGCCAGCCACAGAGCGAGGGCAGATTTATGAACTGAGTTATACAGAAATTATTTAAGGCCCTGGTCCGCCAACAATAACGTAAAGACATACAGTGCCTGTTTGAGAAAAGATTGCCCACACTTTGGTCTGATTTACAGTGTAGGCTGAGGATCCAATTAGCAGTCACAGCAGTCTTTTAGCTGAAACCTAGTGCCTTCCAGGATTATGCAGACTTTCCAAGTCCTGGACTATGATGAAATTATAGCTGGAGGCTTGTAAAGTTGTGCACCGTTTATAAATGCAATATATTCTTAACTTCCCTGCTGGTCGGCTTCCCTGCATCCTGGTGCTCTCCCACTTCCCGTGTGACCTTACACAAGTGGTATAGCCTCTCTGAGCCTCAATTTCTTCATCTCTGACTTGGCCAGTGGGATGGAATGGGACTAGGGAAGAGCAGTTGGGACACTGCCTGTGGGAATCAAACAGATGAGGCAATGTCTGTAGAGAAGCCATCCCGATGCCTGGCACACAGTAGGGGCTTGGTCCCTGAGTGCACATTGGAGATCCTGAAGGGAGCGGACATCCAGTGTGGGCCTGGCCTCCTCTCTGGAGCTCTGCCTGGCTGCCTGGCTGTGGGCAGGGCGGGGTGGGATACCAGTGGCAGGGCAGGATGGGGCAGGAAAAAGTGTGGTGTATTGCCCCTTCAGGTGGCAAGGCCTGGGGTACTGAGGTAGAGGCGGAGCCCAAGGACTCATTGCCACCGTCGTGGACCACTTCTGAGGATCCACTGAGCAGGCCATGGCGGAGGCCTTCTTAAAGCACCTACTGTGACCACGGCTGCCCCAGTGCCTACAACAGTGCTGGACACACTGCCCTCAACAAGTGTTTGCTAAAGGCAGTGTAAAGCCAGTGATGCCAATAGGCCCTGGGGTCCACCACCCAAACTGGGGCCTGTCTTCAGTCTCACCTGTAGTCCGCTCAGCCCTCCCTATCGCAGCCTCCACTCTCCCTGGAAGGTAGGAAGGGTTAACTGGTGAGCACCATGGGGAAACAGCTATTTGCTCCGTGTGCGGACCAGGTGTCTCCTGACCGGAACTGTCCGTCTGCCAGGGGAACCCCTACCCTTGCAAGCAGGGAGCGAGCTCCTGCCTGAGGCCCAGGTGGGTGTTACTGGGTTGGGCACTCAATCGCTGGGCAGAGGCAGGCCCAGCAACCCCTAGGGCTCCTTGTCTTCCCTCAGTGCTGGGACACAGAGGAGTCAACACAGCTGCTGCCCCCGGGTCTGGGTAGAGCTGGCTCTTCTTTGTCTGTCTTTGCTGGTGAGCTATAGGCCTCTCCAGGTTCATATGGGATTCATTTCTGTATCTCCGTCAAGGTGTCAGTCACTGCCCACAGCAGAGTAATGGTTAGAAATGCCTTATGTTTTGTGTGTGCTTCATCCTGCTGGGCATGCAGCTGCGGGAGTCTAGGGGCCTCTAATCCTGCCTGGGAAGTCAGGGAGCACTTCCCAGAGGAGGAAGCACTTGAGTTGGACCTTGAAGGATGAGTTAGCCAAGGTGGAGAAAGACCATCTAGGAGAGGGAACAGTGTGGGCAGAGGTAGAGGGCCATGTGTGTAAGAGCATGTGTGTACGTGTGAGAGACTGTGTAGATGACTCTGTGTGTGTGTATATGTGTGATAGAGTGTGTGTATATGACTGGGGGGGTGTAGATGAGTGTGTACCTGACAGTGTGTGGATGAGTGTGAGTGCCTGTGTGTGTCAGAGAGAAACAGCTCCCTCCTGTGCGTGGCGGGTGGCCAGCTGCAGGGCTGAGGCCAGCGGGTGCATGGTGTGTGGGGGAGGATGAGCTGCAACAGAGGCTCTTGGGCTCAGGACCAGGCCCTGTCCCGCACTGCAGCGGCTGGGCTTGACCCTGAGGAGGAGCGGAGCTGCGTGGTGAGTGAATAATGGGAGGGGCGAGCCAGTTCTGGACATCAGCAGGAGTTCGCCAATCATCATCCCAGCCTGTGGTGGCCTGGCAGGATCAGGGCATGAGCAGGCTTGGAAGGATGGGCACGAGGGCCGAGGGACTGACCACAGTGGAGGGAGGAAGGGGAGGTGAAGGCCGGGACCCAGGACCCTTCCAACTCAGAGTCCAAAACACTGTGACAGTGCTGGGATTGAACGAATGGCCCGGTGGGATTGTAGCCTGAGGTCCTCTCTCCAGTCCCAAGCCAGGAGGCCCTGGTGCCTTCCACTCTGTGCCAGGTCAGGGTCTGAAGAAGGGTAAGTGCAGCCAAGAAACACTTGGTCCCTGTCCCCAGAGAAGCCAAAGTCCCCAAAACAGGGCTTATACAAAATGATAGTGGCCACAAAGCCCCCTGCATTCTGAATTACTGTTTCTAAGAAGTCCCAGGGCTCCAGGGCCCACAAAGCATCCCAGGCCCTTCTCACACGGGTCTGAGTCTTACCTCTGTACCACAAACACTTGTCAATTTGAGATTTCCACCTTTCCTGGTTTTTGGTTTCTGGGACAGCACAGGCAAGTCTAGGACTGCTGTCTGCCTTCCAGATGTTTTAACCTTCAGCATCTAGAGCACCACGACCACAGGAGACAGGTGGCTGCTCGCTAAGCTCTGGTTTGTTTCTGGCCACATCTGAGCAGAGTCTACATGGCCCAGGATAGGTGAGCACAGATCAGGGGTGTTCAACACATGTGGGGCCTGAATGGAGCAGGGTGAATGGTGCGGGGTAGATGTCCCAGCCAGAGGGGAAGGTGGCATTCATTCATTCATTCATTCACTCACTCAGCCTTTGCTGAAAGCTCCTCTGGGCCAGGCCCTGGGCAGATGCTGGGCACCGTGGCATGAATGGCACACCCTGCTCAACCTTGCCCCAGTCTAGTGGGGAAGCCAGACACTAGAGAAGGGCAGTGGACACACGAGCTGGCCCTGAGAGAATGAGTTCATTAGGGGGAGGTGTGGAAAGTGTGAACAAAGGCTCATCATGTTTAAGAATGGCCGGAAGTCTGCTGCTGTGGAGTATAGGGCCCGGGGTGGAGAGCAGCTGAGCAGCAACTGGAAAGGTTGCCCAGGGCAGAGGTTTGAATGCACACAGAGGAACCGGGGCCTTATCTTAGAGATCCATGAAAAGTGCCAGTGGAGGCCTCCATAGGCCCTCATCAAAAGATGGCTTGGATAGTGACAGAGCAGGAGACTAAACCCCTGAGGCTGACTCTCAGCATGACCCTTGGCCTGCCTGGAGGGATCCTTAAGTTGCTCTTCCTGCCTCGGGCCCTTTGTGTCCCTCTGTGGCAGCCACTCCACCTGCGTGCTATTGCACCTCTGAGGGCAGGCTCTTGGTCACATCGTTTGCACGTTGTGTGTGTTTGACAGTGCACCCTTCCAGCCTGAAGAGCAGTATCCACTGCAGGGCTGGGCGCTGCCAGCCCCGCCAGACCCTATCTCTCATCAGCCAGAGCCTGGTTCCCGATCTAATTAGCAATTCCACCATCCTGCTTTGATTTGGGGCTCCCCTAATGATGTTTGATTGGCAGCAACTGGAGTCAATCCTAAGCTCATGCAAAAGGGACGATTATTTGTGTGTTTTCTGCTTTTCTGTTAACAATGACTTCAGAGGGGCATATGGGATGGATAAGGGATTATTTAGAAATCAGAAATTTTCAAGAGACTGGAAACAACTTGATAAAAACCATTTAGGTACTATAACGTGCTTCATTTAAAAGAAGATATATATTTACCCAGTCTGTCTGATTTTACAGGAAGTGAATTTGGAGAGGTACTCAGAAATGTAATTGGAGTGACAAGATATTTCTTGGTAGCTGCTCAATGGCACCATGTGACCTGCCCTGTGCATCTGTTTCAAGGCCCACCTGATGAGGTCAGGGGGCCGGGCTCTTCCCCAGCCGGCCTTAGCCACAGGGCGTGGCTGCTCTGCATCTGGGTATCTGCTGCTACCCTTCTCGCCATTCCTCCAGACCTCCAAGAGGCTTTCTGGACACTTCGTCACCTCCTTACATGCATCTAGCCAGACACCAAGGGCTGATGACCCAGCCTCCTAAACCTCCCTCTAGAACTGGACTGCTTGAGTCAAATTCCAATTGCTATGACTATCTGAGTGACCATGACTAAGTTGCACAATGCTCCATGCCTCAGTTTCTTTATCTGCAAAATAGGGATTATGATGATAATGCCTACCACTGGAGCTGTCCTGGGGGACTTGATAATACTATGGACCAAGTATCCAGGATATTCAGCAAATAAGGCCTGAGTGTGGGCGAATAGACACACTTCATTCCAGTCCCAGCCATGGCCATGGACTTACCCTGGTGTTTCAGAAGGTGAGAGGGTCTGTGGATGCTGGCCTGGTGCTGCTTATGTCCCATGCACACACCTTGAAATATACCTGCACACACGTATACTCACCTGCAGTGTACCTGAGCACACTCACACACATACCTGTAGTAAACCTGCACACACATACCTGTAGTACACATGAACACACATCTGCACACACACCTGCAGTAAACCTGCACACACACATCTGCATACACACATACTGCAGTACACCTGCACACACACACATCTGTGCACACACAGCTGCAGTACACCTGCACTCTTACACATATCTGCACACACACACACTGCAGTACACACACAAAATTTTTATTTCTTAATTTTTAATTTTTGTACGTACATAGTAGGTGTATTTATTTGTGGGTTACATAGGCATGTAATGTGTGGTAATCACATCAGGATAAATGGGGTGTCCATTACCTCAGGCATTTATCCTTTGTGTTACAAGCAATCCAAATATGTGTTTTGTTTTTGTTTTGTTTTTTTTGAGACAGAGTCTCATTCTGTTGCCCAGGCTGGAGTGTAGTGGCGCTACCTTGGCTCACTGCAACCTCTGCCTCCCAGGTTCAAGTGATTCTCCTGCCTCAGCCTCCTGAGTAGCTGGGACTACAGGCGCCTGCCACCACGCCCGGCTAATTTTTTGTATTTTTAGTAGAGACGGGGTTTCACTGTGTTAGCCAGGATGGTCTCGATCTCCTGACCTCATGATCTGTCCGCCTTGGCCTCCCAAAGTGCTGGGCAATTGTGCTCTTATAGTGGTCTCTTAAAAGCACGAGCCGATGGTGGCACATCTCTCGCAGCAGCCTTCAGAGCCACAAGCAAG
The DNA here is from genome assembly GCF_001698545.2 of Rhinopithecus bieti. Taxonomy (NCBI): domain Eukaryota; kingdom Metazoa; phylum Chordata; class Mammalia; order Primates; family Cercopithecidae; genus Rhinopithecus; species Rhinopithecus bieti. Next base: position 2,520,856 of record NW_016806071.1, read on the forward strand.
ATATAAGAGAATTTCCAGAACCAGAGTGGCCTGAGAGGTTGCTTTATAGGGAAGGGAGTGGTGCTGTCACCTGAGTGGGGAGATAGGTTGCCCGTCTTTAGATCTGAGAGTGCATGGGGTTCTTTCTGAAACATGCCAGCCCCGTGGGTCCCCCAGCCTAGGGAAGCCGCCCAGTTCTGCCTCGGGAGACAGTTTTGGGGTTTCCAGGGAGCTGCCAGTCCCCCTCAGATACCCAAGTGCCCTGTCCTACTTGTGAGGCCCTTTCCATTCTGTGCCCTAGAGAATGGCTCCACACCTCACAGGCCCTGATGGAGCTTAGGAGGACAGAGTGTCCTTCAGAAGTGGCCTCAGAAGGGACAGGGGGCGTGTCGAGTGCAGGGCGGCTGTTCTGAGCCCCACAGTGGCTCTCAGGGGAATGTGCCCCAGCCTGTCAGACCAGGCTGTGGGGGCCCCATGATGGGCACGTTCCAGGTCAGGCTTGGTGGGGCCTGTGTTGCTGTCCCTGCTGTGACCCCCTTCCACACCACACCCTTCTCCAGTGCCCTGTTGCCTGCGGGCTCCAACCTGAGTCCATATTGGTCGGCAATGATGAGCCTCTGGACTAGTCCTGTGGTGCCCTACTTGAGTCAAATCCTGGCTCCTCCTCAGATGTGCTGTGTGACTTCAGGCATGTCACTTCCCCTCTCTGAGCTTTGGTTCTAATTTTATAAGCTAACCTATGTGAATAGCCAGGCACTATGCCTGGCCCCAACCGCCTGCCATGACCTCAGTTACCACACATCACCCCCCCAGGCCTGTGGTGGGGTTGGTGGGGCCCTCTGGACACCCTGAAGGAAGGACTTGGGTTCAGACCCTCTCTACTCATGACTCATTGTGTGACCTCACATGGTCATCCTGCCTCTCTGTGCCTCTGTCCCCTCCTCTGTCAAGAGGAGTTTGTCATGACTGCTGTGTCTCCCTTGTTTGGGGGACGCTTAGATGAGAGAGCAGATGGGAAAGTCCCGTGAGGGCCAGGTGACAGACGGGGCTGTGGTCAGGAGTAATGGGTGCCATCTCGTGGCCTCATGGCTGTAGGATAACGTTCTCTGCACTGAGAGGTGGCCCTGGCGAGGGGCCTTGAGCCAGAGTTTAGGGAGGCCTAGTTGTCCTCTTTTCTGTTTAGGGACACCTGGGAGGCTGCTGAGGCTGACACGGCTCCATCTTAGGGAGCCCTGTCCCCCAGAACCACCAGCCAAATCCTCCCTCTGGCCAGCAAGGCACACTGTCTGAGCTCCAGCACCCCTGCCTCTCCAGAGGCCCTGGCCATCCTCCCGCTGCCTGTTCTGCTGCAGCCACACAGGTGTCCTTGCTCTCTCTCTTTCCCACCACAGGCCTTTACATGGACTATTCCTTTTATCCAGAATTCTCTGGCCCAAGAGCTTAGGGGTCTCTTATAGTGGTCTCTTAAAAGTCTCTTAAAAGCTCCTGAAAAGGATGAGAATCCTTGATTTCTCTGCTGGAATGCCAGCTCTTCAGAGAGGCCTTCCCTGACCACCTCCAAGTCGCAAAGGCCCCTCCCCACCAGTACTCTCTGCCGTACCACAAGGTCAGGCTTTTTTTTTCTATTGCGCTTAGACAGTCTGACCTTGTCTTACTCATTTGCTTACTTGGTTGCTGTCTGTGTCAACCCACCGGCACATGAGCTGTGCAAGCACCGAAACCACATGTGTCTTGCTCACCTCTGTGTCACCAGCAGCTAGAATGGTGCTCAGCTTCTTGGAGGTATTTGATAAATAGTTTATGGATGGCAGATGGGTGGGTGGATGGGTCCTAGTGGTATGGATAGGTGGATGGACGGATGAACAGAGAGTAGGGAAGGCTTTTTTTTTTTTTTTTCTCATGTGGGAGAACAGCTCTCAGCAGGCGTGCGAACCAAGGCTGGGTGCACCTGGGCAGGGCACCATGGAGTGGATTCCTGTGCTGGGGAAGGTTGGATGGAATAACCTCACAAACTTCTCCAGCCCTGAGGCTGCGCTTTCCTGGTTTATCCTGGAAAGGATAAACACTGTGAAGCACAGTGTGTGCTCACCAAGGCTGACGGGGATGGGGTTGATCTACATTTTCCTGATGAGCCATTCTCAGCCAGCCAGGTGGGGCAGTGGTATCTTTAGAAAGGCAAGGAAGGCTGGTGATCCCAGCCAGAGCTGAAACATCAGCTGTGCAGCTGACACAGTGAGTCCTGCCACCAGCTGATTCCTGGAGCACATTAGTAGTTCCTGTGCCTCTAACTCTGTCTCCTCAAAGGTCAGATGGAGATAGCTCCACTTGCTGCCTCCCAGGGTTGCTAAATGTTTAAATGAGCTGATTTCATGGGAGTCTCCTTTTCTGTCACTGAGGTAGTTAGTCTCTGCCTGTCCAACTCCCTCTTCTAGGGCTGATGACAAAAATAAAAACAGAAGAGCTCTCAGAGAGATTGTCTCATGTGGGGCTGCCAGCCCATGGTCCAGCTGGATCCTCCTCTGGCCCCTCGGCCTCTAAGTGGGATGGAGGGGCCCTGGGGAGCCATCTGTGGGCACGAGCCGATTCAGCTGGGAGGATGGATGGTGGAGGGCAAGTGTTTCTATTAGGCCATGGGGATGTTTGCTTTTCTTCTCCAAGAACTGGTTGTGGTCATGTAAATCCCCCCAGAGGAAAACCAGAGGGTCCCCAAATGCATCTGTTGGTTTTTATTTTAAAAGACTAAGACAACAATCTTTGTGGTTGGCTGGAAGTATTTTCATCATCAATGAGCAGGGGAAGAATAAACCCCTAGGGCAGGCGGGAATGTGGGCAGGGGACCTGAGAAGAAAGGCCTGGTGGGGGCTGCCTGGCTGCCTGCCACCTGGGCTATGCTGTGTAGAGCTGGGGTGTGTGGTGAGGCCTGGGAACTGGTAGGGGAGAGGCTAGGGGACTCGCATCTTCGGGCTTTGGCAGGGCTTCTGTGACAGTCAGTGTGTGTGTGTGGTTGAATGTATCTGGGCATGTGTTAAGCTTTGGGGGTGATTAAGAGGGAGTGGGTATGTGTGTTTATGTGACTGGATCTGGGGGGTTGCTGTTTGCAGCATGTTGGGATGTGTATGGTTACAGAGTTTGGGGGTGTGATTGGGGTGTGTTTGGTTGGGGAGTTTTCTGAGTGGGTGCAAGAATTTGGGTGGGTGAATATGGAGTGCTTCTGTAGTTAGGTACATGTATGTCGAAGTGTGGAGGGGGAGTATATGGCAGAGACAGACATGTACCCATGCACACCCATGCACACCTCCGTATCACCCAAAGCACACCCAGACACCCCCAGCACCACACCCAGACACACACATCCAGCACCTAGTATACACGGCCACACCCAGCACACGCTCCCATAGCACACCTTCAAACATACGCCAGCTTATGTGCATGCATGTGTGTGGTTGGGTCAGGTGAGTGGGTGTGTGTGTGTTGGTGTACACGTTTGAGCACGAGTTTAGAGCTGTAGTGTGCTCACAGGGCACGTGCTTATGTTGGAGAGGGCAGTTTTGAGAGTGTGGTTGGTGTTTGGGGTATGTCATATGTGCAGTGTGTCAGGTGTGCGATGTGTCAGTGTGCGTATATGGTCATGGTGTGTGGTGTGTCAGGTGTGTGGTGTGTCAGGTGTGCATATATGGTCATGGTGTGTGGTGTGTCAGGTGTGTGGTGTGTCAGGTGTGCGTATGTGGTCATGGTGTGTGGTGTGTCCAGTATGCATATGTGGTCATGGTGTGTGGTGTGTCAGGTGTGTGGTGTGTCAGGTGTGCGTATGTGGTCGTGGTGTGTGGTGTGTCTGGCGTGCGTATGTGGTCATGGTGTGTGGTGTGTCAGGTGTGCGGTGTGTCAGGTGTGTGTATGTGGTCATGGTGTGCGTATGTGGTCATGGTGTGCGGTGTCTCAGGTGTGCAGTGTGTCAGGTGTGCATATGTGGTCATGGTGTGTGGTGTGTCAGGTGTGCAGTGTGGCAGTTGTGCATATGTGGTCATGGTGTGTGGTGTGTCAGGTGTGTGGTGTGTCAGGTGTGCATATGTGGTCATGGTGTGTGGTGTGTCAGGTGTGCGATGTGTCAGTTGTGCGTATGTGGTCATGATGTGCATGTGTTTGAAGGGCGTGTTTGAGAATCTATTTTGTGTATGCGCCTGTGTATTGGGTGTGGGAATGTGAGTTGGTGTTGGATTTATGTGTGTGTTTAGGTGTGTGCTGGGATGTTTGGATGTGCGTTGAGGGGTGTGTGTTGTGTGTAGGGGTGTTGGTGTCAGGATTGCCCTGGCTGGGAGAGATGAGCCTCTGGCTGGCCCAGGCTTTGATTTGAACCCAGGAGCCTGCAGTCCCACTCCCTCCACCTCAGTCAAGGACAACGCAGGTTGTTGCAGGGGGCATCTGGGAAGACCTCTGGGAGGAATGAGATTGAACAGGGCCTGGGGGTGAAGAGAGCACCGGTGTCAGAGGCCATCCCAGTAGGAGGGATGGGTTTGTGCAGAGGCCCAGAGGCAAGAACCACCAGGTACATCCAGGGAAGGCAGTGGGCACAGAGGGCAGAGGAGAGCAAGGTTTGTGCCCTGACACAGGGGCCTTGAATGGTGGGCAGAGGGAGGGCAGAGGTGGGAGCAGGCTGGACTACAGAGCTCACAAACAGGAGTGCCCTCACAGGGAGGGACTACCAGCATGCTCTGCGGAGCATTCTGAGGACCTGAGAAAGGCAGCCCCTTCGCGGGGCATCTTGTTGGTCCCCCAGGGCTCTGAGCCCCAGGGCTCTGAGCAACCGACCTGGTGTTTTCCCGGAAGCCCAGGGAGGCATCAGGGCAGAGGTGTTTACCCTGTTTGGTGAGAGGAAGGGAGTGGCCTAAGACCCACAGTTCTGCAGAGGCTGAGGGACCACCCTTGCCCTGTGATTCTCCCTCCTCTGCATAAGGCCTCCAACCCCGAGCACGGGTGCAGGGTGCAGATGGGCCACCACAGTTCCCAGGTCTCACAACAACCCTGAGAGGCAGGTGTTTTAAATTTCTTTGTGTAAATGCGGCATGATCATATGTTAGAAATGTGGCAAAGGAGAAAAAGGGAACAGAGGACTTCAACCCACCTTGGTGGAATGTTTTCCTTTGGCCCCTCTCTTAGCACAATGCTGCGCACATAGTGAGGGCTCAACACGGGGGATCTTTTAAAAAATCACTGGCCGGGTGCGGTGGCTGATGCCTGTAATCCCAGCACCTTGGGAGGCCGAGGTGGGCGGATCACCTGAGGTCGGGAGTTCAAGACCAGCCTGACTAACACGGTGAAACCCTGTCTCTACTAAAAATATAAAAATTAGCCAGGCGTGGTGGTGGGCGCCTATAATCCCAGCTACTCGGGAGGCTGAGGCAGGAGAATTGCTTGAACCCAGGAGGCAGAGGTTGCAGTGAGCCGAGATCATGCCATTGCACTCCAGCCTGGGCAACAGAGCAAGACTCTGTCCAAAAAAAAAAAAAGATGGCTGTGATTTTGGAGTGGGGAGTGTCTGAACCTGTCACCCCTCATCTTGGATGAAGCACTTCACCTCTCTGTGCCTCATGTTCCCTGTGGAGTTGTTGAGAGGATTATTAATAATTTGTGTTGGTGGCTTAGCATTATGACTAAGAAATCTGCCATTGTGCCATGGTACCTGATAGTCGTGGTTTCACAGCAGTATCGTCCAGCGTGTGGACTGTGGCACTGTTCACTCAGCTTTTCCCCGACTGTGGGACTCATCTTCTGCCACTCATAGTTCATAACGCCAATATTTTATTTATCATCTTCTTGCATAAAACTAGCCTGACCTCCAGCCTCAGCCTTGGGTAGGAGCCCAGAACGGAGATGTCAAAGGGCAGTTTGAACCTAACTCAGTGTGAATGTGTGTTCCCTCTACGCACGGTCATATCTAACCCTTGCAACCCTGGGGCAAGCCTCCCCTCGAGGCCTCTGTTCCCAGCAGCCCTACCTTCTTCCAGCCGAGGCTTACTGCAGAGCAAGGCCAGGGATGTTCACTTGCTAATGTGTTAATGGGGGCTGAGCTTCCTCTAGTGCTGACATCATCGTTCTGAAACATCATCATCTATGATTTGCAGTGGGTCGGTTCCTGAGCCAGTGTCTGGAATCCCTTGTGGAAGAAAATTCCTTTTCCACCCAATTTGAGCATGCATGCCTATAAGGAAACTGACTTCTTCGTGAATAAAATTGAATACAGGACTGGCAAAGGAGAGAGAAAATATCATGAGCTGGGCAGAACCTGGTGGCTCTGATGCCCATCAGGGAGTCATGTCCCCATTAGGGGGCCTCTTTCTGCTGCCACAGGGGCACCACTTCCCAGCTGGAGCATTAGCTCAAGGATGGGTATGACCTTCCCTAATGCCCCAGGCTTTCATTCTGTGGCCTCCTAGGTGGATGACCCGAGCAGGGTGCTGCTCTATGCCTCTGTTTGCCCATTTGTGATATGGGGATGATATTAATAACAACCATACCTACCTCATGGAGTTGTGGGAGTTAAAATACTTAATACACATACAAGCACTTGAAATAGGGCCTGGAACATTGGAAATACCCAAGAAATGTTAGCTTTTATTGTTTCAGCTCAAAATTGACTTTGCTTTTGCAATTACATATCTAATAAGGGAGTTTTACCTAGAATGTATTAAGAACTCTTTCAACTTAATAATGAAAAGACAACATAACTTAAAATAGGCAAGGAACTTGACCTGACATTTCTCCAAGGAAGAGATACAGATGGCCCAAAGCACATGAAAAGTTGCTCAGCATTAGCCAGCAGGAAAATGCAAATCAGAACCACAAGGAGCTACTACTTCACACCCACTAGGAGGGCTAGAATCAAAGAGATGCCAATAACGAGTGTTGGCAAGGAGGTGGAGAAAGTGGAACTCTTATTGATAGGAATGTAAAATTGTGCAGTAGCTTTGGAAAGCAGTCTGGCAGTTCCTCAAATGATCAACGCTTAACATATGATCCTTCAATGTCTCTCCTAGGTATAGAGCAAAGAGAAATAAGAACAAATGTCCACAGAAAAGCTTGTACATGAATGTTCACAACAGCATTCGTCATAATAGCCAAAGGTGGAAACAACCTAGATGTCCATCAGTGGAGGGATGGATAGATAAAATGTGGTATGTCCGTACAATGGAATATTATTTAGCCATCAAAAAGAGTGAAGTATCGACACATGTGACAACATGGATATGCCTTGAAAACATGATGCTAGTGAAAGAAACCAGTCACCAAAGACCACATATTGCATGATTCAACTTATATGATGTGTCAAGAATAGACAAATCTATAGAAATAGAAAGTAGATCAGTGGTTTCTAGGGATTTGGGAGGGGAGGAATAGGGAGTGCTGTCTGCTAGTAGATACAAGGTTTCTTTTGGGAGTGATGAAAATATTCTAAAATTGATTGTGGTAATGCTTGTACAATGCTATAAATGTACTCAAAATCACTGAATTGTATACTTTAAATGGGTGGATTTTATGATTATGTGAACTACCTCTCAACAGAGCTGTAAAAAAATAACCAACTTTACTGAAGGTTCATGGATGACCACAGAGAAACAGACGCAAGTGTAACATGAGCCAGAAAATCTGGCCCACACTTGACCTTCCTCTGGGTTTGCCTTCCCAGAGCAGAGGCCATCTATAACCCTTACCTTGTCCGAGCACCTCAGCAACTTCTTTTTTTTTTTTTTTTTTTTTTT
>NW_016806071.1:2528783-2552101 GCF_001698545.2 Rhinopithecus bieti
TTTTTTTTTTGAGACGGAGTCTCGCTCTGTCACCCAGACTGGAGTGCAGTGGCCGGATCTCAGCTCATTGCAAGCTCCGCCTCCTGGGTTTACGCCATTCTCCTGCCTCAGCCTCCCGAGTAGCTGGGACTACAGGTGCCCGCCACCACGCCTGGCTAGTTTTTTTGTATTTTTTTTAGTAGAGACTAAAAAATTTAGTAGAGACTAACATGGTGTATTTTTCACCATGTTAGCCAGGATGGTCTTGATCTCCTGACCTCGTGATCCGCCCGTCTCGGCCTCCCAAAGTGCTGGGATTACAGGCTTGAGCCACCGCGCCCGGCCTCAGCAACTTCTAAACTCCTCCAAGACCTGTCCTCAATAGCCAGGCCCAGGGTTCTTGTCACAGCAAAGGCAGCATGACAAAGTGGTAGAAATGTGAGCAGGGATAATCCTGGTGGCATGGCAGCATTGTCACAGGATGAGTCAAGGTTGTGGGTATTAGCATCCAGCTGGAGCAGGTGTCCACGCGTGATACGTGGCCCCTCTCTCAGTCCTGCCCTGAGAGCCCCCTGTCCATGGTGGACATGGGAATACCAGCGGTAACATGCTAAAGCCTCACTCAGTGTTGCATGCAGACCGGGTCTCCCATTAGAGATGTGCACGGCAAGGTCGAAGTCCTGTGTTGGTGTGAAGGGAGGCTCTCAGTACTCACCCACCTGAGCCCCACCTTCAGGTGCCCTGGGGCATACCCTGGGTGTGGAGTGCCAGAGCCAGAAGGGCCCTGTGAGATCATCTTTGGCCCCTGAGTCCCATGGAGTGTGGCAGCTGGAGGGGAGACATTCAGCCTGCACTCAGCAGAAATGCCCCCGTGTGAAAACAGCAAAGGAAGCGGCCAGCAGGGAGGTGGGAGGGAGAAGCAAGAGGAGTCTGTCCTTGAGTTTTGAAAAATAAATATTTGTAAAAGTTTTATATGCTTATTTCGAAAACATGGAAAGCATAATAAAGCATAGATGAGAAAATGCAAGTCCTCCCTGCTGCCCCTCACAGAGACCGCCTCCACTAGGCCGCGTTTGGCTGCTCCTGGCTACTACAGTAAAATAGAAATCGACTTTATGAACCATGTTTTTAATGAGAAATCACTGCCTTTCTGTTCTGGTGATCTCTGACAGCCAGGCTTGGCTCAGCACAAAGGGAGAGGCAGGGAAATATAATTCGCTAAACCCAGTCTGAGCCTGATTCACCAAGTTTGTATTCCAGAATGTACGGCCATACCAAAGATGATGAAAACCCACGGCGCTGGCATTCGCGAATATATTCCCAGGCTTGAGTAGGCCTGTGGGGCCCACCTGAGGGCTTTGGCCATTGGTAACATTCTGGAGGGGTAGGAGTGCTAGGGGAGCCCTGCCTGGGTCGGGGCCTGGGAAGTGGGGCCTGACGGAGGTAAGTGACACCTTCCGTCCATCAGAGGCAGGAGCCAGCAGTGAGAAGTGCAGTAGAGCTCAGGCAGGTTCTGTGCTGACGAGGGGAGATGGGGGTGCCCAGACCAGGGTGCACTGTTGGTCTTGCCACCTTCAACCCCACCAAGCCTGCAGCTCTTGGCCATTGCCCTTTCTCTGACTGTGAGAAGAGAGCCCTGAGGCCAAGGATCAGAGAGCACTGGGCTGGGAGTCTGGAGCCCTGGCTCTCTGTCTCTGTATCACACTGACATACTGGGCAGCCTTGAGCAGGTATCTTCTCTTTACCCAGCCCCAGTCTTCCCATCTGCAAAATGGGTAGACTTCCTCTAACATCCCTTTCAACTCAGACCTTCTGGGATTTTAAAAGGAAAGAGCCTCCCTCCTTCCCCAGTGGTGAGGTGAAACAAGGGTGGCTAACCCTGATGGAGCACACTGTTGCAGTCAGCAAGCATGCCCTGAGCACCTGCTGTATGTCTAGTCCCTTGATGGGCCCTGGAATGAGAGGCCAGTCAGGACCAGGTCCATCCTGTGTCTGCCTCCCACACCCAGTCAGGGGAAGAAAGAGGCGCAGAGCCCGGCAGTTACAATGCTGAGTCCAGGGGCTGTGATGGAAGGAAGGGTGTGGTGGGGGACCCCAGGGCAGCCTAGTCTTAACAACAGGGAATTCTATGAAGGCTCCCTGGAAGAGGTGGCTTATGAGCTGAAGCTTGAAGGATGAGCAGGACTTGGCCAGGTGAAGTGACAGGAGAAGAACATTCTGGAAAGAGAATGATGGGAGCAGAAGAAAATGATGGGAGCAGAGGCACCTTGGTGTCGGTTGCATGGAGTGTGCCGCCTGTCGCTGGTGTATTGGCACTGCTGGATGGACACTGTCCCAAGCCCAGATTGACAAGCCCTGCCATCTCTCATCTCATGTAGTCGTTGCAATACACCTGCAAACAGGGAGTGTTAACCCCGTTTTCCAGAAGACACCTCCAGAACCAGAGAGGCTGAGTAATGTGCCTGAGGACACAGGCGAGTAAGCAGCAGGGCTGGGACTTGAACCTGGTCTTCCTGATCCAAAGCTGCACCCCATCCAGGTGGCTCAGGAATGTGTCCCCAGACATTTGGCTGAGGCTGCAGAGATGGTGTTGAGGGAGCACTCGCTCCTCCCCAGTGCCCCATGGCTCCTGGCTGCTGCTGCGGAGTGAAATGTCATCCTCACCCTCCCTGCCAAGGTTTGTGGCTTGGGCTTGCCTCTGGCTCCTCTGCTCTTAGGTGTGAGCCTGTCTGTCACCAATATCTAATTACACCAGCCCCCTGCCTCCTCAGGCGTCCCTGGCCATCATGTGGGAAAACAGGAGCTCAGTGATGTCACCCTGCAAGGAGGCACCCCCAACCTTCAGTGCATTGGCGAGTGGGTCTCACTTCCCTGATGCAGGCACACCACTGTCACCATGAGCTGTGTCCCCTGCTCTTCAGCGAGTTGGCCCCCACCCATGTCTTCCTTAATCCTCAGATCCCCTCTGGAAGCCATCGTGTTGTCCCTGGATTTGTATGTGGAAAATGAGTTCAGAGGAAATCCCTTTGCCCATGTCACATAGGACAGGAGCCAGTGCACAGGCTGGATCTGGCTCCACATGCAGCAGGGGGTGTCCAGGGTCCCGCCCTCCGCAGCAGCTCACGCAAGGGCACGTGTAGAACTAGGCAAGAAGTCTAGAATTGTGACTAAATCTGTCCATGAAAGTATGATGCTGCCCACTGTAAATTTTTTAAATGTTACCAAAACAACATAGTGTAAAATATAAAGCAATTAAGTATAATATGTAAAGAAGTAGAAAGTAGAGAGTGAAATGTAAAGAAAAAAGGAAAAGTTATCCCTAACTACAGCACTCAGAAATAACCACTGTTGAATATTTTGGAGTATTTTTCCAGGCTGCTCTCCGTGTATATAATTATACTCTTTACTAAAATGGAATCATACTATACTTACTGTTTGGGTACTTGATTTTTTCACCTACAGTGTATTTTGGGTGTCTGGCTATAAGCAGTTAGCTGAGTGAATGAGTGAGTGAAGAAATGAATGAATGACTGGTGAATGACTGAATGAAGGCATGACAGTCTGCCCCATGATGCTGCTGGACAGGTCAGGCTTTAGGGACTCTGCCCAGACTGCCTTCCCGAGGAGCCAGGAGCCTGTGTCTGCCCCATCGGGCCCCCTGTCCTTGGGGTCCATGGACTGCAGTGTCTCTGCGTGGGGTTGCAGGTGGTGTAGACCGTGTTACAGTCGTCCTGATGCTGACTCCCCAGAGCCCTGGGAGGGTGATACTCGACTGTCATTACCTCCCTGGCAATGCCAACAAATTAGGGTATTAGGTGGTTTTCACAGAATTTGAGGGGAATCAGGATTTGAACCCAGGTCTGGATGACTCTTGAGCACTCTGTTCCCCAAAATGAGCACACAGAAGCAGGAAGAACCTGCCCTAAGGATCCAGGGGCCTGCAAAACACTGGGGACAGGGGAAGGCCTTGCCCTCTCTGGGCTGTCTTGGTGTCCCCACCCACAACATGAGGTCCTTGGAGGTTCGGCCAGTACTGACATTGTGTGGGGCTTGGGTTCCCACGTAGCCCAGCCCAGCCACTTGCATTTACCCCTGGGCTGAGGTGAACCCAGAGAGGCTTTGGGCCCAGGACCTGCCCCAAAACCCAGAACCTCACAAAGAAGCCAGTGTTGGAACTGAGCCTGACTTGAGGGAATTCCAGACTGAGAGAACAGCATGTATAAAAACACACAGATATGAAGTTCTGATGGCCCAAGTGGTCAGTGTAACAGGAGCCTGGAGAGGGACCAGGGAGCTCGGGGAGCCAGCTACAGCTGGAGGGTCTCCAGAGGTCAGTCAGCGAGATGCTGGAAGTGCTGGGCTGAGGGTGGTATCCTGAAGGCAGTGGAGCTACCCATAGGGTTTGGGAGTGGCAAGGGGAGGCTTGCAATTTAGGGGTCTCCCTGCTGCAGGGGAGATGATGGATCTGGGAGCAACGGCCAGCGTAGAGGTTGGGGGCCAGGAAAGAGAGTGTCAGGATGCCCATGTGCCTGGTGCTGCCCTGGCAAGTGAGCAGCCCAAAGGCCTCACTGTATCCCGGGGGCTGGACCACACCCTGGCTCCCAATCTTCCCCTTCTCCGCAGCTGAGCTGCAGGCTCCTCTCTCAGTCCTCAGCCGTGTTGGCAACCCCGGGGTCCTGACTGGGCCCAAGTGCAATGCAGTGATATATTTTCTGTAAAGTAAATTATTGGTGCCCAAGTCATAGCTGAGCGGCTCAGCACAATGGCATCCTTTTCTTTTTGTCCTCCTTAATTTTAGAAGCCAAAGCTAAATGTTTTAATTTTATATTATTCCTGACATAATGCTAATGAGTTCCAGGCGTCCCTCGGAGTCGGGTGGCGCAGCTCTGCTGAGCCAGGTATCTGGGCTGGGCCACGCGCCCCAGAATGGTTCCTCCCGCCCCCCCACTTGGTTCTGCATGGAGCGCCTCACAGCGCGCTTCTCCTCAGGGGCCCCTTCCTGCTCTCCCTTGTGGATGTAGCGTTTTTCAGTTGGCACGGTCCTCTCTTGCAAGTGGTGACCACAGGGTGTTTCTCCCGTGCCCCTTGCTCAATAGAGGGAAGGCTCATGTGAGAGCCAGACGACCTGCCTGGCCAGCAGATAGCCACTTCCCTCTCAGACCCCCTGGGACGTCCCATATGCAGGTGAGGGGTGGGTGACCTCCCCGACACCCTTCCAGAACTTTCCAACCTGTTTTGAGCTGAACAGCTAGTGATTTGGGATTTTAAGAGAGACCAGCGTGCTTATTGCAGTGGCTGTCATTGCTAGCATTATTTTCTGGTGACATGAAAACATTTAGCCCTTTGTTTCTAGTCATTTCTTACCCATGGGCCAGTGTTTCCTAAATCAATAGACCACCTTGCTTTCGACTTAATGCAGCATAAGCACAGGGGCTAGGGGTTTGGTATCAGACAGCCCCGGGCTCATTCCTCAGCCCTGGCTCCATTCCCACTGCTGCTCTCACTCCTCAGGGGCCCTGGGCTCAGGCCCTCTGGGAGCATCTGTCTCCTCATCTAGCAAAGGTAATTACGGTGGCACCTTCTGTCTAGAGCACTCCAGAGGTTAAACAAGGCAGTCCACCGAAAGGGCAACATGGCCTGACTTGAGGGCGCCCATCAGTGGCAGTTTTCCTCCCTTTCCCCGTGTCCACCTCCCCATGAGGGAGGACTGTGTCCCCATGAGGGAGGACCACATCCCCGTAAGGGAGGACCGCTAGTGCTCTCTATTTTACTTATGTCACGTCCAAACCTGAAGTCCACAAACTGGAGTAAGAAAGAGAAAAAAAAAGTAACTTTAAATGTTCCTTTCACTCCCTTCCTATCCTGAGCCCCCACATGCTGGGTAGCAAATCTCTGGCAGTTCACAGATCACTGCCCATCTTCTCTCATAGTTGCATGCAAATTCTGGGGTTTGGGGGCTTACAGTGAGCCAAGGGGCCCGTAGAGTCATTTATCACATTGACACCTGCTGAACCATCCTGCCCTATCTTTGGCCAGAATCAGCTTGTCCCTGTCCATCTAAAGGCTGCCTCAGGGCCAGCCCAGACTCAATGTCTTCTCCATAGTGTTGGGACGGGACCTCCCTGAGACAGCCAGAGTCCTGCCTGGATGCCCCAGGTGGCCTGGGCCTTGCTGGGCGCAGCCCTGCTTCAAGTCCCACAAACCTAGCTAGTGGTGCTGTCAGCAACCCCAGGGCATAGCCCCAGGGGTGAAGGGGCAGAGCTCAGGACCTCGCAGCTTTCAGGGATCCATGCCATGTGCATGCGTCTGGCTTCCCTCCAGTGTCCCTGTCCCAGCTGGAGCATCGTTTGGGGGTGGAAGTACAGGAAGCTTTGCTCTTTCCTCATCACGAGGTCTCTCCCGGCCCCCACTAATTTGGGAGGTGACTGCTGGGCAGACAGTCACCTCCCCACCCGCCCGACACTTCCCTCAAGGTTCATTTGTTTGTTGCTTGGTTCTTTCATTCATTAGCAGATGTTCATGAACACCCACTCTGTGCCAGCCCCTGTGCTGGGCACTCTGCGATGGGTTTATGGTGGAAACATCATTTGAAATATTAACTGCCTGTGACTCATCCATGTCCAGAGTCTTTCCGTTCGGCCCTGCGGCCTGGGATTTTGAAACCCAAAAGCCAGGAATTTGCTCCTGTCTGCTCTGCTTTCTGCTAAGTCATCTCCTTCCCCCGGCGCTTGAGTAGAGGTGCAGTGCTATTCCACATGGACCCCTTTGACAGATGAAAACTGAGGCCCATCAGGGAAGGGGATATCCTCAGGGTTCCTGGCCCAGAGGGCTCCTCTGGCTGAGTCTGTTGGGCACCTGCTTATAACCAGATGTCGCTGTGGACAGTGGGGCATTTGGGGAGGAGGCAGCAGCTTGCAACTGCTGCGAAGCCGAGTGAGCCCTTGAACAGAGGCCTCTGTGCCAAGGCTGTGGCCCTCCCACTTCCTCAGCTTGGGTGAGTGATCACCCAGGTGCCGTCATCACTGGCCACAGGCGGAGCTGTGGATTGCAGACCTGTGCACCAGGCACCTTCCTCACCAAACTCCCCCAGCTCTAAAGGATGAACAGACCAAGCCTCAGACCCCCAGAGAGTTTCCTTCACCGCCTGGGGCCTCAGTTTACCCATCTCAAAAGCAGCAGCTCCATCCTGCCTCTCACAGGACTGCTGTGATGCTGGTGGGAACAGGGAAGCGAAGGGCTTTGCAGATGGAGGCACGTGGCCACCAGATGGGTTTGCCTCTGTTCCCAGCTTCTCCTTCCCTCCCTGGTTGGTTTCCTTTGGTTTGTGCGTGTGTGACCGGTTTCCTGCTATAATTCACCTCCCTTCCCTAACTTGAGTTGCGTGTGCAGGGCTGATGTCCTGGGTCTAGGCAATCACCGTTTTTTTTTTCCATCTACTTTTATTAAGCGCCCACTGTGAGTCCAGGCACTGGGCTGGACCAGCACAGGAGGGTATGGTGTGGGCCACTAGGCCTCATGCACATATGGCCCTGAGACGCCAGCACAGGGCCAGCCCACCTTGGGGCCTCTTGGTCGACCACGTGGGTGGCTGGGTGGGTGTGGGAAGGACCAAGGCACGTTAGCCTGGCCTGTTGATACCACTGGCCCCAGGTGGCAGGCCCAGCCCAATTTAGAACCATGGGCTGTTCCCTGAAGGAGATCTCCTGAAGGCAACCTTAAGAACCATGTTGCACCGCCCCAGCAGCCCTGATGAGTATACGTCATCCAGCTCTGTCCCTGAGCATCTGGGACAGGAGGCTCACCGTCTCTCCTGGTAGAGCTTATCCTGCTACTAAGCAGAGTCCTCTCGGTGGCCTCCCACCCCCAACTCTCTCAGGTCCCTGTGGCTGCAGGAGCTACACACCAGTGGATCTTCTCAGCCCAGCTCCCACCCCCACGCTCTTCACCAGCCTGGTGCTGAACACTGTCCCCTCACAAGGTGGGGTCTGGGGCCTCATGGGACATTTCTGGTGGAGTCTAAGCCTCAGGTGCACACTGGCAGGTTCTTTCCACCCACTCAAGATGGGGAGCTTTGCCTGTGGCACATGTGTGACAATTCTGGATGACCTGACACTGGGTTTTCTTTCAGGCAGTGGGTGGAGAATCTCTGGCCTCCGCCCTCCCCAGGCAGCCCCAGGTGTATGTTGTGCAGTGCTGGGCATGGATGCGCCTGTCACCTGTACCATCGCCCCACTGCCCCATCCTGTGCAGGCGGTCCCTGGTGGGCAGGCAGCTCGGGGTGAAACTCAGGAAAGGGAGGTGGCTGGGCCGAGGTCACGCAGAGCCAGGGCTGGACTCCGGTCTCAGACCCAGGTGTTGCTCACCACCCCTCCCCTGCTGTTTCTTCTTGCACCTTGGGAGAGGATCCCAAAAGGGGACTAACGTTACTGAGCACCTGTCCTGTGCCCAGTACCAAGGCCACACCCTGGTGTTCACCACAGGAGGACACCTCATTTGCAAGTAGAACACTGAGGCTCACAGGAAGAGGAGGAAGCACCTGAGCCCCAGGCCATCTCTGGGGGAGGGAGACCCCTGCTGAGGCCATGGGGTGAGTTTGTCTGCAGGGAGGGTTGAGGCTGGAGGCCTGGAGAGACACTTTTATTCACTGTGGCCTCTTCTTCCTCCTGAAGCAGCGCTCACAGCCTAACCACCAGGGCTTATGGTGAGACGCTGCACCCACCTAAAAAGAATCCCCCCAACAAATGGGAACATGCTCCCGTTCACGGCTTGGCTGTGTGGGCGGCGTGGGCTGGGTGAGACTCACTGCTGGGGCCTTGTGTCTGCCTCTCTCCCTCCCAGGGCCGAGCTCTGAGAGGAGTGTGCCATGCTTGAACGGTAGGAGAGTGGTGAGGGACCAGCAGTCCTGGCCGCAGCACCGGGATGACAGTGAGAGAATTGGGAAGGCCTCAGGCTTGAGCCAAGTCTAGAGCGACAGGGAAGACTGGCCAGTGAACAGGGGCACCTTGAGCAGAGGATACAGCATGGGTAAAGGCCTGGAGGCGGGAAGGTGTGGCCTGTGGCTGCAGTGTGGGGAGGGGAAGTAGACATTGGGCTAGAGAGGCCAGCAGGGATCTCTCAGGCTATGCATGCTGTCCCCAAGGCCAGGCCAGGCCAGCCACCATGCAGAGGTCAGGAGGCGCAGTGGACCCAGTCCCTCAGTGGACCCCGCACCCACATCCATATTCCAGGTGGCCAGTTTCTGCGTGTGCTGTGCTATGCGTGGGGCAGCATGTCGGTGTGGCTGGTGGGTGGGAGTTAGTACGTTTGTGAATGTGACGGGTCTGGGGCTTGGGTATATGTGTGAACGTGTGTGTCCTGGCCCGTGTGTTTTTGCCATGAGTCACGGGGTGTAAACATGGTTTATGTGTATGGTGTGTAGTGTAGGGGGGTGGGGGGGTATATGCGGTGTGGCATGTGTGTTTGTGGCGTGGTGTATGTAGGTGTGGTACGTGTGTGGGGGAGGTATGGTGTGTATGTGTGTTGGGGGTGTGCTGGGATGTGTGGTATGGTGTGTGTGGTGTGCATTCATGTGCTGTGGAGTGTGTGTGTGTGGTGTGATATGTGTGGGTGTGTTATGTGGTATATATGTGAGAATATGGTATGTGTGGGTGAATTGGGGTGTGTGTGTTTGGCTGTAGTATGTGTGTGAGGGAGTTTCTGGGTCTCGGGGTGTGTGTGTGTGTGTGTGAATCAGTGTGTGTGTGTTGGTGTCCTGGGGCTCTGTCTCTGACGTGTGGCTTGGTTGGAAGGAGAGGTGTTCACATCAGAGTGGGTGAGTATCCGCATTTCTGGGCCTGTGGCTGGTGGCTTGGTGTACATGTGTCAGTCATTCTGTGCTGTGTGCTCTCTGCAGAGCCCTGACCCCTGGCAGAGCCTTTTTCCTCATTCCAGACAATGTCTAACCACAGCTCAGCACTGGGAGAGCCCCTGGATCCCACCTGTCCACTTGGGCCCCAAGAAAAGCTGACTCAGCTTCCCCTGCATGTCCTACTTTTGGGGGTTCTACATGCCCTGGAAGGGTGGCCCTCTTGATCCTCGCTGGCTGGCCACCTTTCCAGGAGCCCCCTCAACTGCACTGCTGTGAACAGGAACCCATTTCTTGCCCAGACAGGGTCTTTTGCTGGAGAAGAGCCCAGCCCAGGGCTGTCAGTGTGTTCCTGTGAGGAAGAGTCAGGGTGTCTGCAGCCCCCACACCCTCAGCCTTGAGATCCTCCTCCCAAGGACAGGCCCACCTGGACGGGCTCCCAGAAGGAGGCGTATGGTCCCTCTGTCCCATTCTCCCTTGCCTTACTGTGTGCCCCCAGCCCTCCCTGGCCTCCAGCTCCTCTGGGTGCTTATGAAGGCCCAGTGAGCAGATGGTCTCGCCTCTCATGGTAGTGCTTGGTCATGGCTACCTGCGACCAGAGTGTGCCCAGGGCACAGACCTCGGCACTGGAGGTGAACCCAGGCTCCATCCCATGAGTGAGCACTGGGACTCTGGCACTTCACCTAAACTCAGTTTCTAGCTCTGTAACAATAGGGGTTGCAGGATTAGTGAGATGGTGTTTAGGGAGAGCTTGGCCCAGTCCTGGGCACGTGGTCAACGTGATAGCTGCTATTCTGGTCAGTTCCCCGCACATGCCCCCACTTTCCTTCATGTGTGTAGGTGGCACCGCATCCCCAAAGACCAGACCCTTGAGGGCCTCATGGTCCAGATCAAAAAGCCTGGGCCAGTGCTCTCCAGTCTCACCCCCAGGAACCTCCTCCCGTCTGTCCTTTCCCTTCTTGACTCAACCTCCCCATAGAGGACTGGCGAAGCCCCAAACTCTGAGGAGACCCTGGAGGAGCCCCACAGGGGAGCACAGGACAGTAACCTCAGGCCAGCCAGCGGCCCCTCCCAGAGTGTGGGAGCGAGGAGTGGCCCTCAGTGCCCAGATCGCTGGCCTTTAGAGCTGGCCAAACACAGGATTAGTTGACATCTTGGAGAAGGAGCTGGCACCGCATTTCCCACATCCACATCATTGTTGTAAAGTAACTTAAAAGTTTGTACAAAAATGAGAAGTTGATCCCTGAATGGCCTGCCAGACTTTTGTAACCCAATATATTTTACCCTTAAATCAGAAATGTGTTTATTTAGAAGCAAGTCACTGGCAAATGCTAAAACTGAAGGCATTTCCTCTCCTGCCCCCGTGCCATGCCCTGTTCCCCCAAACCTCCTCTTCACTCTCTGTGTCCAGATTCTTAGTTAGAGCATGAGAAACTGAACCCTGCCTCCTTTTTGGGCCATGCCAGCCGCAGGCAGGAAACTTGACATTCATTAGACACCAGCTACGTGCCAGTTCCTACGCTGGGCATATTCCTTCATTTACCAGCCATTTGTGGTGGCCCCATTTTAGAGAAGAGAAAAAGGAGGACAGAAATGAGATGTGACTAGCCCAGGTTAAGGCTCCCGGTGGTGGACCCCAGCACAAACCTCTGTCTGTGTGACTTGGTTTGCGGCACTTTGGTTTGCAGCACGGTGTCACCAACTCACATGTGAAACAGGGCCCTTGGTTCTTCCCCAGGGCCCGAGGAAGAGAATAGCCATCACCCAGTGCCAGCGGCATGCCAGGCACTGTGCTGGGGCTCCCCTGCGTGCTCTTAGCCCATCCACAGATGCATAAAAGGCTCTGAGTGCGGCTTGCTGAGGAAGGTGGACCCACCCTGTGATTTGAACGTCTGAGCCAGTGCCCAGCGGATCCTGGCCTTCAGCCCTCCCCATCCCCCAGCCAGAGCTTGAGGGGTCCCTGGGCTTGGCCCAGAGGCGAGAATGCCACCCCCTCCCTGGCTCCTGGGATGGCTCCCCTCTGTCTTTCATCTCCTGCCCTCTGCTCTGTAAGCTGCACGCAGCGGTAATGGATTTCAGTGGACATTTTTCAATTAGGTTCTGATTTTCCCCTGCCTGTTACTATAAAACTCCAGATGGTCTGGGGCTTCATGGTTCCCGGGGTATTTTCCCCGTTTTTTAAATCTTCTGTTGTAACACGCCTCACATGTGGGAATTGGGCCTTTCAAGGCTGTTCTGTGGATCAGCTGGTACTTTCTTCTCCACTGTGCCACCTGGTTTTCCTTTCTGCATGGAGGCATCCACTGCGGGCACCCTCTCTTCCCAGCGTCAGCTCTGGGGCTGGGCCCGGGCCTGGCTTTGCCCCGGGAATGGAACCTGTGGCGCCTGGTTTGAAATGACAGTAACAGCTCCTGAGAGAGAGCTTGTTTTCTTGGTGCTTTAGGTAGGAGTCCCTGAGGCAGTGACCATATGGTTAGGGACACATGCAGACCCGTCAGCCAGACCCGAGGTCAGATTCCTGCTCTGTCACTGACTGGCTGTGTGACCTGGAGCCAGTGACACCAACCTTCTGAGCCTGAGTTTCTTCTTCTGCAGAGTGGGTTGGGAAGTAGCTTCCCTGGCAGGGCACGTTGTCTGAACTAAATGAAACACAAGCAGCACCTGGCCCACAGTAGGTGTCAGAGAGGGTGTTACCCAGTCACTCTTATCATTCTGAATTCATCTTCAAATATATTTTACTGTTTGTGTATTTTGGGGTAAATAAGAAAAACCTAACCACCTATCCTCACATTTTTCAAGATTGTTAGACATGCCTGCTTTTCCTTTTCCCCATCCTGAGTACCCCCTGCCCTCAGTGTCACCTTCTCCGTTCCCATGGTGTGGGAGCCTTTCCTTCTGGCCAGATCAGTCTGTTGTGTATTTCGTTATTTGAGCCAGTGTGTTTCAAATCCGCCCTCAACAAAAGGTGCACATAACATTCTCCGCGTGGACCGACGGTGTCAGAGCGCTGATGCCTCTGCACACAGTGGTTCACAGAGCCCCCCACAGTGTGCACCTTCTTATGCCTGAGGTATCTGGTCTCTGATGTGAAATGAGCTCACCCTGATTCATTGTGTTGGGAAACGTGGAGGCCGGCTTTGCACGCAGGCTGATCTGAAGCTGGAATGCAGTGGTGTGGGTATGGGGGTTGGAGGGTACAGATGCCACCAAGCCAGCACCAAGCCACCAGATCATGCTGGCCAGAATGCCAGGGTGAGGATCTGTACATGTCAAGGCACTGGGGAGCCATGCAGGGTTTGAGCAGGGAGGGACACAGAGCTATGGGCTTAAGTCTTCTGTCCAGATAGCTCATGGAAATGGGTTGGGAGGGGAGAGAACATGTTCCTAGCTCAAGCATCCAGATAGAAGGTGGGAGGTCAGGGGCCCCACACCCACCCAGCCACCCACCATGAGGGATGGAGAGGCCCCAAGGTGGGCTGGCCCTGTGCCGGCAACTCAGGGCCGTATGTGCTTGAGGCCTAGGCGCCCATGTTGCACCCTCCAGCACTGGTCCAGCCCAGTTCCTAGACTCACGGTGGGTGCTTAGTGAAGGTAGATGGAAGAAACAGTGACAGCTCAGACCCAGGACATCAGTCCTGCGTGACCTGGGGTGGTCCAGCCAGTAGAAGTCGCACCAGAGTCCCTCAAGTGAAGAGCCTGTGCCGCATCAGTCATTGCATGGGGTGGCTTCTGTGAAGTCTTTGGGATCAAAAATCCCCAAACTTGCCTGCTCCAGAAGGAACCACTACCCCATGTGTTTGAATGAAGGGAGCCCCCAAAACTCCCATTTCTTCTTTCACCTCTCCTCTCCCTGCTCCCCTTCCTTCTACTGTTTCCAGAACATATCCCACCTCTTCCAGCCTCCCTGCTTTTGTTGTTCATGCTTTGCCCTCTCCCTGGAATGCTTTTCCTGGCTCTGTGTTTCTAGCCCCTACCTGGGTGTCAGGGCTGAGCTCTTCTGTGAAGGCCTTTGTAGCTCCCCAGCCTCTGCCAGCCAGAAGCCCCCGGGTCAGCCCCTTCCTAGGGCTCTGAACACATTCCAGTGTGTCTGGAGCTGTGGGTCTTTGATGCCCTTGGGTCTCAGCTCCCAGCACACTGCCAGGCACACAGAGGGGCAGCTGAGTGAGGCAGGAGGATAAGAACCTGTGTGCTCAAAGAGGAGAGGATGAGTGAGTGACTCCCAGAAGTGCGTGAGTGGAAGGATGGGGGGTGCACAGTAGCAGGGTTGGGGTGGGTGGGTGGTAAGGTAGGAGTGGAGGGATGGGGTGCACAGGTGGCTTTCAGGCCACAGGGCTTACCTCGTGTTGCAGGCACTTTTTTTCTTAGGAGAGATGGCAGTTCTGCCTGTGGCATAGCTCAGGTTCAGTGCCCCTGGCACAGGGGGAACAATGCCCCTCCCTGACCCCCCACATAGAGGCACTCAGCCCTTGCAGTGGGGGTCCAGTGTACCCTTGGACACTGGCAACAGGAAGCAGGTGTCTGTCCAGGACAAATGTACTGTAGAGGCTGAGGCGACTGGGATGTGAGGAAGGCCCTGCCCCAGTGGCACTCCCTGTGGTGCAGGCCCCATGGAATCAGTACGATGCTCTCAGTCATGGTGCCATTACTTTAAGGTAAGTTCTCCCTCCCCCTGAGAAACCAAGGTCCGAAGCCAGCGACGTGCTGGATGGCTGCATTTCTGCTCTAACAAGCCCCATGCATCCATTCTGCAGCATCTGTGCCCCCACAACCCAGTGATGGGGGGTTCCTTCCCTACAGCCCCCTCAGCCCTACACAGCCAGTGGATGGGGCCCCTTCAAGCCAAGCCCACCCCAAAGGGTACCTCACACTCATTGGAGGCTGCTTCTGGGACCCAAAGAGTGCCCCCTGGGCTGGGTCTACACCAGGGTCCGTGTGTGTAACCCCTGTGCTGGCTGCACCCTGAGCGTCAGCTCCCCATCTGTCAGTGAGGATAGTAATATTTGCTTACTGGATGGTGGAGAAGATAAGATGCCACATTTGTGACAGCACCAGGCCCAGCAGAACCAAGCACACAATAGGGACTGAACTGATGATCGCTCCCATCCCTCTCTCTGTACCTGTGTTGTCCCTATCTGTGCAGTTTGTTGACTAGGAAGGACACAGGGACCTTGGCAGGCAGCTGCAGGCAGAGCCGGTAGGCCATCAAGGCCCCTGCGTGTCTGGGATGCTGGTCCTGAGTGGGTGCATGACTCTGGCTCTGCAGGGTTGCTGCAGCATCCTCATCCCAGGACCAGTCCTGACGGGGTATGCACCTTCAATCTGCTGCTCTTCTCTCTTTCACCTGGAGGGACGGGCCACTCCCATCGGGGCATCCGGGCCAGCTGTTATTATACCAGCCTGCCAGCTTCAGCCTGGAGAGTTCCATGGGGGCAGGGAGTAGGACAAGGCTGGGCCACACACATGGGCACAGCACGGGCATCAGTGCACCATGACATATCGGAGTACCTTGCTGCACACTGGGTGAGGGGGTGTAACTCCAGGGGTGCGTGGACCACATGCCCAGCAACCCCCATATCATGCTTCATCCCACCTTTGCCCATGATTGAGGATGCCAGCGTCTGCCTCAAGGAACTCTCAAACTCTCAGGCCTGGGGGCATGGGGAGAAGGCCATGGCTGTGCAGGGAAAACCCTACCCCACAAGCCTCACGGGTGTCAAAGAGGGAGGAGTGGGGAAAGGTTGAGGACGACTTCTCAGAGGCAGTGCTTAAGCAACAGGAGTAGATGTTTGCTAAATAGCAAATAAAGGAAAGGCATTCCCAGGCCTAGGAATGGCTGAAAGCAAAGGCCTGAGGGCGTGGAAATTCCTGACAGAATTCAGGACTGTTCAGCAGTTCACTCCTGCAGATCACGTGTGGAGCGGTCTTGCATGGAGAGGCAGTTGGGTCCATGTTGGAGACCATGAAATCACCAAGCGGCAAGATCCTGGTGTTTGAAAAACGTATGGAATCAGATTGTCAGAGAGCTGGAAGGGAAGGAGTCCCAGGAGGGGGACAGTCCGAACAGAGGCTGGGGGTAGGAGCAACTGTGCTGAGTGGAGGGTTAGCCGAGGCAGGAATACACAGGACCTCGGGGAGAAGATGATGTTACCGATCCAGCATTGTCTCCCGCAGTCGGGAAAATGATGCAGCCCGGAGGAGCTACTGCCCTTTGCTGCAGATACCTCCCACCTGCATGGCGCAGAGAGGAACAAAGGCTGGCTGGATGGCCTTAGAGGAAGCCCCGGTCTCTAGCCTGGGCTCCCCATCTTTACGTTGGGATGATGGTTGGCACAAGGGCGTTGCAGGCGAGCAAGGGAGGTGGCTTGCGGCATATTTACTGCCCAAAACCAGGATTTTCCTCTGGCTTGGATGCATGGAAAAGGAAACATCTGGAAGTAGGGAACAGAACAGGGCCTCTAAAACCCAGCTGTGGACGGCTCGCCTTGGCTCACCCCGCAGAGCATGGCCCTGAGTTGTGGCTGGGCTTCCCGGGGACAGGCGTGGAGGGAGCTTGTCCCAGACCATCCATTGTCTCTTGTGTCTCTTGTTCTTCATTGGTCTGTCTGAGCAGCTGTGCCCTGGCCTGTGCTCCATCTGCCACCCTCTGCCCTGGATGAGGCCTTGGTGCCCTCATCTAGACTGCTACAGGTTGCCATCTTCCTTTCTCCTTCCCCAGTCCCACTTGTCACCAGCAGCCAGAGGGGGTCTTCCTAGAGGGCACATATCTGACCCTGTCCTTTCCCTTTCTTTAGGAGAAGGGTCTCCACTGTCCCCCAAGTAGGGAGTCCAGGCTCACTGGCCTGGCATTTGAGTCCCCGCTATTTGGCCTCTGAGCTTCCTGCAGGACTCTTGCCAGTAGAGGCCCAGCCCACCCGGCAAGATGATGAACTCCACATTCAACCACCAGGGGCCTTCACAGGGATCTGGACCCTTTTCACGCTTTGGTGCCTCCCGCCGCCCCTTCCTTGACCTTCAGTGTGGAGCACCCCACTATCTTCTTTGGATCTGTTGGTCACAGTTCAGGGCCCAGGCAGGGCAGAGACTGAATGAGGCAAATGCATCAGTGTTGGGGTAACTGCTGCCTGTTGTCTCCACACTGTACATGTCTATCTAGCCTCGCTACAGTCAATCAAGCCCGTGGAAGCATCTTGTGGCCCCCTGGCTGGCTTAGGCACGTTCCTCTGTGTGGCCACAGCCCGTGTTTCCCTCCGTGACAGCTCAACCGCGTCGCTTTATGATGGTGTGTATGTATTGCATCTCCCCCCGCATGGGCCTCTGTACCCCCAGAGGCCAGGACCCGTGTCTGAGTTCTGTCTGCATCTTGGCACTCACTGCAAGACTAGAGCCAGGTCTGTCCCAGTGAACAGCCTCTGCACCAGAAAATTACTCGAGTGCTGAACAGCCTTGAGCCAAGGCCATTGAAATCAGCCAGGTGGATCACAGGGTCTGAAATGGCCCCACCACCAGGCACCCAACCGCTCCTCCCCTACTCCCCACAGCATGAGGCCCCAGAGAAGGGTGTAAACAGCAGGCTTTGGGAGCGCCAGTCCTCGGGTAACATGGCTGCTCCCAGCTCATCCTGTGGCCACTGCTGCTGGGACCTATGCTGGCCCC
Source organism: Rhinopithecus bieti (assembly GCF_001698545.2). Taxonomy (NCBI): domain Eukaryota; kingdom Metazoa; phylum Chordata; class Mammalia; order Primates; family Cercopithecidae; genus Rhinopithecus; species Rhinopithecus bieti. Next base: position 2,546,260 of record NW_016806071.1, read on the forward strand.
TGGTCCGGAGGGGCGGGGGTCCCATGGCCCTAATCTGGGTTAGGTGCAATGGGTTGGCCTGTTCGGCCCCTGGAAAATCAATGGCTCATGAGAAAGGGGCCAGCCTCCTCTGGTCTGTTCCTTCCTCAAGGGTCACCCTGGCCCTAGGAAGGCAGCAGGCATAGCAGAGCCATCTGGCCTTTGGCATCAGACTTGGCCTGAGCCCTGTCATTGCCATGTCACAGCCCTATGACCTTGGGCAGGTCACTTGACCACATGAAGCCTCCATCTCTGAGGCGGGGACATTAATGCCATATACTTCACAGCTGTTGTGTGTCCAACACCCAGCACCACACCTGGATGTAGCAGGTGCCCATCAGCGCTGGTCCCCTCTCCCACCCATGCAAGCATGTGGCCAGAACATCAGCCTGGCTGGGACAGGGACAGATGGGGAGAAGCCAGAAGGAGCAGCTCATCACACTGAAGGACCAGAGGCTGCTGCCTCCGCTGGGCGGCATTTGAGCTGACTTTGAAGGCTGAGGGAGGTTGGTGGGTGGCTGTGAGGGCTGAGGGAGGTTGGCAGGTGGCTGTGAAAGAGGGGACACTCCTTGCTGAGTGACTTGAATGAATAAAGGCTGGAAATTGTCTGGCCAACTCCCCATGTTGATCTAGGGCATGGGGTGGGCCTAAAGAGAGGTGTGGAGGGCTGTATATGATCACAGAGCCACAGGATCTATGCAGGGCCCTTCAGTTTACAAATGTGGCTCTTGTTCTGACAGCAGTTAGCTGTTCTGACTCTGTGCTCCAGACAGACAAACCCCGCCACATTCAGTGTCCTACCCCCTGGGGCCCTCATGTCAGCCTTGAGTGGTGGCCACATAGTCTCAAGCTTGAAAACAAGGAAACAAGGCACAGAGGGGTCAAGAGTACCACCCAAAGCCTCTCTGGGACAGAGCCCGATTCAGATCCAGGCTGTGGGTCCGTCCATATTTCAGCTCTCTGTGCTGGGACACATGCCTGCCCTCAGAGTACTGATTCCACGCTGTGCTGTGGTCAGGGCAGTGCATCGTTTCCAGATGGCCCTGGAGAGGGGAGCCTTTCAGGTCCAGAACTGGAAAGGCCACTTTCTTCTCCAGCCCTCGTGCCCCATTTCTAAGTCGGGGTGCTGTTTTTCTGGACTCACCAGGCGTTTCCAGATGAGGCCTGGGTCCTGAGCACTTCACAGGTGGTGGAGCCGGAGCTCCCAGAGGCTCAGGCAGGATGGGAGGGGCAGGGTGCTAGGGCCAGGCAGACCTAGGGGGTTAGTTTCCAGGCAGGGGTGGGGTGTCCAGCGGGCTGGGAGTTCCCCTCACCAGCCTCTCCTGCAGTTTGAAGGCTGCAGCAAGGCCTTCTCACGGCTGGAGAACCTCAAGATACACCTGAGGAGCCACACAGGCGAGAAGCCATACCTGTGCCAGCACCCGGGCTGCCAGAAGGCCTTCAGCAACTCCAGCGACCGCGCCAAGCACCAGCGCACCCACCTAGACACGGTAGGCCCAGCAGGCAGAGGCCCAGGGCGGGGTGGAGGACGGCTGCACACTTGCCACTCATTCAGTGCAGAGCCCCTGCCTCCCTGCCTTACCCTTTAGCGCCGCTGATGTTCGGGGCAGGATGATGCTTGGCAGGGCAGTGGGTCGGATGGCGTCCTCTGCATTCTAGAATATTTAGCAGTTATCCCTGGCCTTTCTTCACTAGAGAGGAGGCGATGTTCCCACTCCCAGTCGCAACAACCAAAACTCTCTGATGCCAAATGTCCCCAGGGGTGAGGGGAGGCAAACCTGCCCCAGTTAAGAAGCACTCCTTTGTCCTATGGGTACCAGCCTGGGAACCAGAGCCGTGCACAGCCTCATGGAGGGAGCACACTCACCTTCCTGTGTCCCCTCCCTGGAACCTGTCAGCCACGCCCAGAGCAGATTGCTCCCTGCTCTTCCCATCCCCTCCGTAGACATAGGTCAGAGACTCTCCAGGGCAGTCCTTTGTCACTTGAGCCCTGCAGGTGAGGAGCAGAGGTGGGCAGTGCCTAAGACTCCAGGCTCCTGCGGGTGACCCAGGCCTCCAGATACTGGCTCCCTTCCCACCTCCCTTCCCTTGTTTGCGCCAGGCATAGATAACAGCTTTATTCCAGTGTCTGCCCAGGCAGCCCTCCATGTGCCGTTAATAGAGTGCTTCCTAAAACTTCACCCCCCAGGATCTCATACGGACCCCGCGCTCTAGGCAGGGGCAGTCACTAAGCCATTTGACAGATTAGGGAAGCGGGACACCTGAGGCCAGTGCCTGCTCACCATCGCACAGCTGGATGGTGGCAGAGCTGACTCAGACCAGGGCCTTACACTAGACCCTGGGTGAGGGGCACATGCCCCAGGAGGACCCCAGCCCCCATGTGCCACAGGAGACTGGGGTCTGCAGCAGAGCCATGTCCAGGCCCCAGGCTGGCTTCTCTATGCTTCTTGCAGGTGTTTGGGGAACTCTGTGGGTCAGGGGCTGGGGGATTTGGGTGGCTGCCCCCCAACCCATCCGGTTCACAGATGAGGAGGAAACGGGCCCAGGAGGGCAGCTGACCCCTGCAGGGTGAGTTGGAGGCCATGAGACAGCAGAGGTTGGAGCTGAAAGGGCACTTGCGGGCCTCTGATGCCAGCCATGTACCTTAGAGCCGGGAAAACCGAGACCCAGAAAAGATTCAGTGCACAGAAAACAGCAGGGAAGCAATATTCCTGAGGCCAGGCCAGGCCTGCAGGGGACACTCTGCACATCCGGCCCCACAGTCTCACACACACTGCTCCCAGTTTCATCCTGGTGATCAACCAAGATGGGGCCTATTATCCCCATTTCATAAATTGAGACTCGGAGAGACTGAGCCATCTGCCCTGTCCACAGTGTGTGGCAGAGCTGGGATGCAAACCCGGCTGCACCACTCCAAGTCCAGTTCTCTCTGCTGGAAAAGCTGATGTGGAAGCCATCTTGGGGGATGCAGCAGAGCAGAGGGGTGAGGGTGGCAAGGAAGGGCCCCGTCCCCAACCTGAACCCAGCTCTCCTCCCCTTCTCAGCTTCATTGTCACAGGCTGTGCTGCGAACATGAAGTGAGGAGTGGCGCTAGCAAATCTCCCTGCCTTTGTCACCTTTTCAGCCCAAGGGGCCCATGGCACCCTGACCCAGGCCCTGAGAGGCACGCTCTGTACCCCAGCACCCCCAGTTATGTCTCCCAGAGGCCACAAGCCAGCGCTGACAGTGCCAGGCCTCCCTGCACCGTCTCCCCACCCTCCCATGCCTCTCGGGCCACCTTCCCTGTCCTTCCTCCTTCCTCCCTCCCTCCTTAGTGCATTTCCTGGACCCAGCCCCAAAGCAACAGGCCTCTGGCCCCTACTTGGTGTGTGAACAGAGCCCCAAGGCCTCGGTCAGGCCAGGCCCAGAGTGAGCCCGCAGGCTTATCTCAGGCCTTCGTCTCCCCAAGAGGTCCCAGGGAGGCCTGGGAAGTGCAGACGCCAAGCCCAGCACCCCACTAGGATCCAGCCCCCCACATAAACACCACAGGCAGCTCTGTGTTGCTAGTTTGCTGTCCCAGCACCCGCCCCCAGAGGCCCCTTGGGTCAGGCCCCTTGCAGGGCAGGGCCTTGCTTTCCAGAGGGGACCAGCTATGTCCCCAGCTCCCCTCTGGCATTGTAGAATGTGGGATTCTCTCCATGGGTGGGAAAGTTTCTCAGAACAGACTGGAGAGGACCAGACCACGGTTGTAATCGTGGCCCTGCCTCCTGGTCCTGGAGGTCTGAGGAAAGCCCCTGGCCTCCCTGGGCTTCCTGAGAGGTAAAATCCCTGCTTCAGAGAGAGAGGGAGGTCAGCTGAGGCAGCAGGTGTGAGGCCCTGCACATAGACTGGGCAGCCTTCCCCTGTCTGTCCTCTTACTGACTGGGTGCTGACCACATCCTGCCGTGTCCCAGGCTCTCAGTATGGGGCTCAAGTCCTGACTGCACAGATCCCCTGAGCAGATTCAAATAAGCCGCTGTCCTGCACGGGGCCTCAGCTTCCCCACTGGGATGATTCTCTTTCCCCTGCCCACTTCACTGGACCATTCGAGGCCACCAAGCAGAGGAGGCATTCTAACAGAGGCCTGCACACGCTCCCTTCCTCTCCCAGCTGTGGGATCTTGGGCAAAATATAGGCCTCAGTTTCTTCTTCTGCAAAGCAGGATGAGTCTCATGGGGTGGGTGTGGGCTCAGGGAGATGGTGGATGGTGGGTGCTCAGCACCGGGCCTGCACAGGGGAGCGCTCCCAGCAGAGCTGGCCTTTAAGTGCAGACAGGCAGGGGCTCCGCATGGCAGACAGAGCAGACACGGAGCGTCCTCATTACAGACAGAGGGAGGCTGCCCAGCGCTGCAGCCCACATGGCGATTCCAGGCGGGGCTTGGCTGCTGGCTGGGGATGGCCACAGGGTTTCCTGAGGGCTCATGGGGAATGGGGCCTGAGGAATGTTCTACACACGTCAGGCTCTGGAAAAACAAACACAGAGATGGGCCTTGCCGCCCGTTTCCAGGCGAATGCGCCTGCAGACACAGAGCCAGCTTGTTTGCTTTTAGACGAAAGCGAGTGGATTTGTATCAGCATCCCCAAGGGACAGTCCTGGGGCCGGTTCAGGGACAGGGCAGGGCCGTATGTGTGCCCGGGCACGTGTGGACGCACGTGTGTGTGTGCATGCGTGTGTGTGGTGCGTGGGTGTGTATGGCATGGTGTGTGGTGTGTGGTGGTGGTGGGGTGTGTGTGTGTGCGTGTGTGTGTGTATGGTGTGTGAGAGAGGGAGCCTACCTCTGGGGTGGGGCAGGCTGGGGGCAGCAGGGGCCGTCCGCGGCAGGCCTCCGCTCTCCCTCCCAGGCCAACCCCAGCAAGCTTCTCACTGCTGTCTCTCTCTTTTTGCTCTCCTCTGTTTCTTTAATTTGGCAACTCTCCGTGGCAGCACCAAGGTATGGTCGTCTCTTTCTGCTTCCCCTCCTCATGAGGTCCCAGGGCCATGGGTACCTCTCCTTGGGTCCGAGGTTGGCCCAGCCTCTCCTCAGTCCAGCAGGGGCAAAGCTGCCTTGAGGTTCTGGGGGCAGTTCCACGTGGGTGTGTCTGGCAGGACATGGCAGTCCCTGGTACTCACCCTGAGAGGTGTCATTTTCTCCAGTCCTTCTCCTGTCCCCTGCAGTACCAGCAGAGCAGAAGCTTCTGAGAGAACAGAAGCACTAGACATGTCCTCAAAGGGAAGCCTTGTGAGCTTCAAGCCCCAGCAGCGGCCAGAGTCCTCAAGCAGGGTCCTGTGGAAGCCTTGGGAAAGATCAGGATTCAATTAGAGCCACGCGTCCCCTGCCTCGGGTCACTCAGACCTGGGATGAATCAGAGAGGTCCCTGCCTGGCTGAGAAGAGGGACACTGAGCAAGCCCAGCACAGAGGTTGGACAGCGCTTAGGAGGACACTCTGGCCCGGGGAGGGGGTGGAGGGTGTGAGGAGGGCTTGGAGAGGAGGTGATGTGGCTGTGGGAGAGCTGAGGAGGTGCCCACGGTGGGAGGTGTAGGGCCTATAGTGCCGGGAGATGGCCTGTAGAGCACCAGGGAGCCACCAAGGGGTTTCAAAGGCAACAGCGGGTCTGTGAGAAAGACCTTCCCCACTGGCTGTGAGTGTGTGGGGAGCCCGAGGCCTGGAGGGCAGGGCGGGGCCTGGGCAGGAATTCAGGAGGGGCAGTGGGGATGAATTTGGGGTCCACTTCTTGTATTCTGGGTGAGCCATGGGGGCCTGAGGGGAAGAGACTTGTCCACTCCCCATGCACAGGGCACAGCCCCCAGCCTGGCCAGCCCCCCAG
>NW_016806071.1:2552686-2586104 GCF_001698545.2 Rhinopithecus bieti
CCCAGCCTCCCCAGCCCCCCACCTCCCTAGTCTCACCAGACTCCCCAGCCCTATGTTCTCTGAGATCCAGCCGTGCTTCCAGCCTCTCACAGCTGTTGGCAGGAGGACCTGGGTTTCTTGTGGCCCCTAGAGCAGTCCGGTGCCTCTGCACCTACCTGCAAAGTGCGGCCAGTGCCCCCTAGCCTGGCCCTGTGTGGGTGCCCCCTTCCCCGCTCCTCCTCCCCATCTGCAGAGCAGCCATCTCACTGCACTCCCTGTCTGTTTGAAGCTTACTTGCAGCTGTGGGGGTCCAAAGGGTGGACTTGGCTCAGAGCCAGGGTCCGACCTGGAAGAACCCTTAGACCTCAGATGGCCCCATTTTTCAGAGAAGATGAGTGGGACTCAGAGAGGAGAGGCAACCGACCTGAGGTCCCAGGATGGTGGTGCAATGAAGACACAAACCCCCTGCTTCACTCCCAGGCCAGGCACCTTCCCCACAGCTGGGCCGGGCTGGCTGAGGCAGAGCACTCCTGGCCTGCAGCCAGCCCCTCGCCTGGCCACCTCCCCACAGCAGGTCACACAAAGGCCCGTGGCCTGTAGGGATGGGCCTCACTCACCCCACCCGTGCCGCCCATGTTACAGAAGCCGTACGCCTGTCAGATCCCTGGCTGCTCCAAGCGCTACACAGACCCCAGCTCCCTCCGCAAGCATGTCAAGGCCCATTCCGCCAAAGAGCAGCAGGTGCGTAAGAAGGTAAGCCAGCCCTCCTCATCTGGCCCCTCCCGCCTCATAGCTGCCTGCACCGCATCAGGCCAGGTGCCCACCCATTTGCCCTGTATGCCACTGTTCGTCCATCCGTTCGTCCGTCCGTCTGTCCGTCCACTTCCCACCTGCCCTGAGTGTCTCTGCTGACCTACAGCTGGCCCTTTACCACCCACAGACTGCCCACCAGCTCCTCGCCCCATGCGTCTGTGCACCCCCTACAGCTTGTGTGGTAAACACATGATGTCCTGCCTTGTGCTGGGCACAGAAGATGCAGAAATATAAAAGCACAGCCCCACTTTCAGTGGCCTGGCAGGCGAGGGCAGACACAAAGAGATGATTCCACCTCGTGACATTAAGATGGCGAGAGTGTTGTGCAGAGAAAAGTCAGGGCACACATGAGGGGGCCTTAGCCCCTCTGGGTGGGAGCAGGAAGGTCCGTGGAGGAAGTGGCATCAGGCGTAGGTGCAGTGTTTAGGGGTGCGAGCGTGGAGTGGGCCCGCCGGGCGCGTCTCCGCTGGCTGTGTACCCAGACACGTGCCTTTGGGCTTCAGGTTCCTCAGCCATCAGAGGGGACAACAAAGGACTTGCTTTAGACAGCTGTGGTCAAGAGTAAATGATGGTTTATGCTGAGGGTTTAGAACTGTACCTGGCACAAATTTAAAAGTTCACAACAGAAATTGGTGTATGTGTTCACTGGTCTTGAGGAAGGACTAAGTGTTTGGCTGGTGAATTCAGAAGAACGGTCCCCAGAGTGACTGGCGTTGAGCAAGGGCTGAAGCCTGAAGCCCACTGTGTGCGGGACCAGTGGGCACTCCTCTCTCGGGGCTGAGCAGCGCAGTGAGGAGAGGTAGTGTGGGCCGTGCTATGTCCAGGGCACAGTGGGCGCCACTGAGGGCTGTTAAGCAGAGCAGGGACATGGCATCTCGAGAGGTGACCCTGAGGGCCATGTAGAAAATGGGTTGGGGATGCTGTTTTGGACAAGCCGTATGTGAGTTCCTGAGGGACTGGGCCATGGCAGGAGGGACAGGACTGCAGCTGGGGGCAGAGCCCACTTGGCTGGGTTAACTCACGCCTGCACTCCTATGGAATTCTGGGGCCAGGGAGTGAAGGTCCTTAAGTGCCAGGGAGGGTGTGGGGGTGAAAGAAACACCAGGGGCCAACTTGGGGACACAAGCATGACAGAGGAGGACAGAGTGGGAAGATCACATTTATTGGTTCAACCAGATTTACAGAGCACCTGCTGTATTCCAAGCATTGTTCTGTGAACTGTGGACACGGCCAGGAATGAAACAGAGCAGAGGCCTGCAGGCTGGAGGAAGCAGCTGCCTCAGGCCCTGGGATAGGGAGACAGCGATGGGGTGCTGGGAGCAAGGGGCCTCAGTGGGAAAGAGGATGGGAGGGGACAGCAGTCTCCAGCCTGCAGGCAGTGGGGAGCATTGGAAGCTGTGGAGCAGAGAGGGATGTGGTCAAAGCCTGCGCCATGAGCTTTCTGGTGAAACACCACCTCCAGGTTCCCTGAGGAGGGAGGGGATGTGCTTTAGCCCAGGTGCCTCTGCAGCTCAGGCACTGTTCCTGGGGCTTCATATCCTGTATCTCATTTAGGCCTCACTATAACCCTAGCTCCCCAGCTACTCAGGAGGGTGAGGTGGGAGGATCACTTGAGCCCAGGAGTTGGACTGCACACCAGCCTGAGCGACAGAGCAAGACTGTCTCAAAAAAAAGAAGAAAAAAAAAGAAACCACAACCGTAGGTGTGGGCACAGTTTTTAATTCCCATTTTATTTTATTTTTAGACACAAAGTCTCACTCTGTCACCCAGGCTGGAGTACGGTGGCATGATCATGGCTCATGGCAGCCTCCAATTCCTGGGCTCAAGTGATCCTCCTGCCTCAGCCTCCTGAGTAGCTGGGACTAGAGGCATGCTCCACTGCTCCTGGCTTTTTTTTTTTTTTTTTTTAATATTTTTTTGTAGAAACAGAGGTTTCACTTTGTTGTCCAGACTGGTTTCAAACTCCTGACTTCAAGCAATCCTCCCACTTTGCCCTCCCAAAATGTGGGGACTAGAGTCATGAAACACTCATTTTAGAGATGGAGAAACTAAGGCTCAGAGAGTTAACACACCAGCCCAGCATCATGCACCCCAGAAGTGCCAGAGCCAGGATCCATCCCAGACCTGTCTGCTTCCAGAGCCTGAGCTCCGTTCACTGCTCTCAGGTTGAGGGCCTGAGTGGGTACAGGGAATGGCCCAGGCTCCAGTAGACTGGAGCGCCACACCAGGAAGGCTTCTGTCCCAGGCAGACCAGTGCCCGAGGACCAGAATCCTGTCCTGGCTTTCCCAGGCCCCATGCTTGGCTCGCACTGAGCCCCTGGGGACTTGGGGCCACAGATCTGCAAACTTTCCAACAATAAGCATCCATTAGGAGCCATCAGGGATGATGTATCTTTCTGGGTGAAGCGACCCTTGTATTATGACAAGTCCTTGGCAGCCCTGCTGCGTTTCAGAGAGAATTAGAAATGCTTTTCTTCCTTAATTCTCCTCTCCTGCTGCTCCTAATCCGATCGACATTGCGGTCTACAAGAACATGCCTTGGCTCTCTTTTGCCAGAAACTTAATCTACATGGAAAACAGCTGCTGGGTCAGGAAGCCGAGAGCCCATCTCGAGGCTGGGCACGCCTTCTCCAAGCCTGGGCCTGGCCCTGCTGGCCTGGGAGGGCAGAAAAGCTCTCAGCTGCTGTGTGATGTGGGGCAGGGCTCTCACCTTCTCTGGGTCTGTTTTGTCCTGGAGAAGATGAGCATTTGGATGAGCCAAGCTTTCAGATTTCCCTGAGAGAAGTGGCCCTTCCCATCCAGGTGCCTGCCCCAGGGTGTCATCGCCCAGTGTCCTGAAGGCCTCACCCTGTTCCCATTCTGGCTCTGAAAGATGTTCTGAGGTGACTGTCTGGGAACAGCCAAGGGTTGCTGGCCAAAGATTTGCTTGGGTTACTGGGTGCACACCAGCCCAGGCTTGCCCTTAGCCAAGGGACCTCAAGTCCATATATGGATCCATCTTGCCCACGACGGGGTGACCAGATGGGGCTCGGCCAGCTGGAGCTCAGCCAGCCCTACCACAGCACTTCCAAAGCATGCCCCCAGCCATCGTCTCATTACTCCTTATGGCCTGGGGTGAGGCGTGACTGTTGCTGCTTATTACAGACTGGGTAGGCAAGACCCAAAGAGGTTGTGTTATTTGTCCAGCATTACACAGGGAGTAAGAAGAGGTGGGATGGGATCTGAGCCCAGCTTTTCATCCCTAGCCCTGAACTATTTCCACTGAACCTTGTACCAAGAAGGAAGGAAGAAAGAGCTGGGGCGGGGTTGGGGGAGGCTGGCTGCACATCTATTGCGCTTGACTCCTACCGCATCCGTTCACCAGCGCGGCTGCACAGAACGCGCCTGTAGACCTCAGCTACCCATGGGAAGCCCCACTGCTGCACTTTGCCACCATTCTGTGTGTGTGTTGAGGCCCCACCTGCCATAGGCTACTCCCAGCAATGACAGTGTGGCAGGCCTAGCAGGGACACTGAGGCAGAGCCTTCCTAAGAGGAGCTGGACTCCCTGACATCCAGCAGACCTTGGCTGCTGAGGACTCCCTGAGTCCCTGTCCTGGAGGCTCCCGCCTGACCCCTTCTCCCTGCCTCCCTCTCTCAGTCCCTGGGCTCTCCCAGCCCGTCCAGTTCACAGATGGCACATCTCCCATTTAAATCCTTGCATGTTGAATCCCATCTTGGCATCTGCTTCTCAAAGGACCTGGACTAACACCACCTTCACGATGTACACAGTCAGCCCATTTCACCGATGGGAAACTGAGGCACAGTGAAGGGAAGGGTCTTGCTCTGGGGCTGCAGTCCTTTCTGCCCTGTCCCCTAACGGGAGGGTTGCTGGTGGGCAGGGGTCTCACACTAACACCTCCTTTCCCTCTGCTTGCTCCCCAGCTGCACGCAGGCCCTGACGTGGAAGCCGACGTCCTGACCGAGTGTCTGGCCCTGCAACAGCTCCACACGTCCACACAGCTGGCTGCCAGCGACGGCAAGGGTGGCTGTGGCCTGGGCCAGGAGCTGCTCCCAGGTATGTGTGCGGGGAGGCAGGGCCAGGGGCATAGCCCAGAAGGGGCCTTTCTCTGCCCACAGTCAAGGACAAGTGATGCTCAGTGGGCCGCCCACATGGGCTTGACTTGTTGTAGGCACTCACTCATCTGGACTCGGCTGCCTCTGCCTCTGGCTCCCTATTTCCAATCCATCTTCTCCCTGCGGCTCCTCTAACTAGGCGGACGTTCCTTCACATTCTTCTGTGGTTCCCCATTGCTCAGAGCATGAAGCCCTCACCCCTCTCAGCCTGGCCTTCAAGGGGTGTGGGGCCTGGGTCCTCCTGGCAGCCTCTTGCCTCCTCCTTGGCATGTTGGATGCAGTTCCCTGAACACTCTCTGCTCCTGCTCCCACCACCCCCGGGCACTGTCCACACCCAGCCAGCCCTCTTCTCCCACCCTTCATGAAGGTAGCTCCTGCCCTTCCTTCAGGACCCACCTCCTTGCCCCCTCCTCCAGGAAGTCTTCCTGTGGGCTTCGCTCTGCCCCAGTGCTGAGCACTCTGAGCTGTCACTCTGCTTCCTATCTGCCCATCTGTCTCCCCCACCAGACTGTGAGTTCCTCAAGGGAGGCCCATGGTCTGCCTCATTCTGGGGTCACCAGCACCCAGGATGGGGACATGTGCAGAGCTAGGCTGGGGGAACCCACAGTGCTGCCCCGAGCATCCTCAAGAGAGGCTCTGGTGCCCTTGCTGATGGTCCGTGCTGCCAGGATCATCCGCAGGGAGGAACCATCTTCAAGAAGAGCCTATTCTGCCCCTGGCCTTGACTCCTGCTCCAGAGGAGAAAACTGAGGCTCTGAGAGGATAGGAACTTAGCCCAAATCACTTCCAGCTCATCGCTAAACTCTGTGGCCCAGAGATGGGGTCCCCGGAGCCCCTGGGACTCTGCAGGCCCCTCCAACCAGACGCTAAGGGCCTTTGGTCCAGCTGAGGTGGCCTGTCTCTCCCTCCTAGCAGCTGTGGGCCATGGGGCAGGTCTCAGGCCACAGCAGGAATTCCTGGCTTTGAGGCTTGGGCATCCAGCCCAGATAAGGGCAGCGTGGCCTTTGGATTCCATCTGACAGTACTTGCGCTCTACCCCCGACTCCCCTAAAGAAACCACAATATCAGAGCAGAAAGCTCTGCCCACCCTCTGGGATTTCTTGAATTACTCCAACCATTTTAAACATTTTTTATTTTCTAATTTTTTATTCTTTTCCCCTCAATGTTGAAGTAGCAACAGATTTAAAAATATATCAAAGCATTTGCCAAACAGCCTCAGGAAGAAAAGCCTTTAACCTTTCTCATGGGTCCCCTTTCCAGGGGTCTGTGCTCAGACAGGTCCACGAGGGTGAGGACACAGGCAGATGGGTGCCTGGGGGACGGTCTATGCCCTCCTCACATCTAGCTAGAGGACCCCTCTACGTGGCTGCTTCTCACAGGGTCAGAATTGCTCAAATGGCAGGGCTGGAAGGGACCAGGGGGGCTGATCCAACCCAGGGATGAAGGTATCTCAAGTGCCAGCTCCTAATAAACGGTCATGATAGTGACCACTTGGAGCTCCGTGTTGAGAAGGCCTCGGAAGCTGCTTCCTGATTCAGCCGGAAAGAAAGCTGCGGCAGAGGAGCAGTGCTGCCCCCAGTGCAAAGGTCTTGTGCCTACCCCATCAGTTTCACCTTGGGAAGACTCAGGCCTGGGCCGGAGAAAGAGTCACCTAAAGTCATCCAGAGAAGTCAGCAGCCAGTCCAGGCTGCAAGCTTGTTCTCCCAGATGCCAGCCTCAGGCTTGTCCCAGCAAGAAGGGACAGGGCCAGCAGTTGCCATCTCTCGAGCACCTGCTTGGGCCTCTGACTTCACAAATATCCTCACATTGAATCCCCAGCTACGCTGTGCAGTAGGATGTGAACCCACGCTACGGAGGAGAAACAGGGTCAACTGAGGCCCCGTCATCACAGGTCGAAGGAGCCACTCCTGCTGAAGCTGCTGCCCTTGCTCTGTGACAATAAGTGGTGTCTTCCTGCTTTGAACCTCAGTTTCGCTCCCAGGCACTGAGGGATCTCATTTGCTATGAGAACAAATGGGATCATGGATGCGGTCACTTATATAAACCCTATGTGACTGAGCATCTTACTGTTATTGTAGTTCATGGTGAGCAAGAAGAATGACTATATACTCATCCACCTTACAATCATGCACAGCCAGCACATATGGACTGTGCCAGGCGCTGCTCCAGGGACTGTGCGTGGACATCACTGTCATCGTCCTCACATCGGCCTCAGAAGGCACATGCAAGCCACAGCCAGCAGGTGGCAGAGGCAGGATTGGAACCCAGACCATCTGTGCAGGCTGTCCTCTTAACCAGAGCCCGCACCTCCCTGCTGCTAGTGCTGCTCCTCTTCTATACTGAGCACCTATCCTCGAGCTGCTTCCAATGCAGTGGGGAGGGCCGGACCAGCCAGGTGAAGCCCAGAGTCCTGGATCCCCCAGGATCTGGCCTGCTGGGTTCTTCTGCAGGCCGCAGGGCAGATGGCTGAGAAGGGAACAGATGTTAGGGTCAGAGGTTAAGCGCTCATGGCTGATGATTGATGACACAGCTTTACAGCCTGAAGTGGTGCATTTTGGGGAGAGCCCATCAGGCCCCGTGGCATCCCCACTTCCGCTGCCCCTCGCAATCACGTGGTTCCTTCATTCCCATCTGCTGTTCACTGACATGGTCAGCATCTCTAGTTCACACACTCGGTCACCCACCCTGTGTCCGTCCTTGGTGTGGAGACTGGACAGGCAGGGACCTGGCCCCGGGGCAGGGACAAGGGCAGGGGACTAAGGGAGGATTAGCAGAGTCCAGAACAGAGGGGAGAGGGTGAGGGATGGGCTGCAGAGGGAGACACCAAATTTCCATTGTCCAATTGCAGGACGCTCCCTCCAGTAGGCACCAGCTCTGTCCTGCACGGGAGAGCCCCCGCCCAACCCCTGGGAGCTTATCTGCCAGGCCCATCCTGAGCAGATCCACGGTAATGTGATGGGCAGTGAGGTCTTGAGAAGCACGAGGTCAGCATGGCTGAGGGAGAAGGTGCAGGATTGATCAGGATTCTAAGCCTTCCCAGCTGTCAGGCCCCCAAATTGGTTCAAGATGGCAGGCGAAGAGGTGCTAAGGAGAGTGGTGAGTGGCTCAAACCGCGGGCAGCTCCTCGCCAGGCTCCCTCCACAGACACCGCTTGAGGTGCCTTCCCCCAGCTGGGGAGGGAGGCAGTGGCTGGACAGACAGGTGGTGCTAGGCCTGGGAGCAGAGTCCCAGAGGCAGGGAGCGGTAAGGATGGCAGCCCAGAGCCCCTGGGTCTCACAGCAGCCAGCCTGTGAGACCCAGAGCCGAGGCCTCAGCCGGGTATCCAGCCCATCACTTGAGCTGGAGCCACTCCTAGCCAGGGCCTCGAGTGGGCTTTCTCTCCCCACTGCTTGGAAGATGGGCCTGACGAGCCGCCTACTCTGTGACTTTGGACCAGTCGTTCAACTTGTTAATATTTAGTTTCCTCATCTTAAAATGGAATATATTATCTTCGCCACTGACGTTTGTCAAGCTGGTTAAACTAGATAATGTGGACAGTTTGGCACATAGTATGTTTTTAATTAGTGGTAATTATTTTGATAGTAGAATCTCACACGATGTAACGTAACGTAGGGTGCTTGCAGCTCTAACCGCAGGCAGGGAGTTGCAAACTGTTTGGCCTCGTAGGCACAGGGGCACTTTTTGCTTCTTGTTGTTTTGTTCTTTTGTTTTGAGACGGAGCTGCCCAGGCTGGAGTGCAGTGGCACCATCTCGACTCACCGCAACCTCTACCTTTCGGGTTTAAGCCATTCTCCTGCCTCAGCCTCCCAGGTAGCTGGGACTACAGCACACGCCACCACGCCCGGCTAGTTTTTGTATTTTTAGTAGAGACAGGGTTTCGCCATGTTGGCCAGGCTGGTCTCGAATTCCTGGCCTTAAGTGATCCTCCCACCTCGGCCTCCCAAAGCGCTGGGATTACAGGCTTGTTTTGTTTGTGTTTGTTTGTTTGTTTTTGACGGTTTCCATGTGAAGGTCTTTCTGGGACGTGTGCTCTCCCCTTTGCCACAGACCCAGCTGCTCCCCTCATTAATCCGTGCAGTTTCATTTATTTTGCTCCCTGCCATACTGCCTGAGGCACTGAGCTCACTGTCCCTGCCACAGCCCTTCTGCATTCCCTGCAGCAGCCTCCTGAATTGCAGGCCTGGGCCAAAGGGGCGAGCCTAGTATGAGCTAGCCTTGGAACCCCAACCAACTGAGAAGGTAAAAGTTTCCCTTACCCCATCCATGAAAGGAGACTGGTGTATCAGATTGGTCCTTATGGTGTAATAAGAGCACTTGTCTGGATCCATGGTAACCAGAGTGCTATTCAGCATGTTAACAGCTGCCCTGGTGCACACTGGCCAACACCACATCAGTGCAGCTCCGGGCTAGCCCCCAGGTCACACAGAGTCCATGAGGGCAGCCCCGGGCCAGCCCCCAGGTCACACAGAGTCCTCCCAGGGCATCTGCTGGATGCATGGACTGCAAAGAAAATGATGTCAATTGCTGTTAAAATAAACATGGCCAGATTGAAGAAGGGAGGCAAAACTGGCCATTCCCTAGAGAGATGAGCCCCGGAGAAGCCACAGCAAGGCTCAGGAAGGCCTGGGTTCCATTCTGGGTGTGGTGGCCTGGAATGCAGGCCTTTCATTTTTCTTTTTTTTTTTTTTTTTTTTTTTTTTGATAAAATAGGGAACATCAAAAACTTAAAACTCTTGCTGTGTCTTTCCTAGGCTCCAGTCCCAAAGTAGTTTATTTCCTACTCCAATTAGGGTTTCTTGGTGAAGGCATTTGGGGAGTGCTGGGTTCACCAACTCCAAACCCTCAGTTGGGCCCCTGGAGCGACATCTGACTGTGACCTCGTGTCCCCCATTGATTTATTAGCCTCCCTGTCTTAACAAGGGTAGGACTCTAGGGGGTAAAAGGTGATAAAAAGTGGCATCACCCTGCAGGTGTCTTCTGAAGGTTTAGAATCTGAGACTAGAATGTGGCTGACTCCTCTCCTCAGTTGGGACCCTTGTTCAGTACACAGCCCATACAACCATCCATGGCAGTCCTTCTCAGAGGTCTCCCAAGCCAGGTGCCACCCAGCTAGTGCAGTCATCTCTCTTTGGAAGCCTTCACAGTGGACACCCCGGCTCTGCTTGCATATCTCTGGGGGAGGTAGTTATTCTGTGCAAGGGCAGCCCATTGCCCTGCAGCAGCACTGCCCGTTAGAAGGCACTGCGGTGCCCTGGGCTGCTGTCTGCTCTCAAGCTTCTCTCCATTCCTGGGTCTCTGCTTCCGGGACCACATGGAACAAGCCCCTTCTTTTCCAGGACAGCACCACAGAGATTTGAGGCAGCCTGCCCTACACATGCTCTCATCTCAAAACAGACACACACACACACACACACACGCACACCCTGAGCACCCCATGCCTCTGACAGCCCCTTGCCAGTCCACCTCTGCTATCAGGGTGAACCCCAGCCCTGGACACAGCCCTTTAGCCAGGGTCTGCAGGGCTGAACTGAGTGGAGTGGGGCCAGTACCTCCCTTACTGGGGCCCCTAAACTTCCAGTGATACAACGTTGCTCATTTTCCCTCTCGTCTTTCTTTCTCTATCATCAGGCGCACACAGCTCCTGGGCCATCACCGCCATCTCTAGGGAGTGGCCAGAGGCCAGTGAGCCTTGTTTTATTCCCTGCAGGTGTGTATCCTGGCTCCATCACCCCCCATAATGGACTTGCATCAGGCCTTCTGCCCCCAGCGCACGATGTACCTTCTAGGCACCACCCACTGGATGCCACCACCAGTTCCCACCACCATCTGTCCCCTCTGCCCATGGCTGAGGGCACCCGGGATGGGTATGTACACCGGGCCAGTCCTCTTGGGGCAGCAAGGGGGGCTCTGTGGGGGAGGCAGGGAGGGCAAGTGTCCCGCACTATCTATCTGCTTGTTACTGATAATGAAAATAGCCAACCTTCAGGGAACACTGACTGCGGACTGCATTCCACACACTTTCTGTGCATGATTCCATTGGTGCCTGCGGTAACCCTGAGTAGACAGTATTGGCTTCTGAATGCTTCATTCCATGCAGTCCCTCCTCCCCACTGGAGGACCCTGGGAAAGCGCTATGGCCCCTCCCAGCGACCCCTGCATTCTGGGCTGCCACACCCAGAATGGAACCCAGGCCTCCTCAGGGCCTCACTCTGGCGTCTCCTTGGCTCATCTGTGCATTTGGGAGCAGACTGCCCACGGCGTGCACTCCACAGATGCTGGTCTGGGTCCCACACCCATCTCCAGCCACTGCAGCTGTGACACTGCCCGGCCTGCGGGGGCTGTCTGGGAGCCTTTACTTCTGGATGACTGCAGAGGGAGGCAGCGTCTTCCTGCACCCAATGTGGTTCTCATTGTGGCCACTTAATTGACTGGAAATGGTGAATGTGTTAATTGCTGGACCATGATCTGCCAAAATCTGTTTTTCTTGCAAATGAGCAGAGGGGACGCCTCACAGCCCCGCCCTCCTGCCCTCCCTGCTGTTTTTTGCTGATCACCTTGTCCCCGCAGGCCTGGCTCCAGCACCTTCCTCCTTCCCTGCCCTTCCTCCTCCTGGCTGCAGCCTTGGCCTTGGCCTGCCTGAGCCTGGGGCCAGCCTGGCTTCATCGCCACATTTGTGGCCCACTGCTCCTATTATTACTGGGCTCCTTCTGCCATTCATTCACGCATTTATTCGGTGTTCAATTATGGAGCCCCTGTGAGCAGGCCCTGGGCTGCGGATGACTCTGGCCCTGGAGATGCTCACTGTGAGAGGAAGACCGACCACACAGGGGGCCAGTGGTGTGCAGCAAGGAAGCAGAAGGGCTGTGGAGCCCAGAGGAGAGCCCAGTGGGGTGTGGCTGCCGGGAGGATATTAGGGAAGGCTTCCTGGAGGAGGTGAGGCTAAGCCAGACCTCCAAGGTGAGGCTGGAGTTGGATGAGTGGAGAGGCTGGGAGGAAGGAATAGCAAGAATGAAGGTAGGCATGGTGAGAACTTGGGGTGTTCTGGGAACCATGAATCATCATGTGGGGTGACGAACTTGGGAGAGATGTCACCAGGTCCAGATCCCAAGGCCTGGGATGAGACTCAACCTGAAGAGTGTTGAGCGGTGATGTGCTCAGGTTTGGGGATGAGGACACAGGGCAGCATTGCAGGGGTGGGGTGGACTGTGGGGTGCTGGATGGATGGGATCCCGAGCCAGGGCCTGGTTCAGGCTGGGGAGGGGGAGGCCGGAAGGCAGTGGAAGGCAATGGTGGCACAGAGGCAGCGGGAGTGGGAAACCCGAGCTGGGAAGGGAGAGGAGGGGGCCTCAGGGATGAGCTGAGGGTACAGAGGGGCTGCTGACAGGCAGGGGAATATTGCGGCTGTGAGTGTGAGCAGAGAGCCATGAAGAGGCAGCCTGAAGGGGCTGCAAGGGGGACCCAGAAAACCGGGCCCTCCTCGAGCCTCAGCTGCGGCTTCTGTGAAAGGCATTAGAAGGTACTCCCTGAGGAAGGTGGTGAGGGCCGTACACACGCCTGACACTGTGTACCTCACCTGGCACAGGCTCCACTACGATGGTCCCCGCCCCCACCCATACCCGCTCAGGCCACCTGCTCACCCACCAACCAGCTGAAAAACATCTCCAACCAAAGGAAAATAAACCACGAAGGCCGCTCGCTGCTCGGGCCCGTGCACTCTGCTCCGCCTCATTCATCACCTGCCTGCCGCCTGCGTAAGTGCCCATCAAGAATTCTGCAGCGAGAAGCAGAGTGATGACAAGACGGGACCCCCGCCTGCCCACCCCTGCCTGCGGGTAGGAGCCTCGGGTCCAGCTGCAGGAGAGAAGCATCCTCGTGCCTGACACCAGGCCCAGGCCCAGCGTGAATGGGTTTCTTTTTTCATCCCCTGAGAAGAGAGTGGGGAAAGGGCCTTCAGCCTCCACTTCCTGCCAAAGTCAACAAGGAACGGCCACTTGTGGCTCCCCAGTGGTTTGCTGGGACGTTTAAATAGCTTGACAGAATTATCTGATTCACTCGAAAATATGCTAAGAGGGCCTGACTTCATGACCAAATTTATTTACCCTGGCTCAGAGAAGACGCCGAATAGGGTATTTTTTTTCCCAGCCTTGTGCGAGGTATGAAGCCCTCGGTCTGCCAGGCCAGTGAGGTTTTATATTAATTTTTATAGGTTCCAGTTGAAGCAAAAATATTTGATTTAGGAATCATTTGCATGACTCAGAGGAGGAGCTCCAAAAGATCTTTTTTGCCTTTTAAAGAGTTCAGGTAGAGCAGCATAGCCTCAGGCGTCATGTCTGCTGTGGAGAGAGTTGTATTCTGTTTAATTTCACTGGCTGTGAAGGTGGCAAATGTGAATTTATGGTGGAGTGGGACAGGAAAAACAAACTTTTGAAAATGCATGTTTTTTCCCCTTCATATCTGGTTCATCTTAATCCTGCAATGCTGTTAATCTCTGAAGTTTGTAGCTGAGAGATTCAGAAACTCATTTATTAGTGTCATCAGTTGTTCGCTGTGTGCCAAGCCCAGCACTGGGCACCGGGTGACCGAGAAGGACTAAGACCTGGCGCTCCCTACGGGGGCTCTAGGAAACCAGGGGAAGGCTGAGTTGTGGGTGCCCAGATGGGATGGGGATAAGGCAGCCACCACACAGCAAGCCTGCAGGAAGGAGGAACTACTCCCAGGCCAGGCCCTGGCCCAGCTTCAGCCAGGAGAACTGGTCATAAGAACACACAGCTTGTGCACAGCTGTCCACAGTTTCTAGTGCATAGAGAAAGACGCTGTCCCACTGGATCACCCCATAAGACAGGCCTAAAGATAATGACGACAATGATAATTTATTCCTGGAGGTATGATGAGGATTTGGCTCATGAACTTAAAACAGTGACAGGGATCCAACAGTGTGTTAGTGGCTGGGCCAGGGACCCAGCACCGAGGCCTTGCTTCCCCTGTCCTCAGAGAGCTCACAGTCACGGGGGCCCCACACATGTGGATGACGACAGCAGACTGGAGGGGCAGTCAAGGGGCTGCCAACGTTGGAGGGGGCAGAGAGGAACTTGGCATGGCACAGATGCAGAGACACCAGCCTCTCTCCAAATCCACTTTCCCCATTTCCAGATAGCCCTGCTTCCTTCAGAGAGGCACTGATCTGTTAACACTTGGTGTCTCAGAGGGTGGGCAAGGGTCACGAGGTCACCTGGAGCTGTGACATTGAATTTGCTGTGTATTTTAATGTGGATGGTCCAGCAAGCCACAAACCCAGACAAGAAAATGGGGACTCTGAGCTCTCACTGTCTCCCTCTTTCTGCCATGCACATAAATGCTTTACAAGCTGTGAGCCTTCAGCCTTGTCCCCAGAGCCCCTAGGCTGTTGATCCCAAAGTCATTTTAGCCCCTGTGAACAGGGCCCAGGGGCTTAGGAAGGTAGTGTGAGAAGGGAACCTGGCCTGCAGCATCCTGCAGTCCAGGTAGCGGGCCCCCGAGCTGGGCTGGGCTCAGGGCGCCTGTGCTGCTCTCAGCCACTGCAGTCTTGTTTCAGAACTTGAGCTTCCAGAGTGCACAGTCTAGAGCCTACATCCCTCAGGCCCTGTATGAAGGCAACTGGTGAGCCCCCCATCGCAGGCGGTGTGCAAGTGGAGGAGAGATGGCCAGGGTTGGAAACAGGAGAAGGTTCCTTAGAGTACACTGTGCAGGGAAGAAAATGCCAACTTGGCCATGGGACCGAATTGCTAGTTTTTCTTTCCTTCCTCTTCATAATGATGATGATGATTGATGAGTGGCTAAGAATGTATTGGACATCACACTTTGTCTACATTGCTTTAATGTCACCCTCACTGTAACCCCTGAGCTCAGTGTTGTGTGGCTGGGAGTAACGGGCAAACCTCTCTGAGCCTTGGTTTTCCGGTCTGCAAAAAGGGCACAAGAACACCTGTCTCCTGGGGCCTGGAGCAAGTCAGGGGCTCAGTGAGTGCTGACTGTGAGGGCCATGGGCTGCTCCAGGGCTCCTTGTCCAGGTGGCCAGAGTGGCGTGCACGAGGCAGAGAGCCGGGCACCCAGCAGGTAATGAACGCTATAGCGTGCCGGGTGATGAGCCAGCAGCCCTTCCAGGAAACCAAGGCTCAGAGATATTAAGCAACTTGCCCAAAATAGTTGGCCAATGAGAGCAATTAGGGGTTCGAACACAGTTCTCTAAGCTGGAAAGGTTGCGCCTCTTACCCAGATCCTTGCTGACTCTCCTAAATACCAGACTCCAAAGCTTACAGGATTGAAAAGTTTGGCTTGAACATGACCAAAAATAAAAGCTCCTCTTCTAACTATTGTAAGTCGGAGCAGGTCAGCTGGTGAGTGGGCTCCTTGTTGCTGGAGGGGAGTAAGCCACAGCAGCCCTGCCTCTGGCCCCCACCCTCCACACCCCTGCCTGCTGACGGGCATCTCTGTTCTCTCCAGGTTGGGGCCCGGCCTCCTCTCACCCATAGTCAGCCCCCCGAAGGGGCTCGGGCCACCGCCGTTGCCTCCATCCTCTCAGAGCCATTCTCCTGGGGGCCAGCCCTTCTCCACACTCCCCAGCAAGCCGTCCTACCCACCCTTCCAGAGCCCTCCACCCCCGCCTCTGCCCAGCCCACAAGGTAAGCTCTGGCCAGGGGCCCGCTCCGTATAACCCCTGATTCCCACTCAGAGACCCCAGAGGAACGAGGAGACAGTGGCCTAGTGGGGGAGGCAGGTACTCAGAGAATGACTGACTGGGCACTGGGGGCTGAGAGAACTGAGAGAAGCTGGGAGACGGGACATAAGAGGCCCAGCTGGGGGCATGGCCTGGAGAAAACTGGTTCTGAGAGTGAGGAAGAGCGTGTTCCGGACAAGGTGGCAAAGGCCCGCTGCCCCGAGGAGAGGCCAGTGAGCAGGAGTGAGTGCCTGAGAGTAGAGGAAGTAGGCATCAGCCATGGGTGACTCAGGAGCAGCCACGTGAGACCATCTCAGCCACCCCTCGCCTGCCCTCCCCACCCTGCAGGGCAGAGCTGAGAATGGGGCCCCAGCCTCCTGCACCTTCTCTGCCCTGGGCCTCCTCTCTCTCTCACACCCACAATGCCTGGACAGGACAACACGGGAGGTGCAGCGTGCAGCAAGGATGTTCCCCTCCCTGCCCTGGGCACTTCTCCTTTGTGAACGCGGCCCCTGCCACCCCCATCTGCAGGTTACCAGGGCAGTTTCCACTCCATCCAGAGTTGCTTCCCCTATGGCGACTGCTACCGGATGGCCGAACCAGCAGCCGGCGGGGACGGACTGGTCGGGGAGACCCATGGTTTCAACCCCCTGCGGCCCAATGGCTACCACAGCCTTAGCACGCCCTTGCCTGCCACAGGTGAGCCCTGCCTGCGTGGCTCCCGGTCCTGGGCACCTGCCGAGGCTCAGCCCTGTGCTGCGTGCTGCATACAAACTCTCCTGCAGTCTTTGGATGTTTCTGTGGTGGGGCCATCCCCACTTTACAGAGGGGGAAGTAGAGGCTCAGAGAGGTCCCAGGACCCCGCAGAACTGTCTGTACCTGCCTGACTGGAAAGCGCATGCTCCTTCCACAGCTTTGTGAGCCTTATGTGTGTCTGAATGCTGACAGGTTTCTGAATAATCGGACTGGGAGCTCATGGTTTAATTACTGCTTCTTCTCTTTATTTATTGAGCACCTACTGTGTGCCAGGCATAGCTGCAGACCCTGAGGATGTAGCAGGAAATGAACAAATCCTGGTCTCCCTTTGGCAACAGAGGAGACTAGGCCGGGACAGAGCTTAGAGGTTGTGCTGTTCCTTCCCTGCATTGGTACCTGGTGCTGCCCTGCAGGGCCCTGGGCCTCCCCAGCTCTGCCCCAGGCTTGGCTAGAGAAGCCCGGGGAGGGGGAGGGTGCCCACAGCCCAGGTGGAACCGGGCTCAGATCAGCGGGGCAGGCCTAGTCAGAGCAGGGGCATCAGAAGGGAGGGGCTAGACCCTCCCTGAGTTCCTGGAGCTGAGACCCACCCTCTAAACAGCCTCGGGGCCAGGTCTAACAGGTTTCTGGGGCTCCAACAAAAGGGAACCTGAGACCCTCCCAGAGGCGGGTCAGCTTCTGGGGCAGCTTTGATTGCGTGAGCGTGAGCCGGAGGGTGGAGGGACACGGAGGGTGGAGGGACAGGCATATAGGGACAAGCGCTGAGGCGTCAGCTGGGTACATACCACCCTGTGGGTCCATGTCCACACACCTGCGCCCGTGCCAGGTGTCTGTGTGTGCCTGTGCTTGCAGGCACAGGTGGCTCTGGGCAGCGTGCACTCCATGAGTGTCAGGAGCTGGCAGGGCTGCACTCTTGTGTCCGCACACATGTGTTACCCCAGGTTTATGCAGATGTCCGTGCACCCCGTCTGTGTGCACATCATGTCACCCACCCCATGACTCATGGCCGTTGCCACAGATGTGTGCTTGTGTGCACGTGTGCACCTGTGTTTGAGGACCGTGCCCACAGGCCTGTGGGTAAACATGTGCCGTGTCCATGCGAGATAGATGTATATGCATGTTGCCCTGCGTGACAATGGGGCTGCACATGGAAGACGGGTGCTCTGTGTCTGTGTATACCCGAATTGAGGTGCCCAGCACTGTGGGCTCTCCCCATCTTGTCCTCCCCACCCTGATCCAGCCCACATGGGATTTCTCAGCTGAGCAGCAAGGCTTAGAATGAATAGCTCTGAATGGAGCGGGAGGCAGCTTCCACGCCCCGCCCCTACACCAGCCAGGGGAGGTTCTTTCAGCCTCCCCTCTCCCCAGTGTCCACTGCAGGCCTGCTTAGCGGCCTTCTGCACACACCTCCCTGGCCAAGCAGAAATCACACACAGAGCACAGAGCATTAAATTCAGACTGACAAGCTTCAGGGGCTGCAGGCCTCAGAACAGTTCAGCCCAACCCCACTGCATAGACTGAGGCTCACCTGTCTTAGGTCCCACAAACACGTGACAGCAGCTCATTGGCAGGCCTTTAGGGCAGGGGCTGGAGAAGGTGACCCCTCCTGCCCCTCCCAAGTCAAGAGCCTCTGAGTGGTGGCCCCACCCTGGAGACAGCATGTCCAGTGGAAGAGCCAGGTATCTCTGGAGCCAGATGGACCTGGGTTCAATCCCAGCTCCCCTCCTTACTCACACTGACCTTAGGCAAGCATCCTGGCCTCTCTGTGCCTGCCTTCTCAGCTACAGAATAGGAAGGATAGTGAAATCCACCGCATGGGAGCATTGTGGTGCCGAAGCAAAGCAAGCTGAAATGAGCACTTACTAAGTGCCCAGTAAATGCTGGTGCCCTTCTTTGGGTTTCTTGAGTCTGGTTCGGGGATGCAGCTGAAAGGGTGGGGGTGAGCCGGTCCTTCTACCAGGAGGGGACCAGCCCCTGAGGGCAAGGGCTGAGCTGCTCCTACCCTACCCCTCTC
Source organism: Rhinopithecus bieti (assembly GCF_001698545.2). Classification (NCBI taxonomy): domain Eukaryota; kingdom Metazoa; phylum Chordata; class Mammalia; order Primates; family Cercopithecidae; genus Rhinopithecus; species Rhinopithecus bieti. The sequence goes on from NW_016806071.1 coordinate 2,571,054, forward strand.
CTTCCCCCACATTCTGCCCCACAGCCCAGCCCTGGTGATGGACCTCCCGGAGTCAGCCCCGTGCCTGTCTCCCCAGCTGCCCTGGGCCCCCTGGGTATGCCAGGCCCAGGGTGCCTCCCAAGCCCTCACCCCACCCCAGCCACCAGCTCCCCCATTTGGAAAAGTTGGGGGCTCCAAGCAGGCCCCACCGACACGACACTGTGAGCGGGCACCCTGGGCAGACGGGGTGGGGCCTGGGATCTGGGAAGCATGAGCAGGCACAGCCCCTGCTGCCTCCAGTGCTGACCCTTTCCCACCCACTCACAGGATATGAGGCCCTGGCTGAGGCCTCATGCCCCACAGCGCTGCCACAGCAGCCATCTGAACATGTGGTGTCCAGCGGCCCCGAGGACTGTGGCTTCTTCCCCAATGGAGCCTTTGACCACTGCCTGGGCCACATCCCCTCCATCTACACAGACACCTGAAGGAGCCCCCACATGCGCCTGCCCGTCCAGCACTGCAGATGCCACCTTGCCCACCTGCTGTCGCTCCCACCCTCTGTGCACCCAGCGGGAGTGCCAGGCCACAGCCAGAGCAGCCAGGCCAAGACCCAGGGAAGCCAGTGCTGCCACGCCACCCAGCGCTGCCAGGGAGCCACCAGCCGAGCCCGCACTGGGCACAGAGAGGTGCCTGCCAGGATCCGTGGCCCTGTAACATTCCCTCGATTGTGCCTTCCCGTTCCTCCCCACAGTGGTTTTGAAATCACAGACCTCGTGTATATAAAATATGCAGAACTTGTTTTCCATTCCCCTGCCAGTTTTATATTTTGGTTTTACAAGAAAACATTAAAAACTGGAAAGGAGATGTGAGGGCCTGATTCTGCGTTGTGATTCAGTCCAGAGGCTGGGACCAGGAGAGCCTTAGAGGAGGGTGACAGAGCCGGGTGTTCAGGGCTAGGGAGGCTGCATGGAAACCAGCTCGGCTCTGGGTTCTGACCACGGGGATGGGAACCAGTGGCACGTGGCCCCCCCACCATGCGTTATGGTCCTTACAGACACCAGCGTTAGTCCCAGGACTGTGCAGTGAGGTAGGCCTATCCCCATGGACAGGTGGGCAAACTGAGGCTGGGAGGGTGCGGCAACGGGCTTCAGATCCCGGGCCCCACAGTCAGACCACAGTTGGGACCCAGCTCCATCTGACCTGGGCCCCTGCCTGCTACAGTGACTCCTCTGCAGGTGGGAGAACGAGCTTCAAATCTAGTGTCTGGGCTTCTGCAAACAGAGAAACCCTGGGAGGGCAGGGCAAGCCTGCTGGGGGTAGAGCCCATATTGCCTCAAAAAGCCAGAAGCAAAGGCCGGTCCCTGCAGATAGGCCGGGTGCCAAGAGCAGCCTTTGTCTCAGGAGCCTTGTGCCCACCCTGGAGGACCGAGGCTCGCGTGGGTCTGTCCCTATCCCCCGTCTGTCTCCCTCCACCATCCAGCATGAGGAACAGGCCCATGCTCCAGGCCTGGGCAGGTGACCTGGATGGTGGCCAGCATCTCACCCTGTCACACTGATCACCTGCTACAAAGATCCAGGGAAGTTCCTGCCTCATCCCCTCTGGAGGGGAACCATGCAAGGGCGGTCACGTTTACCACCCTCCCCGTGCTCCCAGAAACAGCCTAGGGAGAGGTCTTCTTGTCCCCTCTGTAGGTGAGGAGGGGCAGCCAGCATTCACACCCTCACCAAAGGGCCGCCTCTTTGTACCACACACTGACTTAGGCAGGCAAAGCCAGATGAAAGGCCCAGTAACCCCCTTCTGTAAAGAAGGGTCTCTTATAGAAGACCCTCGGTCTCCCCTTTATAGAGAGGGAGACTGAGGGTCAGAGTGAACACCTAGCCACGTGGTGACAGAGCCGTGATGCGTGCCTGGTCGTCCCCCTCATCCGCGATGTCACTGACACGGTGGTGCCATGCCGGCCTGCGGGGCTTCCCGGGGATCTGCTCTCCACCTCCTCCCAGGAGCCTGCTGATGAGGTGCTTGCACCCATGTCCTACCTGCCCCTCCAGACGTGCACTCTGCCTGCCCTGTGTCCAGGGTCAACCCATGGGGGCTGCATTTGGGGCCGCTCCCCTCTGGCTCCGGGCTGGCTCCAGCCAGTGAGGAGCCCAGCATGGGAAGGAGGTGGGAGGGAGGGTCCCTGGCCCTCTCCACACAGCCCAATCCAGGCTGGGAGCGGCTCCCCTCCTCCCTCGCTCAGGCATGGAGGGAGTGGGGAATCACTCAAGACACCCTGGCCCACACCGCAGCATGGTCCCCTCAGGAAACTCCTGACGACCCTGAGCTGAAAAGGACCATCTTCCCTGCCAAACCCTGCTACTTACTCCCATCCTACAGGCACGGAAACTGAGGGACGGTGTGCCCAGCGCAGTGACTCACGCCTGTAATCCCAGCATTTTGAGAGGCCAAGGCGGGTGGATCAGGTCGGGAGTTCAAGACCAGCCTGGCCAACATGGTGAAACCCTGTCTCTACTAAAAATACAAAAAATTAGCCGGGCGTGGTGTGGTGGCGGGCGCCTGTAATCCCAGCTACTTGGGGGAGTCACTTGAACTCAGGAGGTAGAGGCTGCAGTGAGCTGAGATCCAACTTCTCCCTTCACACTGTCCTGCCCCTTACAGAATCGGGCGACCTGCTCCCACTGCCTCTCAACCTCTGCCTCCCCGAGTGGCCCAGTCCAAGCCCCCAGCAGGCAGGGACCCACCCACTGTCACACGGCACATCAGGCTGCTGCCTGCCACCCAGGGACCCCTCGCCCCTCATCCCCTCCCCCCCTAATTTTATGGAACTAATTAGGCCAAGGCAAAACCCCTTGAACAGGGATGCTGAGGAATCAATACTGCATGTCACTGTGAGCACTTAATCCACTCCAGATAAGCAGCGTGAAGCTCCGCCATGAGGACATAGTTCTATTAATAATGAAAGGGGCTAAGCCGCAAGCGGGGAACACACAGGGAGCTGGCAGTTGGATCCCATTTAATTTCAGAGAGCAGAGAGAGGGAGAAAAGGAGACAAAGGCAGAGAAACAGAAAGGCCTAGACCGAGGAGAGACGAGTAGGCTGGAGGGGAAGGCAGGAGACCGAGGAGAGACAAGTAGGCTGGAGGGGAAGGCAGGAGGCCGAGGAGAGACGGGTAGGCTGGAGGGGAAGGCAGGAGGCCGAGGAGAGACGGGTAGGCTGGAGGGGAAGGCAGGAGGCCGAGGAGAGACGGGTAGGCTGGAGGGGAAGGCACGGAGGGGCTCGGGGGTGGGTCCCGCCGCTGCGGTGACGGTGACGGGGATCTGGAAATGCCATTCCTCACTCTTCTGCCTGGGACTCTGCTGAGCCCCCGCTCCTCCTGGCACACTGAGGACGCCCTGCCCCGATGCCCCGACACCAGCAGGGTCTCCCTCCTAATCGAAGGCGAGCACTGCACCATGGTTCCCAGTCAGGACCCCCGGGGGCTGGACCTGAGCTCCCTCCCCAGTGCTGTCTTCAGCCCTTATTTTAAAAACACCCAGACCAAAGCCCCTCCCAAGCCCTGACCTGCAGCCCAAAGCACATGGGAGCCTGGCTACTACCACTGCAAGGCACGGCGATTACCCCCAGACCTACCATTGGCAAGGAGGTATGACTGTCACTGTCACACTGGGTGGGCTAGTGGGGTTAGGTGGAGGGGCTGAGATTTCTCACAGGGCCTAGAGAGCCCCTAGGAGGCCACGAGCCCAGGACTCCCCAGGATCTATAGAGCCAAGGGGCTGAGTCCGCTGAGGGGCCCCGGAGTCCAACCCAGGGCCTAGGGGCAGGGCCCAAGACTGACAGGAGACCATGGCATCCTTCCAGCCCTGCCACTCCAGGCCGCCCCTGCAGTCCTGGCCTCTGTCAAGTTCAAGCTAGATTGGCCGAGCACCCCCACCCTGAAGCCTTCATCTCTCTGTCTCCATCAGGGATCAGGGCCCTCTCTCTCCCTGTCCCTCCCCTCCCTCTCTGTCCCTCCCCATTCCTCTCTCTCTCTCTGTCCCTCCTCCTCCTCTCTGTCCCTTCCCCCCTCCTCTCTCTCTGTCCCTTCCCCTCCTTTCTCCCTGTCGCTCCCCTTCTCCTCTCTATCTGCCCCCTCCCCTCTCCTCTCTCTCCCTGCCCCTCTCCCTTCTCCCTTCTCCCTACCCATCCCCGCTCTCCTCTCTCTGTCCCACCCCCTCTCCTCTCTCCCTGCCCATCCCCTCTCTCCCTCCCCCTCCTGCTCTCCTCTCTGTCCCTCCCCCTTCCTCTCTATCTGCCCATCTCCTCTCTCCTCTCTCCCTGCTCCTCCCTGCTCCTCTCTCTGTCCCTCCCCACCTTCTCTATCTGCCCCTCTCCCCTCTCCTGTCTGCCCCTCCCCTCTCTTCTCTCCCTCTCCCTCCCTCTTTTCTTCTTTCCCTGTCCCTCCCCCCCCCCCTTTCCCTCCCCCTTTTTCTCTCTCCCATCCCCCTCATCCCTCTCTTCCTGTCCCTCTCCCCCTCCTCTTTCCCTATCCCTCCCCTGCCTCCTTGTCCCTCCTTTCTCCTCTCTCCCGTGTCCTTCTCCCGATCTCCACTGTCCCACTCTCCTCTGTCCCCTTCTGTCCTCTCTGTCTTCCTTCTCTGACCCCCAATCCCTACCTACTCCTCTCTGGCTCTTCACCTCCATCCCCCTCTAGGGTAGAGGAAGGCTCTGACCCTGCCGGGGTCTTGGGTCGTGGGCATTAGGTCCCCTTCTGCCCCGTGTGCCCAGGCCAGGTCCCCTCCATGCTGGGCACTGGGATTCACCATCACTGGTCCTGTCCTCTAGGGACTCCCACTGCTTCTGCTGGCCCTTGGGGACCACATGAGCTATCAGGGGACCCAGTCCATATGGGCTGAGAGGGCCCACTGAGATCACCAGCCCCACCCCACTCACTGCACAGAAAGGAAGCCCAGGCCCAAGAGACTGTTTCTGCCACCCCTTCCAGCCTCTCTCCATGTCCCCTAATCCAGCCGACCGGGGGTGGTCAGGAGAGTGACGCAGCAGCTTTGGGCCTCTGGAGGCCTCTCTGTTGGGAGGGAGAGGCCCTGCTCAGGCGCTGCTGAGGCCCCTGCTAGAACGTCCGTCTCAGGAGGGCAGGGTCTGAGCTGTCCTCTTCACTGCTGACTGCCCAGCGCCTGGAACAGCAGCCGGCACAGCAGCCGGCACACAGCCAGCACTCAGTACGCGTTTCTTAGTTTCTTATACCCATCAGCGGAGCTAGAGAGACAGCGAGGAAACAAGGACCCGGCCCCACAGCTCCTGGCCCAGAGCAGGGCCACAGCAAACACCCGTGAACGTGGTCGGAGGAGGACACGGGTGTGGAGGGGCATGTGACCTGCCTGAATTTCAGAGTAGATGGCAGGCCAGCGGCAGGCAGCAGAGAGCCCTGGCCTCAGGGCCCCATTTGTGCTCTGTCCCCCATCCCTTCAGCCCACCCGAAAAGAATGCTGGGCTCCTAGCGGGCTTGTGCAGCCTGCTGATGACATTGTACTGAGGAGAGAACTGAGGCTCACAGCGGTGACTTGCCCCCGGCTGGGGAGGGGGCAGAGCGGGAGTCCAGGCAGGTCTGTGGCACCCGCCTGCGTGCCCCCTGCCGGTCTGCAGCTCGAGACCAAGACTGGAGTCCTGGGGCGCCGCCTGAGGATTCTTGGCACACGGCTGTCTCACCCGCCCAGAGGGGGCCATTAGGCTTTTACAAGTCCTGATTTATATACTCGCCTAGGCCGGCAGCCCTGCCAGGGATTTATAGCTTTCTAAGTGGTCCTGTCTCTAGAGGAAATGCAAACCAATGTGAAGTGGGAAGGAGCTGCCAGCCCCTCCCGGGCCCACGCTGCAGCGCCAACGCACGATTTAATCATGGGCCCCAGGCCTGGGTGCAACAGGATCCTGCAGAAGGGCCATGGGAGGCCAAGGAGGAGACAGACGCACCTCCAGGCAGCCCTGTCCGGGCTGCGCCATCCACCAGGCGTGTCCGTGTCCTTTCTGCCCAGGAGGGCAGGGAGCCCGGCTCTGCGGTTGGACTTGGGTCTGGTTGCATTCGTTTTAGGGCAGAATAAAGAACCGGGCAGTCCCATGGTTTGGAGGGAGCCGAGGTGTGGAAACAGCAAGTAGAGATGCCGGCGCTGGAGGCTCGGCCACCAGGGTATTCTCTGAAAGAACAGCTCCGAGGCTGTTCTCTAGAGCACTTGTGTGGATGTTTGACATTTTCCAGAAATGAATTCAAGTAGTCCCGGTGCGGCCAGGCTGGGATTTCTCGCTTGCCTGGCAGCTGGGGCAGGCTCTGCTCCTCCAGGCTGGGGCCTCCTTGCGGGAGGGTCTGGGGCCTGAGTCCCTCTTTACTTCATGACTGTCTTGTCACAGCAGGGACCACATTGGTGCCCCTGTATCTCCAAAGCACAGCAGAGGGTCTGGTGCACAGCTGGGATTTAACTGCTTCTCTGCATTAATTTACTGGTGACAAGAGTATGTGCAGAACAAGGGCCAGGACAGGGTGAGGCTGGTTAACCTCATACCCGACAGTGCAGAGGGCACAGGAGACTCAAGGACCCTGGCCCCAACCCCAGAGCTCGACAGGACACCCTGGAGAGAAGGAGGTGACTATGCTCAGAGACCCTGGGATGACTTTGGGATGAAAAGGAGCCCCCCGTCCCTGGGGCGGTGCAAGCAAGGGTGGCCAAGAGACTGCAGCAGTCCTGTCACTGGGTCAAGGACCACACAACTCCTCAGGGCCACCTTCTCTACCCCTGATGCAGGGAAGTGAGGGGTGGTTATTACCTATAGGAGGAGAAATCAAGTCCCCAAGGAGAGGCCCGGCCAGCCCCACAGGGAGGCCTGAGACCCCGCCTCGCCTGCCTGCTTAGCGGCACCCTCAGGAGTCAGTCGTCTGAGGGCAGCCAAGTCATGGAAGAGGCAGGAACAGGAGCCCAGAGGACCTGTGGGTCCTTTGGAGTCACTTTGCCCTCAGAGACTGTTTACCCATCTGCACAATGGGCCCCGTAAAGCAGAGGCCCCCCACCACTGCTACACATTAGAATTGCCCGGAGTCCCCAAGCTGCACACGTAGATCCCACCTCTGAGCAACAGAGTCAGCCTCTCTGAGGGCAGCCAGGCTGCTGTTTGTAGAGCTCCCCGGGGCTCCCGCACCCAGGAGGGGTGAGGACGCCGCTCACCATGGCCAGCACCGCAGCGCTTCACGCACATTAACTGTTAAACCAGACAGCCCTGTGGGGATGGTCCTACTTTCACTCCCATTCTATAGGGAGGCAAAGTAAATTGCCCCAGATCACACCGAGCCAGGTTTTGAAGTCACGTCCTCCCAGCTGCAAAGCCCATGCCCTTGGCCACCCTCTGAGCCCCAGAACTTTGCTGTCCCCAAACTCCTGAGGTGAGGGGCACATGCCAAGTTGAGATGAGACCCTGGGATTGGAAGTCAGCCTGTTTGCAACCTGCCTGTACCACTGACTGGAGGAAAGTCGCCTCACACTCTGGGCTGCATTTCTCTGTCTGTGGAGAGGAAGCCATCCTCTCAGCCCTCCTGGTTTCTGGGGAACGAAAAGCACTGATGGACAGGAGATGGGTTTTGCAAACCATGAAAGGCCGTGTGCAGCTGAGCTGGTATTCTCACTGGAGCCACTTCACCCTCATCTGCGGTTTCCTCCGTGTCAGTCACACCACAGCCACCAGACAGGGAGCAACTTAGGGTGGGGCCCAGGGTGAGGAGCTGGGGCCTGAGCCCCCAGTAGAGAAGTGGGTGGGGGTCTCCAGCTAGGAAGGAAAGGGTGGGAGGTGGAGAGCAGTCCCAGGGGGCAATCACTTAGCCCACACACAGGGCAGACTGCCAGGAGCACAGGTTCCATAGGGCCCAGACACCGTCCCTCGCCAAGTGGGACACAGGCTGTGCTGCAGCCATCTCTGCGGGGCCTGGGGTTTCCAGGGGGCTGTGTGCCCAGAGTGTCCAGAGTGCAACTGGCACACACTGCTCTATTACTGATGGAGAAACTCAGGGTCAGGGAGCTGGTGGCTCTCAGAAGATGGTGAGGCCCAGGCTGGGCCAGGTGGCTCACACCTGCAATCCTAGCACTTTGGGAGGCCGAGACGGGTGGATTGCCTGCAGGAGTTCAAGACCAGCTTGGCAACATCTCAAAACCCCTTCTACTAAAAATACAAAAAACAATTAGCCGGGCATGGTGGCACACGCCTGTAGTCCCAGCTACTCAGAAGACTGAGGCATAAGAATTGCTTGAACCTGAGAGGTGGAGGTTGCAGTGAGTTGAGACAGAGCCACTGCACTCCAGCCTGGACAACAGAACAAGACTCTGTCTTTAAAAAAAAAAAAGGATGGTGTGGCCCAGAGTGTTGACAGCAGGGATTCCGGAGTTCCCAGATCTGAGTTCCAAAACCCACGCAGCCATGCTCCGATTGGGCTTTTGGGCAGGTCACCTCACTGAGTCTGGGGTTCTACTCTGTATGATGAGATGATGCCTCCTCCACTGGTGGGTGGATCAAACGGGGCTCCAGAGTGAGGGCCTGGTATGTAGTAGGTGCTCAGGTGTGAGTATTTTCATTCGAGGACTGTCCATTTAGACGAGTGTCCTGAGCATGCGCCTCATGATTTGAAATCAAGTTCCATAGTACAAATGGGGAAACAGTCCCAGGGAGATGGCCTGACTTGCTGGGAACACATGGCCATTTGGTGGTGGGTCTGGTCTCAGGACACCCAGGGCAGTGCTCAAACCACCCCATGCTGTCTTGGGCAGAGGCCTCACTAGTCAGCACATCCCAGCTTGTCTACCCAGGGCCTTGTACCTTGATTCAAATTCTGACTCTGGAGGCAGGGCATGGTGGCTCATGCCTGTAATCCCAGCATTTTGGAAGGCCAAGGCAAGTGGATGGCTTGAACCCAGGAGTTTGAGATGAGCCTGGGCAACATGGTGAAACCTCATCTCTACCAAAAATCCAAAAATTAGCTGGATGTGGTGGTGCACACCTATAGTCCCAGCTACTTGGGAGGCTGAGGTGGGAGGATCACATGAGCCACAGTGAGTGAGCTGTGATTGCACCACTGCAATCCAGCCTGAGGGTGGAGACCCTGTCTCATCTCAAAAAAAAAAAAATATATAATATATATATATATATATATACACACACACACACACACACACACATACATATATATACATATATATATATATTCTGGCTCTGCAGCCTTAGACAAGTAACCTGCCCTCTCTGGGCTTCAGTGTCTTCAACTGAAAAATGGAAAACCATGATCACACATAAGGTTGTGTTGAAGAGGACAGGAGAAACCAGGAGTGGCAGCATTTGTGACCTTGGAGAGCCACAGGCAGAGGGGAGAGGGGAAGAAGTCTCCATCTGTCAATTCAGCAGTTGAGCCATTCGTCATACTCCACTGTGTTTTAAAAAGGGTCTGAGGCTGCTCCGGGTCTGCTTACACCCATTCAACAAGGTAGGCTCCTGCAAGCGTGTTTCAGGGCTCAGCACCCAGAAGTGCCCCCAGCATGACCTCCCTTCCCATAGCCTGCAAATCTCTGTCTCTTTTCTCAATTTCTCTCTGTGCACTTAATATGCTAATGAAATAGTTAATTCCACAATGCCCTCTTGACAATTGGACATATGCCCAGCAATGGGCATTACTTTTAGCATCTCCCTGAGTAGGTTGATAATTAGGGAGGGAAAATCCTGCTGTTGCCAGAAACAGAGACAGAATGTGACCCTGCCAGCTGATGGGCCTAGGCTGCCTGAAGGCAAGGCCATCACTCCAAGGTCAAGAGACCTTCTACAGTCCATGCTGCCTACCCTCATCCATTGGCCAAGAACCTCCTTCAGTCTCCCCAACTTCCAGGCCTTGTTCATGACAACAAGAATTGTTTTGAGCCCCTCTATGTGCCAACCACTTGACATACGTTAACTTATTCACTTTTTTTTTTTTTTTTTTTTTTGAGACGGAGTCTCGCTCTGCCGCCCAGGCTGGAGTGCAGTGGCGCGATCTCAGCTCACTGCAACCTCTGCCTCCCGGGTTCATGCCATTCTCCTGACTCAGCCTCCCGAGTAGCTGGGACTACAGGCGCCTGCCACTACGCCTGGCTAATTTTTTTGTATTTTTAGTAGAGATGGCGTTTCACTGTGTTAGCCAGGATGGTCTCAATCTCCTGACCTCGTGATCCACCCGCCTCGGCCTCCCAAAGTGCTGGGATTACAGGCGTGAGCCACCGCACCCGGCTCATTCACTCTTTAAACAAGTGAGAAAGCGAGGGAATCTAGGCTGAGTGCCAGGCCAGGTCTGTGGGGTCCGAAGATTGCTCTCCCTCCTCCTGGAACAAGCTGCCTCTTCGAGTCCTGCTTCCTCCACCTTGACCCTCATCCTTTGGTCCAGTTCTGCAGCTACCAGCACCAGAGCATAGTGACTGCTCAACAGTAAGTAAGAGCCTTGGATAAACTCACGGGGTCACAGACTCAGAGCCAGTAGGGATAGAGAGGAGTGGGGCCTTCCTAGGTCACTCAGCAAGCAGGAGAGTGGCAGAGACTAGACTCACAAGTCTCCAAACTCCCAGCCAGAGCTCCAGGATCTCTGCAGCCCTGCCAAGCTGGCCCATCTTTCCAGGACCTTTTCCTTAGGACGCCTCATCTTCCAGTGACAGGCAGTTCCTCAAGACTGGGTCACCAAGTCTTCCTTCCATGCAGGTGAACGTGCAGTATGTTACACAGCATTGATGCTGACACGTTGGCTGGGGATTCCCATATGGCTGCTGGGCCCCACCCTGGGAGAAGGCCCCAACTCCTGGGTCTCAAGACCCCAGGGTCTTTTAGGCATCAAGGCCCAGAGTTCCACCCAGTCCATCCCAGAAGGGCCTGTAGGGGAAATCGTTCAATCCCCATCTGACAGATAGGGAGATGGAGGCCTGGGGAAGGCCAGGGACTTGCCCACTGAGTGCAGATCCCAGGCCAGGACACTTCTGTCATAATTTCTTTTCCTAAAGAGACCCAGCCCAGAGAAGCTGTCACCTCAGCTGGTTCTCATTTCCCTTTCGGGTCCCTCGGCTCATGCTGATCAGTTAATCAAACTGACTCCAAGTCTCCTCGGAGCTGGGCACCCGAAAGTGAGATGACTCAGCCTGGCCCTAACCCTGGATAGCCTCACAGCCAGGAGAGAAGACTGGCTCAAAAACATCCCCCAGGAGACGCCCTGTTACATTGTGTGGACAAGCTGCTGTGCTCACATGCTCCCACCAACGAGGAACTCACTATCACCAGGTAGACCCCTTCATCTCTGTTCAGCTCTGGCTGAGAAAATCCTTCCCTCAATGTTCTGGACACATTATGCAGTGAAATAAGGTAGTCTATGTGGCGTGCAGTTTTCTAAAAATGCCTAGAAGAAAGTCTGAAAGATGTTCTTCCAACAGTTAAGAGCGGTTTATCTTTGAGAGATGGGGTTCATAGTGATATTTATTCCTTCTTCATATTTATTCCTATTTTCTAAATTTGCTCTAGCATTTTTTAGTCTTAGTTTTCTAATATATATGTATAAAATAGGGACTAAAATCTCTACCTTATTGGTAGACACCAGCACCCTTTCATGACCAGAAAAACATTCAACAAACTAAAATTAAAAGAGAACTTCCTTAACTTGATAAAGGCCACCTATGAAAAACCCACAGCTAACATCAGATTTAATGGTGAAAGACTGAACGCTTTCCCCCTAAGATCAGGAACAAGACAAGGATGCCCACTCTTGACCCTTCTATTCAACATTGTACTGGGGGTTCTAGCCAGGGCAATTAGGCAACAAAATTAAACAAAAGGTATCCAGATCAGAAAAGAAGAAGTAAAGCTATCTATTTGCAGATAACATGTTCTTGTATACAGAAAATCCTAAGGAATACACACACACACACACACACAAACACACACAACCATTAGAGCTAACAAATGAGTTCAGCAAGGTTGCAGGATACAAGATCAATACACGAACAGTATACTTGTATACATTTGCAATAGGCATTGCAAAAATGAAATTAAGAAAACAACTCCACTTACAATAGCATTAAAAAGAATAAAAAATTCAGTAACAAATTTACTAAAAGTACAAAACTTATATTCTGAAAACTAAAAACATACATATTTTTTGAGACAGAGTCTCACTGCATCAACCAGGCTAGAGTGCAGTGGTGCAATCTCAGCTCACTGCAACCTCTGCCTCCTGGGTTCAAACAATTCTCCGGCCTCAGCCTCCTGAGTAGCTGGGACTACAGGCACCTGACACCACATCTGGCTAATTTTTATATTTTCAGTAGAGACAGGGTTTCGCCATGTTGTCCAGGCTGGTCTCGAACTCCTGACCTCGAATGATCCACCCACCTCAGCCTCCCAACATGCTGGAATTACAGGCATGAACCACCAGGCACCTGGCCTTAAAACTACAGAATATTGTTGAAAGAAATGAAAGAAGACCTAAGTAAACAAAATGACAGCCCATGTTCATTGATTAGGAGACTTAGTATTATTAGGATAGCAATATTCCCCAGTTTGATCTACAGATTCAGCACAATCCCTCTCAAAATCCTAGATGGATTCTGTGCAGAAATTGACAATCTGACCATGACACTCATATGGAAATTCAAAGGACCCAGAATAGCCAAGACAGTCTTCAAAAAGAAGAACAAAGTCAGAGAACTCACACTTCCCAATTTCAAAACTTACTTTAAAGCCTATGGGCATAAAGAAAGACCTGTAGGAATAGAACTGAGAGTTCAAAAACAAACCTTCACATTTATGGTCAATTGATTTTTAATGAGTGCCAAGATAATTAAACGGAGAAAGAATAGTCTTTTCAACATATGGGTACTAGGAAAACTGGATATCCTCATGCAAAAGAATGAAGTGAGATCCCTACCTCATTATATGTAAAAATTAGCTCAAAGTGGACCAAAGACCTAAATGAAAATTAAAACTATAAAACTAAGAAAAAAATAAGAGTGAATATTTGTGCTAGCCTGGGCAACATAGCAAAACCCCGTCTCTACAAAGAATACAAAAATTAGCCAGGCATGGTGGTTGTGCCTATAGTCCCAGCTACTTGGGAGGCTGAGGTGGGAGGATTGCTTGAGCCAGGGAGGTCAAGGCTGCAGCAGGCCAAAATCGTGCCAGTACACTCCAGTCTGGGTAACAGAGTGAGGCCCTGTCTCACAAAAAAAAAAAAAAGAAAAAAAGAAAAAAAGAAAAAGAAAAACATCTTTGTGCCCTTGGATTAGGCATTGATTTCTTAAATATAACTCCAAAAGCACCACCACCACCACCAACAAAGAGAAATTGAATTCCATTAAAATTAAGTTTTTTTGTACTAAAAGAACATCATCAAAAAAGTGAAAATACAGTCCACAGAATGGGAGAAAATATACATAAATCATATATCAGATAAGGGAATTATAACCAGAATATATTAAGAACTTTTACATCTCAGTAACAAAAAGACAACCCAATGTTGAAAGAAGAAAGATGATTTACAAAAAGCAAATAGCACTTGAAAAGATGCTCAACATCATGAACCATCGTGAAAATGCAAGTCAAAATTGCAGTGGGATACACTTCAGACCCGCTGGGATGGCCATCATCAAATGGTCAGATACTAAGCAGTGTTGGTGAGAATGTGGGGAAATCAGAACCCTTATACGCTGCAGGGGAGAATGTAAGGGTGCCGCTGTGGTAGAAAATAACTTGGCAGCTCCTAAAAAAGTTAAATACAGTTACCATAGGACCCAGCCATTCTATTCTTAGGTGGAATGAAAAACCCAAGAGGAATTAAAACATATGTTCACACCAAGTCTTGTATACAAATGTTTAAAGTAGCACGATTCGTAATAGCCAAAAGGTGGAAACAATCCAAATGTTCATCAACAGATGAATAAACAAAATGTGGTCTATCCGCACCACGGAATATTATGCAGTAATGAAAAGACATGAAGTACTGACACGTGCTACAACACGGATGAGCCTGGGAAACGTTACGCTCACTGAAAAAAGCCAGTTGCAAAAGGCCACACGCTGTACGGTTCCTTCTATATGAAGAGTCTGAACAGGCAAATCTACAGCGACAGAAAGCAGATTCCTTGTGGCCCAGGAATGGTGGCTTGAGGGAAATGGGGAGTAACTGCTAATGGGTATGGGTTTTTTTGGGGGGATGATGAAAATGATCTAAAATTGGTTGTGATGAAGTTGCATAACTCTGTAAATATATCCAAAACTATCAAATTGTATATTTTAGATGGATGAATTTTATGGCATGCAAATTATATCTCAATAAAACCATTATTATTGTCATTATTCTATTTTTTAGTTTTTTGGAGACAAAGTCTCACTCTGTCACCCATACTGGAGTGCAGTGGCATGATCTCGGCTCACTGCAACCTCCGCCTCCCAGGTTCACGCCATTCTCATGCCTCAGCCTCTGGAGTAGTTGTGATTACAGGCACGCACCACTGCACCCAGCTCATTTTTTGTATTTTTAGTAGAGACCATGTTGGCCCAGGCTGGTCTCGAACTCCTGACCTCAAGTGATCTGCCCACCTTGGCCTCCCAAAGTGCTAGGATTACAGGCATGAGCCACCGTGCCTGGCCAAAGCCATTATTATTATTTATTTTTATTTTTATTTTTAGAGATGGAGTCTTGCTCTGTTGCCCACGCTGGAGTGCAGTGGCACAATCTCGGCTCACTGCAACCTCTGCCTCCTGGGTTCAAGCAATTCTCCTGCCTCAGCCTCCAGAGTAGCTGGGACTACAGGCACACACCATCACACCCAACTAATTTTTGTATTTTTAGTAGAAACAGAGTTTCACCATGTTGGGTAGGCTGGTTTCAAACTCCTGACCTCAAGTAATCTGCCTGCCTCAGCCTCCCAAAGTGCTGGGATTACAGGCATGAGCCACAGCGCCCAGCCACATTAGTTTTTAAAAAGAGTTTGTATGCTGAAGTGTTGCTTATAAACTTCTTCTTCCTTCTTCCTTCTTCCTTCTTCCTTCTT
>NW_016806071.1:2590061-2594061 GCF_001698545.2 Rhinopithecus bieti
CCTCCTCCTCCTCCTCCTCCTCCTCCTTCTTCTTCTTCTTCTTTTTTTGAGATGGAGTTTCACTCTTATTGCCCAGGCTGGAATGCAATGGCGCGAACTTGGCTCACTGCAACCTCCACCTCCTGGGTTCAAGCAATTCTCCTGCCTCAGCCTCCCACATACCTGTGATTTCAAGCATGCTAATTTTGTATTTTTAGTAGAGATGGGGTTTTACCATGTTGGTCAGGCTGGTCGCAAACTCTTGACCTCAGGTGATCCACCTGCCTTGGCCTCCCAAAGTGCTGGGATTACAGGCGTGAGCCACCGTGCCTGGCCCAAATTTTTTTTTTTTTTTTGAAACAGGGTCTTGCTTTGTCACCTGAGCTGGTTTGCAACGGCACAATCTTGGCTTGTTGCAACCTCCACTTCCTAGGCTCAAGTGATTCTCCACTCTCAGCCCCCTGAGTAGCTAGGACTACAGGCGTGTGCCATCTGGCTAAATTTTGTATTTTTTGTAGAGACAGGGTTCCGCCATGTTGCCCAAGCTGGTCTTGAACTCCTGGGCTCAAAGCAATATGCCCACTTTGGCATCCTAGTGTGCTAGGATTATAGGCATGAGCCACCAGGCCTGGCTTTCTTAATGATGACAGCATCCAAGCAGTCTAATTAAGTGACTGTCTTGGTGGTGGCAGCAGATGACTAATCTATCATTTTCTCACTGGCACTGCAGTTCTCATCAGGATGCAACCCTGTCCCTTGCTTGGCCAGTTGTGTCACCTCAGAGATACAAAACTATGAACAGGTGAGGCACTAATGAGAGAAAAGCCACCCTTCTCAAGTGACACAGGAGTGGCCAGGAAGAGCGCGCATTCCAGGCACAGGTGGAAGCAAGCCTTTTCTCCAGACCAAAACCACTGAAGGAAGAGGCCACTGTGGAAAGGTGCTCCCACAGATGCCAAGGAGGATAGAAGGTGAGTGGGGGCTTCTGCCACAGCCCTGGGAGCCTGGCTCATTTCTGTTTTAGAGGCAAGCTCTCTCCCAACATGTTTTGCTCCTTCTCCAGGGGAACAGCCCGTGCAAAAGTGTGGAAATGAGAGGGTGAGCCCTGGTGAGCAGAACACAGGGTAGTTCGGGCCAGTGGAGCAGGGTTGGGGGAGGGCAAGAGGGAGGCTGGAGAGGTCAGTGTGCCACGACTGCCCAGGGGGGTGACTCCTGGGGAAAGGTCTGGATGGGCTCGTAGGGTGCCCCTGGACAAGTCACCCCCATCTCTGAGCCCATTCCACATCTGTAACTTCCTTCCTAGTGTGATGGTAAGAATCCCATGAGACAATACGTTGTAACATGCTTAACGGGGCTCTCAGAATAGAGAAGGTGCCGGATAAATATTAGCTGTTACAATAATGATGATGTTTCTTTGGCTTCTCCAGATTGCCTGATGTGAGCAAAGTGTAAATGAAATGGCAGAGAGAGACTGGACATAAGTGTTTATCTCATCTCCTTCTAAACCCCATTAAGGTGATGATAAAGAAATAAAAGGAGCTGTCAGAACAGGAGAGGCGCGGATGGGAGATGGGAGCCGGCTGGAAGTAGAGCCTGGGCTGGTGCCAAAAGGAGCTGGAGACTGCGGAAAGGCACTGCCAGACATGGGCAGGGTCTCCCACAGAGCCCAGAAACACCCAGAACTCAGAGGCACCACATCCTGAGGGAGGTGGGGGACAGGGTGGAGTAAAAAGAGGGGCTGGATTGGTTGAGGCCGAGGCAGGTGGATCTCCAGGTCAGGAGTTCAAGATCAGCCTTGCCAAGATGTTGAAACGCCATCTCTACTAAAAATACAAAAATTAGCTGGGCGTGGTGGTGCGCACCTGTAATCTCAGCTACTTGGGAGGCTGGGGTAGGAGAACGCAGGAGGCGGAGCTTGCAGTGAGCCGAGATCATGCCACTGCACTCCAGCCTAGGTGACAGAGCAAGACTCCATTTCAAAAAAAAAAAAAGTTCTGGAAAGGGGGAAAAGAGACAATGGAAGAAAGAATGTTATCAAAGAAGCAACAGAGGAAAAATGTTGAAAACCAAGGGATGTAAGCCACCAGCTTGACAGGGCTCACTGAGTGCCCAGTGCCACGAATTAAAAGGGCCCGTGCCAAGACATGGCATTCAAAAAGTTCAGAAGCGCAGGGATGAAGGAGGGATCCTAAAAGGAGAAGGAGGAGGAGAAAAAGAGAGCCTCTTACAAAAATATGGAACAGTATCTCATCACATTTCTCAGAGCAACACTGGAAGATAGAAAACTGTAAAGCAAAAGACTTAAAATTTCTCAGTGAAAACAATTTTTAATCTAGGATTCTATGCCCAGCTGAATTATTAATCAAGGGTGAGCATAGAATAAGGAATTTTCAGACATGAGAAAACAACAAAAAAATAGTTTTCTTTTTTTTTTTTTTTTTTTTGAGACAGGGTCTTACTCTGTCACCCAGACTGGAGTGCAGTGGCATGATCTCGGCCCACTGCAGCCTCCACCTCCCAGGCTCATGAACCTCCCACCTTAGCCTCCCCAGCAGCTGGGATTACAGATGTGCACCACCACGCAATTTTTGTTTTGTTTTGTTTTGTTTTGTTTTTTTAGAGACAGGGTTTCACCATGTTGCCCAAGCTGGTCTCAAACTGCTGAGCTCAAGCGATCCACTCGCCTGGCCTCCCAAAGTACTGGGATTATGGCTATGAGCCACCGCATACCACCAAAAAGAAGCATTTTCTAATTTTTTTCAAAAAGTTATCAGAGGAAAGCTCCTCTAAACTGAGGAAATAAGCCAAGAACTCTTGTAAACAAGGACCCCAGTGCAGAATAGTGGCAAGGAGAGTCCAGGTGGACAGCTGGGTTGCAGGGAGCGGAGGGCTGGTCCAGGGCTAGCGGAGCTGGACACTTGGATGCATTGGCTGGTGTGAGAGTGATGTGAGAGGTGCTGGACATTGCTATTAGAAGGGCTGGGGAAGAATTAGCAATAGAAACGTAGACAGCTAGGCCAGTGAGAAAACAGGCAATTATTAATTCCAGAAAACAGTAAAAGCATGAGGAAAAGAAACTAATCAGACATGAATTAGTAAATATTTACATAGTCATGACAACATAAATCCAGAATATCGATTTAGTGTGAACGCATGTGCTCTGACTACCAGGAGCTGGGGAAGAGGAAGTGTGGGAGCGTTGGGAGAAAGGCAGGTTCCCACTGCCCTGCCCAGGAAGCCCTTGGCAATGTCCCTTGGAGGAGCTGAGAAACAGCATTTTTAACATGCTGGACTGAGGTATGAAAGGGAAGACAGAAGCAGCTTGAGGACTTGAGCAGCTGCCTCTGGAAAGTGGAACTGGGTTGGAACTGGTTGAGATGGGGATAATTTGAGGACTGTTGGTTTTCTTTATTGGCCAATAGTTCCATTAGATTTTTTGAAACAATGTGTTTATATTACTTTAAGAAAAATAAACGTGAATGATCAGTAGGTATAATGAATCCATCCTGGCAGAGAAGACACGGAGGCTCAACAAATCTAAGGGACTCACATGAGACCCCGGCGTGGCCACGTCATGATGGAGCCGGAGCCCTCCACTGCCAGGCCACTTTTGGTGCCAGTGACCAGCAGCATGATGGCCAGAAAGATGAACACTGGAACCTTCCCACACTGACTCTCAAGAGGCAAGTCCGCTTGACCCTGCAACCCTGGAAGAACAGCTTTTAAAAAGTTCCATCCATCTACAGTATGGCTGATGAAGTCAGCTGAGTTCAGAAGAAACATATGACCATAATTTGTATTTATTTGATCCGAAAGCTTTACTTTCAAAGATAGGGATAAACATGGGACCAGGAGAAATTCTTTTCAATGATCGTGAATTCCCAGGCCACAAAGCAGGGAAGACGATTTCCATAATATTCCACCTTATTCTGTACGTGTTTCCAGGCAGCCTTTGATGCTGCAGTTTAGAAAGCAGCCCAGAGCCTCTTGCTCTAAAACAAATCAGCTGCCCCCCGCCTCC
>NW_016806071.1:2594366-2623202 GCF_001698545.2 Rhinopithecus bieti
CCCCGCCTCCCCTTCCCCACCACCTCCCTCCCCATTTCCACCGAATTTTGCAACCTCAGTTCCCACCCACCCCACTCCATTGCCTCCTTTCCAACCTGCATTCCCGTGGGGACAGCTCAACACTAGAGTGTGGTGTTCGGGGGGGCCCAGGGCTCCTGCCAGGAGTAGGTTCACAGAGTTCACCAGCCATGGGAGTCCTCAGGATGGTGGGAGACTTTCAAGTAAAAGGACAGTTGCAGAGCTGTGTGAGACATGCCCAGGCTCTCCCAGCCCCAGTTTAAGTTCAAAGGCCTTGGTGAGGGCTCGGCCCCTCCGTACCTGAGCCCTGGCCCTCCTCCTGTCACGGTGCCTTCTCCCTGACTCTGCTCTTTTCAGCCTTGCCTCTTGCTTCCAGGCCTTTGTCTGTGCTATTCCCTCTATCTGGAGCACTCCTCCTTCGAGCTTCCCAGGTGCAATGATCATATTGCACTCATTGCTACAGGTGAGCGTCTCCCCTCTAGCCTGTGAGTCTCTTGCAGGCTGGACCGGTTGTAAATTCTCTCTGAGTGCCCTGTGCACAGCAAGGGCCCCCATGTAGTGGGAGTGGATTGATGCCTGTTAAAGGAAGAAAGGGATAAATGTGACTTTGGGGCTTGGCAGCAGCAGTCCAGCCTCGTGCCCTGGACAAGCTACCTTCATCTGTAGAGTGACTTCTCACAGGGTTGTCACACCCTAACCCTGCCTTCAGATCCACTTGGAGCAACTACTCCAAATGCAGATTCCTGGCCTCCCCCGAGAGCTTCTAACATTGGAAGCCCTGCACCAGGGCTGCATTTGGACTCAATGCTCTTCCTGTGAGGAGACTGCCTTCTACTGGGCTGGTTTGTGTATCTGCAGCTCCTAACCCTGGTCCCATGCGGTTTCTGCCTCGGCACTCACAGCAAATAGAGAAGAAACAGCCCACCCTAGCCCCAGAGCCCAGAGCGCAGCCTTCCCTGCAGCGGGGATTTTCAGGCAGGTGAGCATGAAAGCATGCAGTGGCCTGTGCCTCAGTTTCCTCAGCAACACAGTCCTGGTGACTTCCCAGGTGCTTGTGGAGGTCGGGCTGGTGAATAAACATCCTCGGAGCTGGGAGGCAGCCTTGCAGGCAAGAGCACTCACGGGGCCCCACGGGGCATGGATGGGGCCGGGCAGGGAGCCACAGGCCCCGTGGGCCCTCTCTCAACCCGTGCCTCCCACCCACCCCTCCACTTCCACACCACCCGGGTGAGGAGGGCACCACCATGGACCAATGGAAACGGGGGCCTAGAGGGCACTGGCAGGACTCTCCGCAAGTCTCTGGCAGAGGACAGGAGAGACCCTACTTCATGGAAACTCAAATTGTCATCACAGCTCACATCCCCTTGGAAACACATGGAGCTGAGATGAGAGCGTCCTGGTCTCTGCTCAGAGGAGACCTTGGGCTGGGTCCTGGCTCCCCCTCGCGGCTGCTCCTTTGCCTTCCCCACAAGCCCCTGGCCATAAATAAACCAAGTCGTCAGGGAAGATCAGAACTGAAGGAACCCTGGAGGCTGCTGATCCCCACTGGCCCCGACAGACCCCTTCCCTCACCCCCTCCTCCCTGTTTCTGTCCTCCTGGTCATAGTCTAATTTGTAAAGGATGTGTTGACACTCACTTGTCTCTTCCCACCTCATGATCACTCCAACACCCTTCTTGTTCTCTTTAGTGCCACTCTCAGACCACTACCCAGAACCCAGGCCCCTCCCGCCTGTCCTGGCTTTCTTTCCATCCCCTGGCTGCCTCCTTTTCAGGCTCCAGTCCCTGTCTGCAGGCACCCTGCCGCTTAGGACTGCAGACCACATCCGCGCGGACAGCACCTCCTCTCCATCCCCAGGGCAGGGTGCCCTCCTGAATTCAGCCCCGGGAAGCTGCCCTCCACCCCTCCTGCAGCTTCTCATAGACATTCCTGTTCAGCACCCCCAAAGCCCTTCTCCTACTTTCCCATCTCAGCACGTCACCCACTTGGGCCAGAGATCCAGGCGTTGTCCTGATTCTTGGCTGAGACTCCCGGAAGAAGGGGTCTCACAGGCTCCAAATGGCACCTGGGTCTCCAGAGCCAGCTCAGCAGACAGCACATTTCATCCCTGTGAGCTGACGGCATACGCTGGGTGTGCGGAGTCTCCCGGAGGCAGAGGCGAGTGGGACAAAGTGAAACTATGTCCTCCTGACCAACAAACAGGGATGGGAGCTGGCCCAGCCCAGGCCTGGCGTGGCCTCACCATACACTGTGTCTGCGCTCCCTGGACTCCAGTTCCTTCTGCCTGGGACACCCTTCTGTACAATACTAACGCCTTCTTGTTCCTTGAGGCCAAGACTGTGCGTCATTTTTTGGGACGCATTCACTGATGCCCAGGCTGGCAGCCTCTAAGGCAGCCCATTAGCCCATGTGACCTGGCCCCGCCTCTCAGCCCCGGGGAGTTTCTGTTAGCTCCTCAAATATGAAACCCTGGCTCCCACCTCAGAGACCTTACACATGCCTCGTTTTCTGCTGGGACCCACCTCTGTCTATCCTGTCCCTGGTTTCCACCCAGGAAAGCTTCTCTGCCTCTTTCAGCAGACCAGGGTCCTCCCATGTCCCCCAGTCCCAGTCTCCCTGAATCCCAGTGCTGCTCCTCAGGGCTCAGTCTGTACACATCTGTCTCCTATAGAAATAACGCTAACCCTTCCCAGCACCTGCTTTCCCACTGAGGCCTAAGCACTTTGCATACATTCATCCTTTATCACATGTCGTAACCCCATCGTTATCCTTGTTTACAGATGGGGAAGTGAGGTCCTGTGTCCTCCATCCAAGGCCTGAGTCGAGCACACAATCTGTGCCAGGGAGGGCTTCCCGACCCAGAGCTCTGACAGAACAGACGCCTCCAAATCTGGTTTAAATGGAAAGCAGCCTCAGGGCCGCTCCCACCCCTCCCAGCCTTGGATGAAGGCCGGGCAGCCCCTTTCATGCTGTTTATTCTTTTGAACAAATTGTGAGTTTTACAAGATATCCAAGGCCTGTGGTGACAAACACATGTTCCCATGGTGAGAATCACTGGACCTGCTGGGCACAGGGCTGTGAGTGCAGCCGAATGGACACCCAGGCCCCTCCGGCCCCTGCTCTGCTGCACCTGGACCCCCTTGAGCAGGGTCACATCCTAGCTGCCCCATGGACCACTTCAGAGAGAGGACACAGTTCCTCTACCCCACCCTGGTGTCCACTTCACACCCTTGGCTCTCACACGCACAGGCCTGACCCCTCCCACCTCTGCAGAGGCCGCAGCCTCACAGCAGCCCAGAAAAGGGCGCTGCTATCATTCCACTCGCAGAGAAGCCGGCTTATAGAGGGGAGGTAACTAGCCCGAGGTCACACAGCTGGGTGGGAGAGAAGCTGCGAATTAGAACTCAGGTCTCCTGGCTCCAAAGCTGGTGCTCCCCATGACAACATCATCTATGCCATCAAGGTCAAGAAAGCAGAAAGATCTGTGTCCCTTGTGCTGGCGTGTTGCCCTGCATTTACACTGAAAAAGCCGGAAGCGCTTGGAGCAGAGATGCTGCATTCCAGGCCTGGCTCTCCTCCTCAGGAAGTCACTCACCTCCCCAGGCCTTGGTTTCCCCTTCTGAAAACAAGGAGGATGAACCTGCACTCTGTAGCCCGCTGGCTGAGTGGCTTCAGGCACTCACCTTCCCCAGCTCACACCGCTCTGGATGGTGCCTGTCAGTAAGAAGGTTCTTCACATCTTCCTTCCACCACTTTTGCAGGAAGCCCTCAGAAGCCTCCATAACAGCTGAGGATGTTTTAATCTAACGTGCATTCTCCAGCCAGAACTTTGATTTTCAAAATAAAGTAACAAGTGCTCCCCCAAAACTGTGAAACTATATAAAGACTCAAAATGAGCAACCCACTCTTTCCCGAGGGCCATATCTGGGGAGAACCACTTGCCTCATATTGAAGCACATGCAGTAGCTGCCCTTCCTCAAGAGCCTGGGGGAGCGCTCTGGCTGCCAGAGGCCTCCTTTGGGGCTTGGATCCAAACACACTTTGAAGCCTGGGGTGTGTTCGGGCCTCCTTGGCATGACATTCAAGGCCTTCCTGCATCTGCTCTCCAACCACTTCCAACACATCTCTTGCCCCACCCTCTCACCCTGTGCTCCAGCCACATCTGCTGGAGTCCCTCCCTGAGACCCCCAGGAAGACTTTGCCCTAAAGGGGACAGATGCTTGGAGGGGAGGGCTACAGAGCCCAGTGGGTTGGGGCAGGCATCTGAGAAGATGCCATCAAGCTGACCCAGAATGAGGATGAGCCAGGCAAGGAGAACATTCCTGGGAGAGGAAACGGCAGGAGCAAAGGCCCGAGGTGGGGACGAGCTCAAAGGAATGGAGAAAGGCCAGTGTGGCTGGCATGCGGCGGGGTGAGAGAGAGGAAAGGGAGTAGCAGGTGTGGGGAGAGGTGGACCAACAAGGACCTGGGCAGTGACGTCCACAGCAGCCCTGCTCCCCGCAGCATAACCTGCATGCTCACATGTCAGAAGAAGAGCACGAGAACCCCGGGATGCCCCCAGAGTACCCTGCAGCAGAGAAGGCAGCAGCGTACAACACCACACCATAGGTGAATGTGAGCAACGTCATATTCAGTGAGGAAGCCTCGCACCAAAGACATCCTAAAACAGCTGTTCAAAAGACCGTCTAGGAATACACATGGATGCAATGAAATCCAACAAGCAAAGCAAGTGCAGGAGGCAAAGGGATTCCGGGTTCTGGATGCCGAGGCTGGGGAGGTGAGAGTCAATGGGGGTTCACTGGCTGGAGGTCTGATACTGTCCGGGCCTGGATTTTTATCTGGAGCGATGGATTCATGGGTGCTTATCACATTATTAAAAACAAACAAACAAACAAAGTGAAGGTGGGTCACACCTGGACCAACAATGAGTGTGTCTCATGTACCAACCTGGTGGGGGCCAGATGGCCCCAAATCTCAAGGCCCAAGCCAAGGGTTGGGGGTTATTTGAGGAGCAGTTGAGGCCATTGGTGGGTTGGGGGCAGGGGACTGACCTGATGCATGGCGTGTAGGGGTGGTTACTCTCCCTCTGCGGCTCACACACAGATGCAGCCTCCACCCTGCTCCGTGTTCAGGAGGTTGACCCCCGCAGACAGCATCTCCTGGGCTCCTGCACTCTCTGGCTCCCAGTAGGAGACCAGCAGGCAGGAGGTGACAGAATTTGGAATTCTCCTCTGAAAGGTACATGGCTATACCTTGTACCATCTGCCAGTAGATAAGAGACATGGTGCCGGCAGGACCTCTGGATTTCGGAGGCTGCGTACACCACACCTAGTGGTGCAACTCTGACCTACTTCCTGGGAAACTGATGAGACTGCCAGTTTTGGAGGGGCTCCAGGTAAGAAAGGGTTCTGCATTAGGCCTGGCTACAGTGCAAGCTGCCCTGACACACGGGCCTTATGACCCAGCAGATCCAAGGGAGCGTGGAGTGTCTTAGGCAGGTTGGGTGGCAGGTGGGCGTGGCATACCCCCAGTGTCACAGCACAGAGCCTTCCGGCTTGGAGCCCTGATGCTCTACTCATCAGCTGCTCTTCTGCATTGGACAGGCAGCTGAGTCTGGCTACTGGCCCTGGTAGAGACTGACCCCCATGGCCATGGGACGCCAAACAGCTGTGTCCTGAGCTGCTGGCTAGATGTCTTCCTGTCGCGCACCCACCCCTGCCCCCAACTTCTCTCCCTTCTCCTCCCCTGGTCTGTGCCCCAGGAGGCTGACCTGTGGGGAATGCATCAAGGGGCTTTGTGGCTCTCTGGCTTCTGGGTGGGCTCAGCATTAAGAAGCCACAGCAGGAGACTAGAGGGTGGGGGAGAGAGAGGCTTTCTGCTCCCAGCGCCCTTCCTGTAGGCTGGCCCTTGATGGGAGTCACAGCTGACTTCTCCACAGGACTCTCTCTTCCCAGGTTCCACCAACTGTCCCATCCCCGCACCCCTCTAGGCTTAATGGTAAGAGCGCTCTCTAGGTAATGCACTACCCCTCGTTTCTCATTTCCTGTCAAATCTTTTTATTAGTTCATTTAAGTCCCCTTAAATTGTCTTAATTTGAATGTACTATCCATTTCCTGCTGTATGATGATACAAGGGCATGTCATAAACCAGGTGTGCAGGCAGAATTCTAACGTGGCCCCAAGAGCCCTCCCCCTGGCGTACATGGCCATAGAATCCCTTCCCCTTGTGTCTAATATGATGGGACAATCAGTTCTACAATTACATTATATAAAACTATCATAGCAGACTGGAGATTGTCCTGGCTTTGAAGAAGAAGCTGCCTGTGCTGAGAAGGCCACGTGGCTAGGACAAGAGGGTGGCCTTTAGGAGTTAAGAGTGAGTTCCAGCTGGCAGCCAGCAAGAAAACAGGACCTTACTCCTACAATTGTAAGGAACTGAATTCTGCCAACAAGCTGTATGAACCTGGAAGAGGACCTTGAGCCTCAGATGAGATTGCTGTTTTGGCTGACACATTGATTTCAGCCTGGTGAGACCCTGGGCAGAGGACTCAGTTATGCTGCTACCCAGTTTCTGACCTACAGAAACTGTGAGCTAGTAAATAGGTGTTTTAAGCCACTGCATTTGTACCAATTTATGGCAATAGTAAATTGATACACTAGGCTTTATCTGCTCCTCCAAACCACAGAGTTGGGTGTGAGCAGCCTTGGTGAAAGGAGACCCTCTACAAGCAGGAGCACTCAGCATGCAGCATTCTTAGCATTTAATGGAAACACATGCACAACATTGGGCCGGAACAGGTCCAGAAGTTACAAGTAAATTATATGAACACCTGGCCTAGGTTCCTTCAAAACCTGCTCCTGCTTCTTTGCCATGTCTTTTGTGAAACTCCCTTTGACCAGTTAACAGAAGAGAAAACTCTGGAAACCTGGCTTAGAAATGGGTGTGCATGGTATGCCAGCACTAGCCAGAAGCGTGGAGGCTGCATGACAGCTCCACTCGGGGACTATCCTAAAAGACAGTGGCAAAAGGAGATCCTCCTATGGGCAGAGAACTTCAACTGGTTCCTTCAATTGCCCACTTCAGTGGAAGGAAAGATAGCCTGAAGTATAGATTTGCATCAATGTCTGGGCAGGGATTTATGGGTGCTCGAGGAATGGGAAAAAATGAGATTGGAAAATTGGTGATAAGGAGGTAGGTATGTAGCTAGACCTCTCAAAATAGGCATACCAGCACTTTAGGAGGCCGAGGTGGGAGGATCACCTCAGGCCAAGAGTTCAAGACCAGCCTGGGCAACATAGCAAATGTAGAGACAGAGTCTCTACAAAAATAAAGAATACATAAAAATTTTAAAATTAAAAAAATATTTGTAAGGCACAGTACGAGAAGACATTCATGTCCCACATAAATGCCCACTAAGAGACAACCACTGCAGAGGATGCTGTCAATAATTAGGTGAACAAGAGGACCTGTCCTGTGGGTATCAGTTAGTCCCTTTGCCCAGCTAGTCCTGTCCTTGCTCAAAGGGCTCAAGAACTAAGTGACCATCAAAGCCAGTGTCTTAGTCTGCCTGGGCTTCCATAACAAAATACTATAGGCTGCGTGGCTTATACAACAGAAATGCTTTCCTCACAGTTCTGGAGGCTGGGAATTTCAAGATCAAGGTGTGAGCAAAATGGATTTCATCCTGGGGCTCGTCTCTTGGCTTGTAGGTGGCCACCATCTTGCTGTGCTCACATGACCTCTTCGTGCACATGGGGGTAGGATGAGGAATGGAGGGGAGGGGAGGGGACAGAGAGAGAGAGAGAGAGTATGCACTCTGGTGTCTTTTTCTTTGAGAAGGTGTCTTTCTTTGAGACAGAGTCGTTCTGTTGCCCAGGCTGGAGTGCAGTGGTGTGATCACGGCTCACTGCAGCCTTGACTTCTCAGGCTCAAGAGATCCTCCTACCTCACTCTACTGAGTAGCTGGGACTACAGCCATGCTACCATGCCTGGCTAATTTTCTTATTTTTTATTTTTTGTAGAGATGGGGTCTTGCCATGTTGCCCAGGATGCTCTTTAGCTCTTGGGCTCAAGTGATCTGCCCTCCTCAGCCTCCCAAAGTGCTGGGGTTACAGAAATGAGCTACCCTACCCAGTTGCCTTTCCTTTAAGGACCCTAATCCTATTGGATCAGGGCCTCACTCCTATAACCTCATTTAATCTTAATTAGTTTCTTAGAGTAATCTTGGCCCCATCTCCAAATACAGGCACTGTAAGTTAGGCCTTCAACATGTGAATTTGGTGAGGGAGACGTAAGTATTCAATGCATAACCACAGGGACAGGGCCTTTCACAGGCCCAGCAACATGGACTTCCTTTCACCAAAGCTGATCTGCCTACTGCTACTGAGAGCCCAGGCTGCCAATCACACAGACCAATGCTACCCACTCAGCACCATTCCTCAGGAAGCCATGGTGACGGCAAGTTCATTACATGGAACGGTCTCCATCAGGAGGGGTGCTGAAATTCATCCCCAGGGAATCTAGACAGAGATTTGCCTTCTCTACTGGATGCTTCTGCCAGTAATGCCACCTGTGGCCATATAGAATGCCTTACCCATCGCCACACTGCAGCGCCTCCAACCCAGGAACTCAATGGCTAGTGAGAGAAGGATGGCCACGGGCTTGCACCTAGCAGCTAGTCTGAGGGATGGTGGAATGGCCTGCCGAAGCTTCTGCTGCAGAGCCAGCGGGGAGGCAGCACTCTGTGAGGCAGGGCCTTGTCCTGGAAGCGGGTGGTGTCCTTAGCCAGGGACCAGTACACGGTGCTGTCTTCCACCAGAAGCGTTCCCAGTCCTTTTTTTCTTAATAACAGCTTTATTGAGATGTAATTCACACGTCATATAAATTTCCTTTTTAAAGTAGCCAGTGCGATGGGTTTTCGTATATCCACAGAGTTGTACAACCATCACCACAGCCCCCTCGTTCTTATACCTTAATAACCCACTTATGGAATTCTTGTTTCCCATCTCTGCAACATAACAGATAATGTTGGAGCTCTGCCCAGATTTCCCTTGGATTCTTTTTTCCCATTTTTGGGCCTCCTGGTTTTGGTGTATTTTTGTTTCTAACAGCCACATGTGAGGCTCTTTTTCAGAGAACATCCCTTGGACTCCCAGAGCCCGCCTGGCATGCTGGCTCAGGCAGCTGGAGGTGGCTGGGAATTTACTTCACCTCTGGGGCAGCCCTTAATCATGGAGTGAGTCAGAGGCTGACAGCCAGCATCCCCACCTCATGTCCATCTAACTCCCAGGGGGCACATACACGCCAGAGCTCCCATGTGCTCAGGCTCAGGCTCAGGCTTGCCTGAACTTGGGCCCTTCCTAGGGTTCTTCCCCTTCCCTGTTCTTCCCCCTCTCCCTGACTGGTCTCCCCTGGGAGCACTTTCTTACTAAGTCACCGGTGCATGAAACCTCATTTTGGACTCTGCTTTTGAGGAACCCGAACTAAGCAGGTTTGGAGGTCCTATTTCTCAAAGGCTTCCACCAGGAAACACAGTTGTGAGGCCGTTACCTTAGAAAGTGGGGCTACTGTTGGCCACTCGGACTCCTTGTGCTATTGAGCTGACAGGCAAACAGTTACCACAGTGCCCTGGGTGGGTGAGCTCGATCACCACGCAGCAGCTGGGCTCTGCTGCACAATGAGAAAAAGGGAGCTTTGCCTGGAACCTGGGCATCCACGGAGATCGGGGAGAGGTGCAGGGGAAACTGCAGCAGGCAACTAAAGCAGGCTGACTGGGGACTCAGGCCTGGCAGGACTGAAGAAGTGGGTCACCTACCAGGTACAGAACTATCACTGGCCAAGGGGCTCTAAGGGTGAGGGGAGCATGCGGGGGGTGCTGGAAGAAAGAAGCCATGATGACTGTCCTTTGCTTCTTGGTCAGCTACAGATGTGGTGACTACAGCCACTGCCTGCAGCCTGTGTTTATTGGTTGATTTCTTTCCCCCGTCTCCTGCCATCGAGCTAAAGTTCTGGTTTAGCCTCCCAGTGGGAGCATGATTGAACTATCATTGCTGCGTGCTGACTCAGTGGCTGATGGGCTCTGTGTCTCTGCCCCCATTTTGGAGACAAGAGTTTCCTGCTCCAAAAGAAGGGCAAGAATAGGCACTGAGGAGCAAAGGGGCAGACTGTGCTAATCCTGTCTATCCGCCCCGCCCCAGCCTATTCTTCACCCTTCTCTGCCCTGTTCTTTGCCACATGAGGCTGAGCTAGGGTGTGTGAATGGCCTCACCCAGACCCCTTGGCCCTCTGCTGTCTGCTTGTGTCTGGACAGTGGATGGCACTAGCAAGCGAGCAGAGGGCGGGAGGAGAGTATGGCAGGGCTGCTCCCCCTGGGTTCCCCTGCTTGCAGGGCTGCTTTCCTGGCTGCAGTCACATGTCTTCATGAACACAGCCGCACAGGGCAGACGTTCCCCCACAGGCTCCCGTTCGCTCTGGGATCTGTGGACACTAGTTTGTCCCTTTGGCCTTGGGATGGTAACGGGTTCCTGCTGCAGTGTCTCTAGGGTACCAGTGTCTCTTGTTGTTTCCCTTAACCCTGCCCACAACTCTAAGAGTTGGTGGACTGTGATTAATCAAGAAATTAAATCTCTTGAACCTTCCAAGTTGGCCTCTGTTTCCTACCAGAACCCCCACTGCCAGGACACCTTTCAGACATACAGTCAGAGAGGCTGAGACGACAAAGGAGACACAAGTCCGGAGCCCAGGCGAGCCTTCGCCACACACAAGATGGAGCAAGAGCATGGACCCGGATAAGCACCTCAGAAGAAAAGCATCCACAAGAATAAAGGAGGGGCTGGAGTGCCAGTAGCCAGAGGGCAGGCAGAGAAGGAGGAGGAGCAGCCCAGGAAGTAGGAATTAGATGAGAGGAGAGTGCTGTCCTGAAGTCTAGAGAAGTGTGTGCAAATGCATCGGGAGGTCAGGGAAGCAGAGGACAGAGAACTGACCGCTGGATTTGGCCACGAAGTTGTGGCTGGTGATCTCAATCAGTGAGTGAGATGTAATCCTTACCCTCAAGTTAAGAAGAAAGAAGAATTGCACAGAAGAAACAAATGCAATAATGTCTTGGAGAAAAGTGCAAGCCATGCCTGGCAGCAAGGGACAGAGAGCAAAGGAGAGCAAGGTTGGACTTCTGGGGAGGCTCAGAACAGGCTCCATGGAGTGGAGAGGAGGCCCCATGGGAGGGGGGACCCAGGCAAAGGGTGCTACGTGAGCAAGGGCTGGAGGCATTTGGGGAAATTCTAATGCAACGGGGACAATGTGGCATAGAAACCCCGGAGATGGTCAGCTGCACTGGAGGTTGTGAGAAGACTTTGATTACTGACCTGTGCCTCTCAATTCCCAGAACAGCAGAGAACCAAGGAAGGGTTTTATGTGGGGAGATGCTCAGATCTGGATATTCAGACGCTGCCATGCATGAGGACAATATCTAGCTCATCCTAAAAGCCTGACGTGTCCTAGGCACCCAGTAAATGCTATAGCCTTAGTGGATAGAACATGGGCTGTTTCTAATGTTGCAGATGGTGGCTGACATCACTCCATGACTGATGTGAATATGCCACGGTAGTAAAAAAATTCAGTCCAAATTGAAAAATTAAAAATCCAAGAGCCAGATGTAGAAAAACACTGATTTAATTAAAGACTGACAATGGAAATGGCCAGAGTGTCAAAACCAGGCATGTTTCACATATCAGAACAAAGTGTTATGATATCTTGCTTTCCCATGCAAAGGGGGGGACCATTGTTCTAGCAAGTGGCAACTCAGCGTTTAGTGGGAAACTGGATTATAGCTGGAAATTAACTGTCCATGAATGCAGAGAAACAGCCAAGTTCATGTGGAGTGTTCCATGGATTACATCTACTACCAAGAAGAAAGAAAGAAAGAAAAGAAAACAGATTTTCTGATTTCAATTAAAAAAAAAAAAAAAGATGAAGAAAAGACACCGCCCAGCAGCTAATTACTCACAGGCCAATGCCTGTGCTAGCTCAAATGCAAGAGCTGACATGATAAAATGTTAGCATCTTGTGATCTGCTGTTAATAAAATGTAGCACAAAGGCACAGAGGAGTTTTACATCTGCTCACAGGATGCCGCACAGCTTGGGGAACCCTCCCCAGCCCGCCTACCCAACTGCTCGCTCACCAGGACTAGCATGGAACCCCTGGTCCTAGGCTAGGGAGAGGAAAAGGATGTTGTTGTATAGAGGCTGGACAGCTCCAGAACGGGTAAGAGGTGAGGCTGGAGCCTGCCTGCCCAGACATCCTCCGCAGACTGGCCAACGGTCTGCCCTGAATGCAGTGGGATTGGCGTAGTTGTCCTGCTTGAGAAGAAAACCTTAGCAGGAGAAACTTTCAGGAAATTAAGTTAGTAGTCATAGCAAAAGATTGGGAACAACCTAAACGTCTCTTAGTAGCATTAAATAAGGGTGCATCAATTCAATGAAATACTACACAGCTATTAACCAGAAAGAAGATGTGAGGATCTTCAAGCTCTAATGCTGAAGTTCATAACTGGGGTCCTAGAGAGAATTAAGGGCTCTGTGAACTAGGATGAGGGAATCACAGCTTGATTTTTCACTAACCTCTAACTATAATTCAGTGTCTCCTTTAATTATGAACGTAGGCCCCAAATCCCAGTAGAATTAGCTGTGACTTGGTCACTGACAGAAATCACAGATATTCTCGTCTCACTTTATGGTTGTGGCATGTATCTCAAAAGATCAATTACATCACTACTTTGAAACTATTAATAGTGATTAGACCCATGGCTAGACCTTGGTATTTAATATGTTAGCCAGGAATAACACGTATTACTAAGTGACAAATGTATTTTTCTATTTTGACAAGCATATTAAACCTAATTGGTTTCCTCTGTAACCTTATGTGTTTTGTTTTATGCACTTAAATCACTACTCTAAGAAGGGGTCACTGGCTTTACCAGACTGACAATGGGGTTCATGCTACAGAAAAAAGCTCAGAAACCCTGATCTGGTGTTAACGAACACAGTGACATGCAAACAGTGTGGATCATATGCCACTGTACGTGTGTTTGTTCAAAACACAGATCAGTTGAACAGAATAGAGAACCCAGAAATAGGCCCACATACACCTGCTCAATTGATTTTTAACAAAGGCACCAAGCAATTCAGTGGAGGACTCTACGGTGCTGGAGCAACTGCACATCCACAGGCAAAAAAAGGAACCTTAATCTACACTTCACACCTGATACAAAAATTAATTTGAATGCGAACTGTAAAACTGAGTCAGAATAAATGGGATGGATCTTATCCATGTCAATATTTTGGTTGTAATGTACTGTAGTTTTGCACAATGTCACCATTGGGGGGAGCTGGGTAAATGGCACATAGGATTGCTCTGTATTATTTCTTACAACTGAGTATGAATCTATAACTACTTCAGAATTAAACTATAATCTAAAAAAGCTTTTATATGTATAAATTATCTCTGGAAAGAGATACAAAAAAGAGGGATATCTCTGAAAGATATAAGTGAGCATGAGAAATAGAGGTGGGAAAAATATCTGTTCCTTGCTCACACTTTTAAATTGTTTACCATGTTTGTGCATTATTTATATTCGTAATTAATTACGTTTAAATAAAACAAACAAACAAAAGCCTGGAGAAAGATGAAGAAATAACCATGAAAAGAAACTACCCTAGGAAAAATCAAAACTATTTCCCAGGTTACATTTGAATTAAAAGCGCTAATACTGAAAAATTTCCCATCTACTTTGTGAAAGGCATAAGCCTTAAATTTTAATATGCTATTAATACTCATGTTTTTTTAAAAAATCAACTTCGTGTTTGTTCATCATTTTCAAAATGAAATTAAAGGATTTGGAAATTTCTGAGAAATGATTTCATTCCTCGTGTAGGACCTAAGCTACACGTTCTTTGCTTTTGGCTGGTCCACACCCACTGAACCCCAGCTGGGCAGCAAGTCCTGGGGGGACCACTTCCCCAAGACTCCCTCTCAGAGAAGCGGGAGAGCACAGTGCAGCTAGGAACTTAGCTCTGCACTCAGGTGGAACTTGAATTTGCCACTTATGGACATGGCGACTGAGGGGGAACATCTAATCTCTGTAGGCCTCAGTTTTGCCATCTGTAAGATGAGGTACTTGGTGCCTGCCTGAGGGGTCACTCTGAGGACTCAGAGACAGAATGTGCAGGAAGCATTCAGCACAGTGCCTGGCATGTGGGGAACACCAGGAAGGAAAGAGCCTTGGTCATTTCTAGCCTCTGACATGGTCTCAAAAAGGTCACTGCCTTCAAGCATCCAATGACACTGGTGCCATCAAAGAAGGTGTTTCACACGAGCACTCCTGCATTCTCAGTGCACCACCGAACCAACGCTACCAGAGAACAAAGCAAGGCTTGGAAAAATTACATGATGAGCCCAACAGTACACAGCTAGGAAGAGAAAGGAAGAAGAGCAAGGTCCAAAGACCCCAGCCTTAACCAAGGAGAAGAAGCCTTGGCTCACGCAGCGCCTCAGGAAGAGGAGCCTGGCCCAGGCCCACCAAGATCACAGTGCCCAGCAGTGGAAGGAGCTGTGAGAATCTCCAGGATTGCAAGGAGAAGACCTCATCCCCCATCCCCCCATCCTTGAGGGCACATTTTGTCTCCAAGAGGGAGCAGAGCACCTCTACCCCACTCTCCTCAGAAAAGTGGGCTGGGTGTGGTGGCTCACGCCTGTAATCCTAACACTTTGAAAGGCCAAGGCAGGAGGACTGCTTGAGCCCAGGAGTTCAAGACCAGCTTGGGCAACATAGTGAGACTCTATCTCTACAAAAAATTTAGAAATTAGCCAGGCATGGTGGTGTACCTGTAGTCCCAGCTACTCTGGAGGCTGAAGTGGGAGGGACGCTTAAGCCTAGGAGGTTGAGGCTACAGTGAGCTATGGTCACACCACTGCACTCCAGCCCGGGTAACAGTGAGACCCTGTCTCTGAAAATAACCCTCCCCACCTTGCTCCATCCTGGCCACAATAGCAAGCATTCTGCCAATCGCATGCCACATAGTGGGGCTCATGGTGAAGCCTGGGCCACAGCGGGAGCTTAAGCCGCAGAGATGCTGAACATCTCTGGCTGAGTGGGGCGTTATACCTGAGACCCTGAGGGCTCTTCCCGCTGACTCACCATGATGCCAGCTTTAGGATTCCCTTGGGGCCTTGCCTGCTATGGTGAATAGAGTGGGCAGTGGTTGAGGAGGTAAACCCCCTTAGGCTGCACTCCCTATGCTGCGCCTGAATTTGCCCAGAAACTAGGGTGCGTCATGGGTTCTGTGTTCAAAAAATCCCAGGATGGTAACTCAAAGCAAAATGGATATTAAAAACTCTGTAACTGGTGCCCAGGGACCCATGTTGCCCTCTGCACACCCTTGTCCACACTTCTATTATACCTGGGGCTCTGCCACTTACAAACGGTGTGACTTTGGGTAAATCTCTATCCCTGTGTGTGCCCCACTTTCTAGAACAGGGATGATAATGCACCCCTTCCATGGGTCGTGGTGAGGATTAAACCGGGAAAGAAGTGCAGGGCTTGGCACACAGTACAGTTTCAGTGAAAGCTGACTTTCTGACCCCTGTGTAATGTCCCAGCAAACAGAGCAAAAATGTAAGGCAAAAGATGCCGCAGTAGGTGGCCAAAGACTGGGTAACTGAACTCTCCACCCGGAAAACCACACATGCCCTGGATTCACGCATCCATTGGCAACATACACTGGGCTAATCAGGGCCAAGCCCCACACTGGAAGCTGGGGACAGAGGCTAAAAAGCCCTTGCCGCTGACTCCAGGACGCTCCCAGGCCTGTGGGAGGGACATCTACTCAGTGGATTCAGCGGCCTTGACGGAAGGCAGCAGCGGGCAGGGCAGGCCCCACCAGCTTCTAACCCACGCTGAGGCTGAGGTCCGGTGTCCTGAAGAAGCTGGCGCCGGAACTAAGTCTGAAAGGACAATAGATGACTAGGTGAAGCTGGAAGGCGTCTAGGCAGACGGCTCCCCACGCACAAAAGTGAGGAACGGAAAGAAAGCGGGAGAATGTGCTATGGAACACGAAGATGGGGGTGGTGTCTGAAGAAAAGTTAGGAGGTCATGGATGTCACAGGCAGGGCTGTGCAGAGACGACTCGCTGAAGTTGGCGACTGCATAGCCCAACCTAGAGGGAAATTCCGAGTCTCCGAGGTGCGCTCCAAGCTCGCCGCTGCAGAAACCTATTCCTCCTGCCCCGCGAGCAGAGGCGCAGCGACCCGCCCACTTGCTCCTCGGGAGGCCGGTCGCTAGGCAACAGGCCCCGGCCCCGCCCACAGCTGCTGCAGTCGCCCCCTCTCCAGGCGGCGCCCTGCCAGTGCACCGGCGTCAGGGAATGCCGGCTGGTTGCCTTCCACCTTATCCCGGTCATCTGGAATGAAGTGCTGCCCCTGGCGGCCACTCTCTAGGCTTTCCATCCTTTTTCTGCCTGGACCTGGACGAACCCAAGCCCTCCAGGACCTGGGCTGGTTTAGCCAGTGAGGGAGAGGCTGGAGAGGCCAGCAGGCAGGTCCTTATTATTATTATTAATTTTTTTTGAGATGGGGTCTCCCTCTGTCACCCAGGCTGGAGTGCAGTGGTGTGATCTCAGCTCACCGCAATCTCCACCTCCCAGGTTCAAGCGATTCTCCTGCCTCAGCCTCCCAAGTAGCTGGGATTACAGGTATGTGCCACCATGCCCAGCTAATTTTTGTATTTTTAGTAGAGACGGGGTCTTGTCATGCTGGCCAGGCTGGTCTCGATCTCCTGACCTCAAGTGATCCGCCCACCTCGGCCTCCCAAAGTACTGGGATTACAGGCATGAGCCACCGTGCCCGGCCAGAGGGAGGAGGGAGCCACGGAAGGCTTGTGTGCAGAGCAGCAACATGAGTAGACCTGGTTTTTCAGTGCTCATGCTGTTGCTGCTGGAGACCTGCCTGGAGGAGCTGGGCATTAAGGGATCATGGCTTGGGCTGCCTGGCAAGGCCGTGAGGAGCAGGGGTTTACCACCTACCAGGGGAAGTAACCATGGTGAGCCCACGGGAGCAGGAAAGGGCAGGCTGGGTGCTCACAACTTGGGGTTCATACCGGGGAAAGGGAGGAAGGCAGGCCTTCCTGAAAACCAGTAAGCCAGGGGGCAGTACTGGGACAAGCCCCTGACCCCCAGTTGGTCTTTTCACCCCAGCAGGTGCCTCCAAGGCTCCAAGAAAGATGCTGACCAATTTCTGGAGATTCATCAGCTCACAGGCCTACAGGAGAAATGAGAAATCCTCCCATCCTGGAGACCCGTGGGCATGAACCCCTCCAACAGGACATTACTCTTCTCCGAAGGCCAAAGCCTCCCATCTCCCCACAGGCTAACTTAAACATCCCATTTTTGTCTGGAATAGTTGTGGTGTCTATGTGGCCACCGAGACTGTTTCATACTTCTGTGTGTGTGCTGACCAGAAACAGGAAAACAGCTTTATTTGAGTAATGCAACTTGGTTGGAAAGCCTTTCAAAATGTGGAGTCTAAGATAAAACTTCAAGTGCTATGAAAAAGTAAGGTTACCGGCCGGGCGTGGTGGCTCACGCCTGTAATCCCAGCAGTTTGGGAGGCTGAGGCGGGCAGGTCACAAGGTCAGCAGATCAAGACCATCCTGGCTAACATGGTGAAACCCCGTCTCTACTAAAAATTAAAAAAAAAAAAAAAAAAAAAAAAATTAGCTAGGCGTGATGGTGGGCGCCTGTAGACCCAGCTACTCAGGAGGCTGAGGCAGGGGAATGGCATGAATCCAGGAGGCGGAGCTTGCAGTGAGCAGAGATCACGCCACTGCACTCCAGCCTGGGCAACAGAGCGAGACTCCATCTCAAAAAAAAAAAAAAAAGAAAGAAAGAAAAGAAAAAGAAAAAGTAAGGTTACCAATCCAGCCCCGGCAGGTCAGGGGTTCAGTTAGGGCATGGTGATCAATGTCAAGTGCAACCAAAAGGCATGTCTTCTCCCACCCTCTCAGGGTCCTACAGCACTGTGGTCCCCAGGGGGAAGACCAGCACTGGAGTAAGTGATAGCTTCAGCCCCCAAGCCAGGCTAGTCCCAAATCACTGCATCATCCTGTCCAGGCTGACACCAGTGCTGACCTGCAGGCCTCAGGCTTCAGCATGCCTGGTCTGCCCTGCTGAAAGCACTCTTGTGTCTGTATAGCAGTAACTGAAAAGTTCTCGTGACAGTACCTGTCTCCAGCGCCTTCCAACAAAGCCCAGGCCCTGGGCCCCAGCCACCACACTGACGTAAGAGAACAGTTAGGGTATCACTTCTCAATGATCCCCCCGCCACCTATCCCAGGACTTAGGAGGATGCCTGGACACCTCTGCCCACAGGCAAAAGAGGAAGTAAAGTTGACCTGTTCTCTTGGGTGCCAGCCATTCCCTGGACAGAGAACAGGACACTGCCGTGACCCTGGAATCTTTTATGCCAGGTCCCCATCCTCCTCTGCACCCTTACTGGGAGTACTCATCTCTCTTCTCTGCTTAACTCATTATTGCCCCTTACAATGTGGTTGAGGCCCTGACTCCTGCAGAAAGCTTTCTCTGACCACTCCCACAGCCTCCCTACCTCTGTGTTCTAGTATGAATCCCCTAAGACTCTCTGTCTCTCCCACTAGATGTCATGTATCTCATGGGCAGAGCTGGGGTCTGTCAGGTTCTTAATCTAGTAGAGACACAGGATGTTTTCCAAATGAAGGTATAAATGCAACCAAGGGAAGAAGCCCAGGACCCTGAAACAGAATTGGTTCAAGTTCTGTTTTTTTAAATGCATGTTCCTATGCAGGGACTATGGAAGGAGCTAAAGGAAGGAAACTAAGACATCTTTACATTTTGTGTGTCTGCATCAGATTTCTTTAAAAAGTCTCTACTGCTTAAAATAATAATAGTAATAATAAAGAAGTCTACTAGCCTGGCCCAATCCCCTCAGAACGGGGAGGGCATGCCTAAGCAAGTGCAGTCAAGGCCAGCCACAGGCCACAAACCCAGGCCCCCAATCTCCCCAACCCAGGCTCCTGCCAACCCTGCCTTCCACCAGGATCAAAGGGAGAATAAGCCTTCCACAAGGATTTCCATTGCTCATTTTATTTCAATAGCCAACTGTCCTCAGAGAACAAACTGTTCATGTCACAGGCGATCAGAGGCACCATTCTATTCCCTAGGGACTGCATCAGTGCTTATGAACAACCTACTTTTTAAAGTTGGCAATCACTATAAAAACATCAAATAGTCAAACTAATAAATTTTTTAAAACCAATGCCCATAATGGCTGAAACTTTATGGAGGGGGAATGAAGTAGCCCCAGCAGCCAGGATGCTTGCTAGTAAAACCCCTTAGAGAAGGGACAAGGGGCTGTGGCCAGGAAGATGTAGGGGACAGAGCAGCAAGGCAGGACGCTGCAGAACCTGCTGTCAACGACCCTGGTCCTGGCTGCTGGCTCCAGCCACCTGGATGAACTGGAATCTCGATGTCTGTGGTGCCCCCAGCGCTCTGGAGGACAAGACAAAGGCAGCAGAAGGCTGAAATAAATGATGCCTTCTGTCCTGGAGTGGGGCCTGAGGAAATCAAATACTGCCTCTGGGGCTTGTTCCAATAAATGGCAGTGCAACCCAAGGACAGTTAAATTCATTCCTAAATGGGAGCTTCTCCCAGCACCCACTCCTCAGAGCCCTGGTCCTCCCCTGGTAATAACTTCCTCCATACTCCTCTCCAACTGTACATCGCAGAACTGAAACTTAGAAATCGCCCTCCTTCCTCCTATATTGAACTGGGAATCAGTTGCCATCTATGCTATCAACCTCCTTCCTCCCTACACATCACTGAATGAAGACAAGAAAACTGTTGTTGTCGCCCCCCAGTGCCCCACTCTGCTGGCCTGGAGGGCGGGCCTGGGGCCTAGTCGGACTGCTCCTGAGACGATGGCTGGCTGGGCTCACCCGGTGGCACCTCTGCATCCTGACCATCTGCGAAAGACAAAGAAGGCAGCGGGATTCAGAAAGAGGGAAAATGACTACCTATTTGCAGATGAAGATTTCCTTTTCTTCTTATTTTATTTTAATTTATTTTATTTTTTTGAGACAGACTCTCGCTCCGTCGCCCAGGCTGGAGTGCAGTGGTGTAATCTCAGCTCACTGCAACCTCCACCTCCCAGGTTCAAGCAATTCTCCTGTCTCAGCCTCCTGAGTAGCTGGGATTACAGGTACCCACCAACACACCCAGTTAATTTTTGTATTTTTAGCAGAAACGGGGTTGCCCCATGTTGGCCAGGCTGGTCTTAAACTCCTGACCTCAGGTGATCCACCCACCTCGCCCTCCCCACAGTGCTGGGATTACAGGTGTGAGCCACTGTGCCTAGCCCAGATATAGATTTTTCCATAAGCCTTTCTCATCATACCCAGCCCTAGGAGAGAATGAATTTTCTTTAATTTGTTAGGCGTCAGAAGCCTGGAATCCTAGCCTTGGCCATGTGATTCAGATTCAAGTTCCAGCTCTTGCTCTGCTCCTCACAAGCTGGGAGGAATTAGCAAGATACTCCATAGCTCTGAACCTCAGCTTCCCCTTCTGAAAAACGAGACGTATCCACCTTGCTGCCACCTTGCAATGGCAGCACGGGTACTAAGTGAAACACAGTGATAGGCCACCTTCACCAATGCCTTCATCAGTTCGGGTTCTATTTAATCCTCAGAATCCTCATGAGGTAGGGACCATTATTTCTCTGCTTTTACACATGATGAAACTGGAGCACCAAAGAGTGAATGAGCTTGCCCAAGTTACACAGCTGGGCAAGTGCTGCAGCCAGGCCACCCAGCACTGGGGCCAGTGGCTTTCAGCCACATGACACCACCTCTCCAGCTACTGGATCTAGGCACTGCACACACAGGAAGTGTCCAACAGGCTTCAGTTTCCTCTTCAGTAAAATGGTGATACCACCAGACTCCCCTAGCTCATAACATGGTCTGACAGTCATTTTAAAGTCCTAGTTGAGTTTGTCAGTTCTTTCCAAATCACAGGAGCCCAAGGGGAAGACTGAAAGGAAAAAAGTCCTAGAAGCTTTAAAGCTGCAAGGGCCCTCAAAAGAAAACCCAAAACATTTTTACATCCAAAAGTTTCCTCGACCCTCACAGTAACCTAGTAAGGGGGCCCCTTTTATAGCTGAAAAGCCTCAGTGCCCAGGACCATCCAGTGCCCCAGTGGCAGAGCTTGTGAAGGACAGATTCTCTAGCTTCTGGTCTGGTTCCCTCAGAGCGGCCTGGGGCAGAGGCATAGCCCCACCACACGGGCTCCTGCTGCGGCTCCAGGCTCTGCATCTGCTCCCCTACCCCAGCCAGAGAGGCCTGGCACCTCCGGTCTTCCAAACGCACCACATGCCTGCTGTCCTCCACAGCTCTGCCCACGGAGCCAATAAGGTCAGTGAACAGGCACTGGACTGGGAGCTAGGCTGAGAACTCTGTTCAAATCCCAGCTCTGCTATTTACACCCACGAGAACTGCTGAAGGCCCTGATTTCCTCATCTGGAATCCCATTCCCACCTCCCTTAGGTGTGTGCTTATGGGGACTGGAGGAGGAGTATAAGAAGGAGCTCATCCTAGGGCTCAGCACCCTTTAAATTCCACGTCACTTCTCTCCACACCTAACCTTTCTTCAGATTAGGTACCTCTTCCTCCAGAAAGTCTCCCTGGCTCTGGCGGAAGCTGGAAGACTGGAGCTCACTCACCAGTGTTCTCCTTGTCAGTATCAAACAGGACGGTCAGTGAGAAAGATGACGGAGGTGGTGGTGGCGGTGGTGGGGGGAGGAAGTGGAGCGCAGAGAGGTAGCCTGGCGGGAGGAACTGGTGCTGTGGTGGAAGCGGTGGAAGGGGCGGCAGTGGTGGCGGCGGCAGGTAGTAGCTTGGCTGGAAGTCTCCCACTGGTTCTGATGCCTGCACAGCACGCACAGCAGAGAAGCAGAGAGGAGAGAGAGTTAGCCAGATGGGCTGACCAAACATAGCTCTCACCCCCGAAGTGGGGGGCTCCTGATGGGGAGATG
This sequence comes from Rhinopithecus bieti, assembly GCF_001698545.2. Classification (NCBI taxonomy): domain Eukaryota; kingdom Metazoa; phylum Chordata; class Mammalia; order Primates; family Cercopithecidae; genus Rhinopithecus; species Rhinopithecus bieti. The sequence continues at coordinate 2,616,493 of NW_016806071.1, forward strand.
CATGGCCCCAAACACACAGGCACAGGGCACTTGGAAGGCGGCATTCAGCAAACACCTGCCAAATTATTGAAGGCAAGAAGGAATACAGGCAACCTCAGATAAGCATGGTCACAGTGACAGAGCCCTTCTGTATATGCCAGGGCGACTGTGCTCACAATCCTAGGAGGGGATTCTATCACTATTCTTGCTGTAATGATGAAAAACAGGTTCAGTGAGATGAAGCTACAGGCCCAGGGCCCCAGAGCTACTTTGTGGTTAAGGGCAGAACTGGATCCCAAGTTGGCTGACTCCACAGCCCACTCAGCTGACCTCTGTCCAGCGCTGCTCCGCACTGGGGAAGGGTCTGAACGCATCCCAAGCCCACAGGACCCCCTGTCTGGCACATGTGGTCACTTAAACTCAAGTGCCGGGGGGCCTTTGGGAGAAGAGGTTGGCAATGTGGGTGTAGAGCAGCTGTTTCTGAAGCAAGATACGCTGGGTGACTTCAGACAAGTGGCCTCACTGATCAACATTTTGCTGCTTCTGTTCCTTCTTCAAGGGATAGAATCCAATCCCTTACCACAGCACAGGGACCCATCACAGGATCTGGAGGGGGGATGACTACACAGCTCAGAGCTTAACCGAGAAACACACAAATGTCGTAAGAAATAATACTGAGTTTTGGATGTAGTTCCCGCCGTTTACTTCTCTATCCAGATGCTTCAGAGCAACACTTCCTGAGCTGAGTTTCATGGATTCCTGGTGTCTTACAAAGTATTTTTTAGTACTCTAAAGTGTTCTTTGTTAAGTGAGTTTGAGAAACCCCATATACTGCTCCCCACATTAGTGGGTCACACATGAGCATATTAAAGGCTTGGAAGAGTCTGCGAAAATCTCCTTAGATTAACCCAGCTAACCCGGTCGAACTTCATTCAACCACTAGGAAGGGAAGAAAGCCCATTTTTAAGTACCTACTATGTGCCAGACCCTGTGCTAGGTATTTTACATGCATCACCTTATGTATTCTACTCAGGAGCCCTAATAGACAGGTCCTCCCACCCCGATTTTACAGACCAAGACCTGAGTGAGGTCCTCAGAGGTCAGGTAACTGCCATGGGTCACATGGCTGGGACATGACGGAAGAGGCAGGATTGGACCCTAGGTCTGCCCAGCTCCACGGCTGGTGCTGTCCTGTGAACAAGAGAGCAGAGGGAGCCAAGCAGCAGCAGATGGGCAGGGACAGGAACAGGAAGGAGGAAGCTGTTCTGGAGAGCACCTCCAAGCCTTGGCAGGGGGCAGCAGGACAAGGATGAAAGTGATTCAGGGGCTCTTGGGTTTGAAACAGCTCACAAATCAATGCCTGATTCTCTCTCCAGACGTGAGAGGGTAGAAGGGGGATTATTAGTGCTTTAATTCCGAGCTGCTCAGCCAAGCATCTCCCTGGATCACAGCTCCTGCCCGGGGCCTGTGGTGGCAGCTTGGGCCCAGATAAACTGACTGAGATCACACTCTTAACAAAGGCCGTCTGGCAGGCCTGTCAATCAGAGCCCTGCCCTGGACGCCAGGCTCCAGGCTTCTGCGTGAGCAGACGGAGCGTGCTCTACTTGGCCAGAGCCCCTCTCTTTGTGTGGAGGCTGGAGATGCCTGGCTCTCCCTGGGCAGTGCCCACAGATGTCAGGCAGCAGTGCTGGTGTGATTAAAGGGCCATGTGTGTTCTACCTCTGTGGGAGAGAGGGAGGGGCAGTGGAAAGCACCTAGACCCCAGAGTCAGGGCAACCGAGATGCCTGACCTGGCTCTGTCACCATCCAGCTGTGTAACTGGAATCCTAGTCTCTCTCTCACCAGTTTTGTGACCCTGGCCAAAAGCTTAACTTCTCTGAGCCTTTTTTTCTCAATGCTACAATGGGGTACAACACCTACCTTGAAGGTTCAATAGGCACCCTGGAATTATCAAGGCCAGTGGCTTTCAAACTTTTTTCCCTTGAATCAGTGGAAAATGATTTTTAAGCACAATTTTACAACATCTAAGACAAGTGGAAGAGAAGCTGCTGCCGCCAGGCTGAAGCAGGAGTGAGGACCCAGTGACCTGTGTGCCCAACCTGCCCGGGTGCAGTTCGAGCCCCACTGGACTGGCTCCACACTGCGTGACTAATGACTTTCATTAAGGAGAGAGAGGGCTTTCAGCCATCCTAGTCTGGAAGGAGCTGGTAACCAAGGCCATAAAACTCAATCACACCTGCCTCGTAGTACACACCACAGGGGTGAACTGACTTTACACACTCGGTTCTCAAAATTCCCAGCTTAGAGAGAATACCAGCTAACGACTGACCTTTACTAATCTTATAAAAGGATTAAATTTCATTCTTTCAACAGGTATTTCCTAAGGTGTCAGGTGTTTGGGGGAAGGTTTCCGTATTTTTCATGACTCAGTTCAAATGCCACCTCCTCCTGAAAGCCCTCTGCAGTCTCAAGTGTGCTCTACCTGTGAGCAGGGAGTCTACCTCTGGTCCTGACTCTGCCTTAAATTTTGTGGTCCCAGTAAGGTGGATATTCCCTTTCTGGAGTCCAGCAAAATGAAGGGCCCTTCCAGCATCAGCATCAGTCAAGGAAGGGGTCACCCTGAACGCTCAGAGTCTTTCAGCCCACTGCCCTGAAAAGCACAGGCCATAGCCCAGGCCGAGTGGTGCAGACTGGTCCACACGTGTGCTCCCAGAGACACACACACTGTGCCTGGGCAGTGCCTAAAGCCCTCCACCAGCACTCGGGGGCTGGCATGGAGTGGGCACACAGTTCATGACAGCTGGCTTCCTGGGAATGAGGATCCATCAAGGCAACAGGGGCTGCTGGGAGGAGGAGGAAGCTGGCAAGAAATGAGGGGTGAGACTCACCAAGCCTCCGCCTTGGTACTGGCTGCGGGACACATGCCGGAAGCCCTGCTGCAGGGGGACGCCAGGAGGGGCGTCCAGGTAGCCCAGCGGGAACGGGCGGTAGGAGTGCATGCTGGAGCCGCCAGGGTACTCAGGGCCCAATGCACGGTCCGGGTTGATGCTCACAGGGCGCCCTGAAGAAGGCAAGCAAGGAGGGAAATGTTAGACACCGCTGGGAAAAGCATCCGCAGGGCGGCACAGGCCGGCGGGGTCATAAGCGCTGTTGTCCAAGCACAGAAAGTCAACCCCGCCCTTCCTTCCGCTGGGCCCTCACTGCATCTCCATCCTCCAGCCAACCCCGCTGCTCTTGGAGAGTCCTCGGCACGGCCATCAAGCCCGCTGTGGGCCCCGGCCTGCGGCTCCCCGCTGCCCGGCACACCGTCCGCCCGCACTCTGCCTCTACGAGTCCTCAGTGCCAAGTTCCTCTTCCTCTGGGTCACAGTGAACCCGGCCATGGCTCGAGCTCTGGACACCGATTTGTGTGACTCTTCAATCAACCCTGTCCCTCCCACAAGGACAAGGTCCCTGAGGGCAAGAAATGTGACCCGCGTCCTCCATCACGAATGCCTGGCTCATAGTTCGGCCCAGCCCTGCTTGTCTGTTGAGATGGAACAAAGAAAGGCGGCTTCTCCTAGAATTGCGGTTTCAGGCCTGTGACCCCATTAGATGGGGCGTTCCCTGAGGACCTAGATTTTCCTGGAAAGTCAGGAAGGCGGGACGAGCCTGCGGAAGCCTCTGGACCAATGCTCTGGCAAACAGAGGGCAGGACCTTGTCCAGCGTGACCCGGGCTCCCGCCTCGGCCTCAGCCTGTCCCGCCACACCACCATGGGAGACACCAGGAAAACGCGTCCACACCAAACCCCAGGGCTTTTAAAGCTTCAAATGTACATGTGATGTGAAACTGTACTTCAATACCGAAAGCTCCAAGGCACAGGGAACAATGTGATTTATGTACAAGGTGAGGAGCTAAAAGAAAGGCAACATCTTTACAGACCAACTGTTCTCTTGCGTGGTGTAAAGAAGCAGACTCGGCTCACCCGTACGTGGGGAAAGGGAGGAAGAAGTGCACGGGCGCACTCGGCCAGGGCCGCGCTGAGGGGAGGAGCCTCCCGACCGCGAACAGGGAAGGAAGAGTGCGCAGGCGCAGTCGTCCTTGCGCTAACCTGCCAGCGGGAAAATTCTTATTCTGTAGGAGGAGCTTCCAGCCCAAAGAAATGGCGGGAAGAAGTGCGCAAGCGCTGTAGGACTGGGCTGCTCGAGGCCTCTTCCTGGAGGAGGAAGCACTGCTAAGTCGACTGGACGCCATTTTGTTCTTGCATGCCAGAATGACACAAACTACAGCTAAATGTCAAAAGCCCTCTGAACCGCCCATTGCTTTATGTTTCCTTTTTGCGAAAAGGTACCCAATCCAAATCCCCGTTCCAAGAAGGGTTTCTTAAAGCAGAAGGTACTTTACACGTGGAAAGCATTCTCCTCACCCCAAACCCCTATGCCAGCTGCCCATCCGGGCTGGCCTGTACTGCCAGCTCGGGGAGTCCACCGCGGGACTAAGGCCACGACTTACCAAAGTCGGTGAACGGCGGGCCAGGCACGGGCCGCAGCGGCCTGCGCAGGTCCAGGGGGCTGGGGTAGCCACTGCCTGTGGCCTCCGCCCCAAAAGGGGGTCCCGCAAGGCTGGGCATCGCCACGGCGGCTCGCTCGCTCGGTTCCACGTGGCCACGGCCGCCCGGAACCGGTTGGAAGGCGTTCTGGCCGGGACTCTGGCCCCGCGGGGACCGCTCGAAGAAGCAGGCGGCCGCGCGGCCCTCGGGTCCCCGGCTCGGCGTCTCCGGAGGGGGTCTCCGGAGGCAGATGGGTGGGGCCGCGCCCGGGAGGGGGCGGGGGGCGGCCGCCGCGGGCCCCGGTGGCCCCTGCTCTGGACCTTGCGCACCCAGGGCTGCCTCCTGCTCCTCCTCGGCGGCCTGCGTCTTGAGCAACTTCTGCGCGGCCATGATCTTCTGGCGCTCGGAGATCAGGTAGCACTTCTCGCAGAGGCACTGCTTCCAGCGGCATTTGCCCGCATGGCCCTTGACGGGCACCAGGAAGCCATGGTTCCTGCATCTCGAGCACTTGGGGGTGCGCACCATCTTGTCGGCCATTGGCAGGGTCAGCCTTCCTAGCACAACCACCACCTCTGGGAGCTGCAGAGCAAGTGGCGCTGGAATGAGCCGCGTCCCACAAGTCCCTGGTTCTGGGGACATTGGATACACTTGTAACAAAGCGTCTCGCAGTGTGTCCCGGGAACTACAGCAAGAACCTTGCATTTTCCCTCCTTTTGGGGGGTGCACAGTTTGGAGAGTTTCTGTGCTTTGGGTAATTAGATGCAATGGATTGGGTTGAATAAATTCTTAATGGGATTCTATTGCATGTATGTCATTTAGCTTATCTGAAGTCTTAGGCATGTAATTTTCCAAACTCTATTCCCGCCACTGACGGAAGGTATTTGTAACTTAAGGAACGGCGGAGTGATATTCAACGGTCCACAGATTTAAAACTCGGGAGGAATGTAGCTTTCAGTGTAGAAAAGCACTGTAAGAGGCAAACCATATTTCTCCTCCCTAAAGCTGCTGCTTCTGTGGCATTTCACTTCTCTGCCCTGCAGAGATGCTTCCAGGATATTCCAGAATATTCTCAAGAGCTCAGTGCAGTGTGATGGTTGCTCAAGGGTATGCCCTTGCAGTAATTCCCGTTTCTTGAGAGTCTTTGTGTAGAAATCCTCTTCTGGAAGATGGCACATTGCTGATGTTCATGCCTTCCAAAGTTAGCATACTTAGAATATTTTAAAGTAAAATAGGCAGAATATTCTGGCACTAAGCCTGGCATAGTGTCCTGTGCCTGTAGCCCTAGCTGCTTGTGAGGATCACTTGAGCCCAGAAGTTGGAGACCAACATGAGCAACATAGCGAGACTCCTGTTTCTAAAAAATTAAATAAAACAAAAATTCTGCAAGACCCCTGTTTCTAAAAAATTAAATTAAAAAATTGTCGGCCGGGCGCGGTGGCTCAAGCCTGTAATCCCAGCACTTTGGGAGGCCGAGACGGGCGGATCACGAGGTCAGGAGTTCGAGACCATCCTGGCTAACACGGTGAAACCCTGTCTCTACTAAAAAATACAAAAAAAGCTAGCCGGGCGAGGTGGCTGGCGCCTGTAGTCCCAGCTACTTGGGAGGCTGAGGCAGGAGAATGGCGCGTAAACCCGGGAGGCGGAGCTTGCAGTGAGCTGAGATCCGGCCACTGCACTCCAGCCCGGGCGACACAGCGAGACTCCGTCTCAAAAAAAAAAAAAAAAAATTGTCTGGCACTAGCTTCAGTGATTGCTTAACCTCATCATGAATTTCGTTATCCTTGTAAAACAAAGCAAATATTGGGACATCTGAAAAGCTAACACAAACGTCATAGTTTACCCAAGGACATTAAGTTTTTTTTGTTTTGTTTTGTTTTTTCTTTTTTTTTTTTCGAGACAGAGTCTCACTCTGTCACCCAGACTGTAGTGCAGTGGCGTCATCTCGGCCCACTGCAACCTCCGCCTCCCAGGTTCAAGCGATTCTCCTGCCTCAGCCTCCTAAGTAGCTTGGATTACAGTTGCCCGCCACCATGCCCAGGTAATTTTTGTATTTTTAGTAGAGACGGGGTTTTCGCCATGTTGGCCAGGCTGGTCTTGAACTCCTGACCTCAGGTGATCCACCTGCCTGGGCCTCCCAAAGTGCTGGGATTACAGGAGTGAGCCACCGTGCCCAGGCATTAATTCATCTTTTTTTTTTTTTTT
>NW_016806071.1:2625133-2636222 GCF_001698545.2 Rhinopithecus bieti
TTTTTTTTTTTTTGAGACGGGAGTCTGCCTCTGTGGCCCAGGCTGGAGTGCAGCGGCACGATCTCAGCTCACTGCAAGCTCCGCCTCCCGGGTTCACGCCATTCTCCTGACTCAGCCTCTGGAGTAGCTGGAACTACAGGCGCCCCCCACCACGCCTTTCTAATTTTTCTATTTTCAGTAGAGACGGGGTTTCACCGTGTTAGCCAGGATGATCGCCATCTCCTGACCTTGTGATCCGCCCGTCTCGGCCTCCCAAAGTGCTGGGATTACAGGGGTGAGCCACCGCGCCCAGCCACAAAGATATGTCTTTAAACTGGGTTTTTGTGTTTTGTTTTTGTTTTTGAGACGGGGTCTGGCTTCATAACCCAGGCTGGAGTGCACTGACGTGGTCTCTGCTCATTGCTACCGCCACCTTCCAGGCTCAGGTTATCTGCCCACTTAAGCCTCCCAAGTAGCTGGGACAACAGGCACACACCACCACACCTGGCTAACTCTTGTATTTTTTTGTAGAGGCGGGGTTTCACCATGTTGCCCAGAAGCTCAAGTGATCCACTGGCCTTGGCCTCCCTATGAGCTGAGATTACAGGCATGAACTACTGCACCTGGCAGTATTTTAAAAGATAGTGACATGATATAAAAGCAGAAAACAGGAAGTCAGAAAAGGATGGGAGCAGTAAATAAACAGTGAACGACTTCTTTCCCCACACCTAAACCTTGGGATATTTACATTTAAGAAAGTCTGCCAACTTACAATTGCTGAAGAATTGCAGTTTGACTAATTAACTGCAGTGAGGATGCTTGGTGGTCATATATGACTCCCAGCTTTTTTTCCCAGAGTCCCTAGTTTCCTAATACCTCTTCTATTTGGTTAATATGATTGCTGCTGGTACTGTTTAATTCATATTCATTTTAAAGAGCCTTGCATTATGCAGTGCACGGGGGTATCATTTATAATCATTAAATATTGCATGCACTAGAATGTTTCCTTACTGGCAGCACTCAAGAGTAAGGAAGGGCTTTTTTTTTTTTTTTTTTGCCTATAGCATCTTTTTCCCCCAGCAGCTATAACCCAGGTATCTGCTATCTTCCCTTCTTTGAGCTCTCTCCAGTGAGCAATGAAAACTTTATTGAAGATTTCATAGAAGAGGTGGAGGGGAGGATTTACATGATACATCCTATGGCAGATGCTTTAAAATCCTGCCTTAGCATTTCTGTTCTCTCAGGATCCTCCTCTGCTGTGCCAAACCCACTGGTTTGTCTTCCCACAGACCAGTGCTCTGTCCTCCCACCGGCCGGTATCCAGCCTCTCTAGTTCCTCTCTCCTTTCTCTATTTCTGTTAGCCTCTGTAAGGGCTGTGGCTATCTTATTTCCCTTTATGTCTAGCACAAAATTGATATTCAGTAAATACTTGTTGCATATGTGAATGAGTTCTCCCTCTCCTGCCAGTGTCAAAGTTATCTCCTCCCCAACTGGCTTCAGCAACTTTCCTCAAACATTATACAAGTGCTCAGCAAAATAGAAAGCCCGCAGTGATCAAGGCCACTCTTCTGACCAGCAGAACTGGGGGACTGACTTTGGTCTTGAGCTTACCCCCTCCCCTAATGGCTTAATAATAGTAATAATAATATTTAGCACTTTCTAACTGTTTATATGTGCCAGGAACTCTCAAGTCCTTTACATGTATTAAGTCATATAATCCTACTAACAAGCCTCCAAGGTAGGTTACTGTTATTATCGCCCCCATTTTATACATGAAAAACTGAGACCAAAGAAGTTTAGAACTTCCCAAGATTTCACAGCCATTAAGTGGCAGAACCATGATTCAAAACCAGGAAATCTAACATCAAAGTCTCTGTTATTAACCATGTATTTGCTAACCAAATATTTCTTCTAAACCAAACAGTGATCTCTCCAGGAAAGCTTTGGTGATGAATAGAAATGTTCGTATCATTATATACTCTGTTACAGTTGGGGCAAAGGGGGGTGAAGCGGGTAGCAACCTGGGGAAGCTTCCTAGGATGCCCTGCTTAGCTGCTTTTCTGTATCCATGGTCAATATTTATTGAGTGCCAACCATGTGCTAAGCATAAGGCATGCAGAAGTAAGTAAAAAGACAGGATCCTTGCCTTTAGGCCTACATTCTAGCTGGCAATCCAGACAGTAAACAAGTAATTCCAGAGTAAGAAAAGTCAGGCTTTCAGAGCTCATATGGAATCCTAAACTGGCTTGAGAAATCAAGGAAGCTTCCCTGAGGGGCTGATTTCTAAGCTGATGCCTAAAGGGTTAGTAGCCAGCCACAAAAGCAGAAGTGTGTCCCACGGGCTTATTGGCCTGCAGTGTGGCTATAGCGCAGCAAGGTTGAGACACTGGCAAGAAGTGAGGTGGAAGAGTAACCTGGAAGGAGTCCTTGAGGGAAATTGACCAAGGAGAAGAGGAAATGACGCGGCAGAGCCAAGCCATACTATAACTTTGGTTATTCTTTCAGAAAACAAAACAATAAGTAATGAAGACTCGTGCAGGTATTGCAAGATTCAAATAGAGTTGAGTGGGGTTTTCCTTGAGGTGCTTGTTCCAGGTGGGGCACACATTTGAGGCTAGCCATGGTCCAAACTGGCACTGGGCCAGACAGGGTTGCTCCTTCTAACCCTGGGACACCATTAATAGATTCATCTGACCTCTCCTAGGAATCTTAGAGAAGTGAGGCACAAAATAGTAATGGATGGAAGGCAAAGGAGTGAGAGAAAAGAAGAGCATCAGGTAGTCAAACAGTCCAAAGCTGTTGGAGAGGCTGTGAAGGTAAAGACTGGAACAAGCAATTCTGGGGAGCAAAGGAAAAGTACATCATCCTGGTGGAGAGGGCATGCTCCAGGTGCTACATGCTCCAAGTGCTACTGTACTGACCTTTGTTCTGTTTTGTTTTTACTTGCTAATTGGATGAACAAACATTTTTTGACACCCACAGAAACTTTCTTCCCTTCCTTCCTTCCTTTCTTTTTTTTTTTTTTTTTTGCAACAGGGTTTCACTCTATTACCTAGGCTGGAGTGCAGTGGCGCGAGCATAGCTCACCCTCAAACTCCTGGCTCAAGCAGTCCTCCCGCCTTGGCCTCCCAAAGTGCTGGGATTATAGGCAGGAGCCACCATGCTCAGCCCACAGAAACTTCCGTAGTAGTATATGTAGCTGATTACATGTATTTTTGACAGTACTATCAAATTTCTATAAATTTCAATTTTTTTTTCTGAAAATATGAGAGGCACATGTCCCTATAAACTACATTGCTAATAGGGAATAATATAGCCTTTAATATCTCTGTCCTGTGGTAAAATGCAAACTCAATTTAACACAAGAGGCATGCATTGAATGCCTACTGTATACAAGGTACTGTTCTCTGGTAAAAGCAGAGTCAAAAAGAGCAAAGGAAAAAAAATTAAATTGAATCTTCCTTTTTCTGTGTATGTTCCTTGTCTAGTTTCTTAGAACAGTAACTTTCTATTTATCAAAAAACAAAAAATCCAGCAGTTTTTTCCAGAGTTATGCTTCTATGAGAAAGGCAAATAGATATCAATAATTTATCTTTCGAGAGACCTTTCTAAACATTTTATGTCAGAGAGTCAGTACAAGTTCAGTCCATTTTGTAACTGAAAACAGATGGCAAGTAATACTACTCTGAAGACAGGCAAGCTGGGTGAGAACATGATCATTAGTTATTAGCTGTGTTAACCTTAGCTAAATTATTTAACTTATTTGAGCCTCAGTTGCAATAGTAATATTTGTAAAACGTGTGGCAAATCCCAAAGTATAGCACATTTATCCCATTTAGTGATATTATTTCATGAATGCTTACAACTTTGCAGACATGGCCTCATCTAAGCCACAGAACAACATCTATAAGGTAGGTGATTTTATTGTGTCCATTTGACAAATAACATTGAAGTTTAAAGTTCAGAAATACCTTACCCAAGGTACATAGAAAGTAACAGAAACACATGTGAATAGTCTCCAAGTCTGAACTCCTAAGTACTATACCATATTGCCGTTATTTAGTTATTTCCTTTAACTGTAAGGAAGTAAGGTGAGATGGCTGACTCTTGTAGGATTAATGACATAATACATTTGAATAGCCCAGCACAGTGTCTGGTATCTGGCACATGGTTAGCATGCATTACATAGTATCAAGGAGGAAGAAGGGGCAAAGGGAAGGGGGGTGAGGAATAAGTAGTATTTCTGACTTACCCCAAGCCACCTCCAATCACAGGATTTGATTTAGCTACACAGTGGCATCAGGCTCTCCAAGCATAGATTAAACCCCAGCTGTCCAATACTATACCTGTTATTTACTGTGGCTATTGAGCACTTAAAATGTGCCTAGTTAAATTTAAGATGCTCTGAAAGTGTAAAATACACACCAGATTTTAATGACATAGTATGAAGAAAAGAGTGCAAAATATCTCAACAATTTTATATAGATTATATATTGAAATAACATTTTGGGTATATTGAATTAAATAACATTTTAATGTGGCTTTTTACTTTTTTAATGTTGCTACCAGAACATTTTAAATTATATGTATGATCTTTCATTATATTTCTATTGGGCAGCAGTGCACAAGAGATTTGTGTGCTCAGTCCTTCTATTTCTGAAGACCGAGTTTTCCACATTAGCTCATATTCAAGGTGTTACATCATCTTCAGGTAGAGTGTACCACGTTCATACACCCCTCCATCTTGGTGGTTAGATAACCTTCACCAGCATGAATATCTGCTGTTTACCATTTAGGGCCTTTTAAATGGGATCAAAACACCGTCTTGTGCTTCAGAACTGGAAATATTACTATTAGAAAATGCCAGCTAGAAGAGTCTAATAAAACTCCAGTTTGCATTTTGAATCTTCAAACATATAATGTTATTTTTATGGGAATATTTTCCTATTTCTCTTGTTAGGTATAAATTGCTAGTAAAATACTGTGTAAACTAGAAAAGAAAGAAGGGTGTCATTATTTACTAAGGTTACAGCATGCCTACAATATAGAATCCATCAGTTTTGCCTAAAAGCTCGACCAGAGGGCATAGGTCGATTATGTATGTGTCGCTTGATAAATGTAGTCCTGTGGACATTTTATATTGTAAGAATTCTGGAAAATTAGTTTTTAAAGTATTTGGTTAATGCCCTTCTTCTCCCCAAGAACCTACCCCAGGTAAACAATTACTACCACTAGGAATAGTAATTTTGCTTTGCACAAATAATTCCTTAAACAAGAAAAGGCATGAAGATTTGTTATGAACAGTTTTTTCCTAAGCATATAGAGATTATTACCTCCTACACATTTTATTTAAACATAGTTAAACTTATTTAGCCTAATCAGTTTGGGGATTGTTGCTTTTTCCTCTTTAACTTGCCAGATAAATCAGAAATATTTATTTTAAGAGACAGTTTAAGGAGCTCCATCATTCCCAATCTGTCAGAGTTTTACAAATAAATCTCAGTTGAATGTCTATCATTGTTTCTAATCTGGTCAAGAAAAAAGAAGAAAACGTATACAATTCATCAGAATAATTAGTTGACTGGGGTTGAATAATTCTAAGAATAAACATTTGACCCCCTGGCACCTCATAAACGCCCTGGAGTGAGAAGGATTATAAATTAATGTACAAGATGTAAAAGGGTCCAGATACACACTTAACATTATTGCAAGCATGTGGGACACATTTAGATAAGTTAAAACCAAGTGTGGGTTTTGAGTTTGGCCATCTTTCATCAGTGGCTTACTAAAGCTTTATTCCTTTGGTGTGAGGATAGGGGGGTGCAGAGAAGTGGGTAGGAAGAATGGAATAGCGGCAGCAGTGCCCCCTGCTGCCCGATGGCCACCTCCCCTCATGGAAACTTGAGGTTTCAGGAATTTTTAGAGACATGGCACCCCAGGGAATAATGAAACTCCTCTTAAGGAAGTCAGGAAGGAAAGAACTAACACATATAAAGGTTTTACAGCATTGCAAGCATTGTTCTATCATTTAATAATATGAAGCTCATTACAAATTTAGGAAAGAATATGATGCATTTCATAGATGAAGAAACTGAGGTTCAAGAATATAGGATAAACTTTACAAATTTCATAGCTAGAAGTGGAGTAGTACAGACTATAGATCAGGTATGCCTGGCTCCAAAGCCTGTGCTTCTTGTACTGCAGCACACTGCCCATAGCTGGAACCCAAGGACATAGCTCAGACTCCTCAAGTATGGTGACCATCCTGATTTGCCTGAGACTGAAAGAATTTTAGGGACACAGGATTTTTAGTGGTAAAACCTCCCTGTTTTGTCCAGGACAAGCTGGGACAAATTGACCCATATAGCTGGAATTCAACGGAATAAAGCACCAGGCTGGAAGGGTTTATTTGGAAAAGGAGGAAGGCTGCCTGGTTCTCTGTCCTGTCCTGCTCTGAGGCAGCCACAGGTGAACAATCTCTGTCCTGCTTGTTTTATGCCTTGACACATCCTGGGGCATTGTCAAAGAAGTTCACATCTCTGTCCCAAATCATCAAAGTCAGCAGGAATTTAGTTAACCGAATCATCCACTTGAGTGGAGGAGAAAGAGCAGAAACTGGCATCACAGAAACACGAGTTTTGAGAGGATTGAATGAGGCCAGAAAATGGGTGTAACAGAACTGACATTTGTGGAATGCTTATTAACGTACAGCGCACTGAGCCATATTATGCACAACTTCTCACACATTCGTGCACATTGTCTCTCCTATTGCAACCCTAAATGATAAAAGGTAGTTATAATGAACTCAAATTACAGATTTACAAAAGAAAAATAAGCTCAGAAAGAGGCTAAATAACTTGTCTAAATTCACACAGCTAGAAAAAAATGGAACTCAAAATTTGTTTCAGCCCAAAGTTGTGACACTTTCTCTACTATATCATAGTGTCTGACTGTGATATTGTGATATAATAAGAAATATGTATCTGGTCTTTGTCCTGGTTCCTGGCTCAGAGTCCCTAAAATGCTTGTAATTTCCTGAGTGATAGGGGTGATAGGAGCATCATTTGTTATGATATTTGCCCTTTATCCCCAGTTCCTGACAGGAGCTTCTAAGACCCTTGGAATCTCTGGAATGACAACAGTGTCTTTTTGTATGCTAATGATGTGATTGGTGGCTGGGGTCCCCTAGATACCTTCAGGATGGGGGCTGCTCACCAGGAAGACCAAGGCATGGTAAGAGAATTAGAACTTTCCGCTCCCACCCCCACCTCTGGGGAGGGGAAAGGGACTGGAGATTGAGTTAATCACCAATAGCCAATGATTTAACCATGCCCGAGTAATGAAACCTCCATGAAAACAAAGTACAGGGCTCTGCGAGCTTCCAGGTTAGTAACACATTGACATGCTGAGAGGCTAGCAGGCTCTGAGAGGGTATGGAAGCTCCGTGTCCCTTTTCCCCTTAGTCTGTCCTGTTCCTCTCTTCCATGTGGCTGTTCCTGAGTTGCATCTTTTATAATAAACCAGTACATGTAAGTAAAGTGTTTTCCTGAGTTCGGTGAGCTATTCTAGCAAATTATTGAACACGAGGAGGAGATTATGGGAATCTCCAATATATTGCCAGTAGGTCAGAAATATGGGAGGCTCTGGACTTGCAATTAGTGTCTGAAGTGGGGACAGTCTTGTGGGACTAAGCCCTTACCTGTGGGGCTTGACATGAATTCCAAGTGGTTAGTATCCAAATTGGATTGAATTGCTGGATACCCAATTGGTGTCCAGAGAGTTGAAGAACTGACTGGTGGTATGGAAAAAAATCCGCATTTGGTGTCAGAAGTGAGTAGAAGCATCCACTGTACTGACAAGTCATAGTGTTTAATAAATATTCAATTCCCCTTCCCATGAAGTTCCTAAGGACTTGAATTTATTAATTTCAGTGTCCACCATATGCTTTAAAAATTATAAAAAGATTAAGGATGAGCTTGCTGTTAAGAAAAAATGTATATAAAAAGAAAAACCTTAGACAAATTAAATTTAGCAGAGATGCCGGGCGCGGTGGCTCAAGCCTGTAATCCCAGCACTTTGGGAGGCCGAGATGGGCGGATCACAAGGTCAGGAGATCGAGACCATCCTGGCTAATATGGTGAAACCCCGTCTCTACTAAAGAATACAAAAAAAAAACACTAGCCGGGCGACGAGGCGGGCGCCTGTAGTCCCAGCTACTTGGGAGGCGGAGGCAGGAGAATGGCGTATGGGCGGCGGAGCTTGCAGTGAGCTGAGATCCGGCCACCGCACTCCAGCCTGGGCGACAGAGCCAGACTCCGTCTCAAAAAAATAAATAAATAAAATAAAATAAAATAAAATAAATTTAGCAGAGTTGAATTGGGTAAAGAACAATTTGCAAATCGGGCAGCCCCAGAACCAGAATAGGTTCAGAAACTCCATCACTGGTGCATGGTCGAAGAAGATTTATGGATGGAGAAAGGAAAGTGATGTACAGAAAAGAGCGAGGTACAGAAACAACCAGATTGGTTACAGCTCAGTGTTGCGTTATTTGAACATAGTTTGAACAGTTGGCTGACTTTGATTGGCTGAAACTCAGTGATTGGCACAAGGGTAGGTTGCAGTCTATTTGCACATCCAGTTAGGTTACAGTTCACTATGTATGGAGAAACCTTTAGGCCAAACTTAAAATATGTAAGGAGGCAGCTTTAGGCTAAATCTAACAAAATAAAATAACATGCCAAAAACACTATTCTCCAAACTTGTATGGTGAATATAGAGATTCACTATGGGAGAATGAAGTCATCTGATTAAGTTCACTCTGAGAAAATAATTCAAGCAACTACTCCGGTTCATTTTTATAGGTAAGAGAGTTGGCCACTACCTCCTGATTACTGGATAGAACACTGTTCCATGAAATGATACATAAACAAAGTAAGCAGTGTTCTTACAATCCTGTCAGAAGTATTTCCTATACAGTCAGAAAAAAAAAAAAAGGCAATTTACCAGTCCAGATTACATACAAATGAATGAATGGCAAACACAAGGGAGGTGAATTAAGCAAAGAAAGTTTTCTGGCAGACATACTTTGTAACTGATTGTGTAAGATGACATGGATTTGTAGAGGAAAGTTGGGGGGGGGGCACACACAAAAACATGGACAACAGGAATAAGGACATTTTGCATGAATATATTATATATTGGTGTAACTGTAGTAAAGAAAGTATCAATGGGCCATGGACCTAAGTATTTATGGCTGAAAATCAAATACCCTACATGCAAATTAAAATTTCGTGAGGAGGAAGTGAGTCAAAATGATGTAGAGATCAAAGAGTATCTCCCAGATACCTGAACAAATAGGAGTTCTGTTGCTAAAGAGGAATGGGCAGTTGGCTTTTGAGTAGACAACAGTGTCTGCCACTCTATATTCATGAAATGGGAAGAACATCTATCTTGTATGCTTATTGTAGGATTACAGATGTTTATAGCAACTGGCAAAGAGTAGATACCAAGTAAGTGTTTGTTATTGTTTTATCTAAGTACTCTATGATTATGCTTTAGAGCTTTGGAAAATTATGTTTGGGGACAATGTGGGATATTAGCTCTGCTTTGGAATACATTTAAAATGTGCCTGGCACATAACAGGCACTTAATAAAAATCTATTGAATAGATGAATAAAGGAATACATTTTCACTCTTTTCTCTTTAACAAATAAAAGAAACAAAAGTCTTTGACCTTCTGGAAAGGAAAGGTCTACTTAACTCATCAATTGAAGTTTGCAGAAAGAACACAGTAAAAGTATGATGACGATTTCAAGAGAGAAATATTGCCCAACATCATGTAACCACCAAGGAAATAATAATGGTAGTTGTGTGCTCTGTAATGGTGAAATATTCTTATAGGCTACTTTCAGTTATTATTGACTTTACGGCTGGGTTTTAGTAAAGTTATTTGCTATGGTTTGGATATTTGACCTCTCCAAACCTCATGTTGAAATTTGATACCAAATGTTGGAGGTGGAGCCTAATGGGAAGTGTTATAGGGGTGGGTGGCTCCTGAATGAGGGGGTGCAGTCCTCACAACAGCAAGTGAGTTCCATGAGTTCCTGAAAAAGCCTGTTGTTTAAAAGAACCCAGCACCTTCCTCCCCTCTATCTTGCCTTGTGATTTCTGGCCATCTCCTCTTGCATTCCACCGTGAATGGAAGCAGCTTGAGGCCCTCACTAGAAGCAGATGTTGGTGCCATGCTTCCTGTACAGCCTGCAGAACCATAAGCCAAATAAACTTGTTTTCTTTATAAATTACCTAGGTATTCCTTTATAACAACACTAATGAACTAAAACATTATTGAACTAAGAAGTGTCTAAGAAAAGTTTTACCCTGACGATTTCTTTTTTTTTTTTTTTTTTTTTTTTTTTTTTTTTTTTTTTTTTTTTTTTTTTGAGACGGAGTCTTGCTGTGTCGCCCAGGCTAGAGTGCAGTGGCGCGATCTCGGCTCACTGCAAGCTCCGCCTCCCGCGTTCCCGCCATTCTCCCGCCTCAGCCTCCGAGTAGCTGGGACTACAGGCGCCCGCCACCGCGCCCGGCTAGTTTTTTTTTGTATTTTTAGTAGAGACGGGGTTTCACCGTGTTAGCCAGGAGGGTCTTGATCTCCTGACCTCGTGATCCACCCGCCTCGGCCTCCCAAAGTGCTGGGATTACAGGCTTGAGCCACCGCGCCCGGCCCTACCCTGACGATTTCTTGATTGTTTTAACTTGTACAAATACATTGTTTGAAACAATATTTAAAGGCCAAATGTAGTGGCTCATTCCTATAATCCCAGCACTTTGGGAGGCCAAGGAGGGCAGATCACTTGAGTCCAGGAGTTTGAGACCAGCCTAGGCAACACAGTGAGACCCTTGTCTCTATAAACAATTTTTTAAAATTAGCTGGGTATGGTGGCACGTGCATGTAGTCCCAGCTACTTGGGAGGCTGAGGTGAGAGGATCGCTCAAGCCTCGGGAGGTTGAGGCTGCACTGAGCCATGATCATGTCACTGCACTCCAGCCTGGGTGACAGAGTAGACCCTGTCTCAAAAAAAAAAAAAATATATATATATATATATATATTTT
>NW_016806071.1:2636521-2646312 GCF_001698545.2 Rhinopithecus bieti
TCACAAATATATATATATATATTTTTTTTTTGTGGTACAGTGTAGGGTCCAGCCCTACAGGGCCTGTGGGTTTTTCTCTTTGTGTGCAGAGACAAGAGATCGTAGAAATAAAGACACAAGACAAAGAGATAGAAGAAAAGACAGCTGGGCCCAGGGGACCACTACCACAAAGGCACAGAACCAGTAGTGGCCCCGAATGCCTGGCCATGCTGCTATTTATTGTATACGAGGCAAGAGGGCAGGGTAAGGAGTGTGAGTCGTCTCCAATGATGGGTAAGGTCATGTGAGTCATGTGTCCACCAGACAGGGGGCCCTTCCCTATTTGGCAGCCGAGGCAGAGAGAGAGAGGGGACAGTTTACGTCATTATTTCTTCTATGTATTTCTCAGAGAGATCAAAGACTTTTAATACTTTCACTATTTATGCTACTGCTATCTAGAAGGTAGAGCCAGGTGTACAGGGTGGAACATGAAGGTGGACCAGGAGCGTGACCGCTGAAGCACAGCATCACAGGGGGATGCTTAGGCCTCCAGATGGCTGTGGGTGGGCCTGACTGTTGTCAGGCCTTCCATAAGAGGTGGTGGAGCAGAGTCTTCTCTAACTCCCTCAGGGAAAGGGAAACTCCCTTTCCTGGTCTGCTAAGTAACTCCTGGTCTGCTAAGTAACGGGTGCCTTCCCAGGCACTGGCGCTACCACTAGACCAAGGTCTGCTAACTAATGGGCACCTTCCCAGGCACTGGCTGTTTTGTTTAATTTAATTTAGGAGAGCTAAATAATTAAACATGAGGCCAAAGTACATAAGAAAGCGGTAGCCTTTTATAGCAAATATGCACACACTCTCAGGTGAGGTTCTCTGGTCCTCAGGTGTGGGGGGCCAGGGAAGTCGCGCCGGCGCTCTGGGTGAGGTTCTCCAGTCCTCAGGTATGGGGGGGCACGAAGAAGTCACGCCGGCTCCTGCCGGCAGCAGACTTTTATGCATTGGTACTGGAAGGGGGAGGGCAGTGGGTGGGATAAGGGCGTGATAGGGGCGTCTCCATAGGCGTGGCCGGGTAAGTTTCGATCTCTTCGGATTGACGTCACCTGGCGCATGCTCGGTTGATCTGCGCGCAGGAAAGTTGGTGAGGAAGAACCCGGACGCAACATGGATTGTGCCTTCTTGTTCACCTTCCTCCATCTTGTCCTTTCTCCCTCACCCAAACACTGGCATTACCGCTAGACCAAGGAGCCCTCTAGTGGCCCTGTCCGGGTGTAACAGAGGGCTCACACTCTTGTCTTCTGGTCACTTCTCACCGTGTCCCTTCAGCTCCTATCTCTGTATGGCCTGGTTCTTTCTGGGTTATAATTGTGGAACAAAGATTATCATAATATTGGAATAAATAGTAATGCTACAAACTAATGATTAATATTCATATATAATCATATCTATAATCTATTTCTAGTATAACTATTCTTATTCTATATATTTTCTTTATTATACTGGAATAGCTTGTGCCTTCAGTCTCTTGCCTTGGCACCTGGGTGGCTTGCCGCCCACAGTACAGAGCAAGTATCCCATAGAAATGAGATCAATTTGATATAACCTCTGCTTTCATAAAGTGGACAGTGACGTCTGGTATATGTTAGGAAAACATCCAAGTTGTACCTTTAGGAAATGGAGGACTAAGGGTTCAGTAAATGTAGCTGCTGTTATTATTACTCTAGCCCTCTTTATTCTATTTTCTCTAAACTCCATTTCTGAAGAGTCCAGCATTTCCCAAAATATGCTCCATGAAAGACTACACCTATGAATAGATATGTCTATGAATAGAAATGTGAATAGGTGTGATATAAAAAAGGGATTCTGGGCCGGGTGCAGTGGCTCGTGACTACAATCCCAGAACTTTGGGAGGCCGAGGCATGAGCATTGCCTGAGCTTAGGAGTTCCCAACCAGCCTGGGCAACATGGTGAAACCCCATCTATACTAAAATACAAAAAATTACCTGGGCATGGTGGCCTGTGCCTGTAGTCCCAGCTACTCGGAAGGCTGAGGCAGGAGAATTGCTTGAACCCAGGAGGCAGAGGTTGCAGTAAGCCGAGATTGCACCACCACACTCTGGCCTGAGTGACAGAGTGAGACTCCATCTCAAAAAAAAAAAAAGGTGGTTGGGGGAGTGCTTCTGGCCGGGCACAGTGGCTCATGCCTGTAATTCCAGCACTTTGGGAGGCCAAGGCCGGTCGATCACCTGAGGTCAGGAGTTTGAGACCAGCCTGGCCAACATGGTGAAACTCCATTTCTACTAAAAATACAAAAATTAGCCAGGCGCCATGGCACACACCTGTAGTCCCAGCTACTCAGGAGGATGAGGCAGGAGAATTGCTTGAACCTGGGAGGCAGAGGTCACAGTGAGCTGAGATCAAGCCACTGCACTCCAGCCTGGGCGACAGAGTGAGACTCCATCTCAAAAAATAAAAAATAAATAAAAATTAAAAAGGGGTTCTGAAATCCAGGAAAATCAGGAAACCCTAAATTAACAAAGCCAGAGGTTTTTTTTTTACTAAACAACTTCTCACTCTTCAGTGTGTTTATGTGTCCTGTGAATCTCCAACAGCAAGCTCTGACACAGCGTTTCTCAACCTTTTGTTCATTATAGGCCATCCCTCCCCAGAGATTTAGACATTTTACTAATCATCCTTTCCCTCCTTCCCACTCTCCCCCAAAATTAAATACTAAGGAATAAAATTTTACTGGGGGGACCACAAACCATTGTCCTAAGATTCTTTGCCCCCTAAGAACCATTTCACCCCCTTGGGGATGATACCACCTCAGTTGAGAAGCATGCCCTAGTGTGAAATGCTTCTTGTATTAGTCTGCTCTCACATTGCTATAAAGAAATACCTGAGGCTGGGCACAGTGGTTCATACCTGTAATCCCAGTGCTTTGGGAGGCCGAGGTGGGCAGATCACTTGAGGTCAGGAGTTTGAGACAAGCCTGGCCAACATGGTGAAACCCGTTTCTACTAAAAATACAAAAATTAGCTGGGTGTCGTGGTGGGCACCTGTAATCCGAGCTACTCAGGAGACTGAGGCAGGAGAATCGCTTGAACCTGGGAGGCAGAGATTGCAGTGAGCCAAGATCATTCCATTGCACTCCAGCCTGGGCGACATGAGTGAGACTCTGTCTCAAAAAAAAAAAAAAAAAAAAAAAAAACCTGAGACTGGGTAATTTATAAAGAAAAAAAGGTTAATTGGCTCACAGTTCCACAGGCTGTACAGGAAGCACAGCAGCATCTGCTTCTGCAGAAGCCTCAGGAAACTTACAATTATGGTGACAGGCAAAGGGGAAGCAGGAATATCTTACATGGCCAGAGCAGGAGGAAGAAGAGAGAGTGGGGAAGTGCTACACACTTAAACAATCAGATCTCATGATAACCTCACTCACTATCACGAGACCAGCACCGACGGGGGATGGTACTAAATCATCATTGTGAGAACTCTGCCCCATGATTCAGTCACCTTCATCACCAGGCCTCCAATCTACTGAGATTATACAATGTGACAATGAGATTTGGTGTGGGACACAGATCCAAAGCACATCACTTCTCAAACTCATTTGACCGCAGGACCTTTCAAGTGGACCAGTGTCCCAGGAACATGCCTGTGGAATGCCTAATTTAGTTAGTATGGGATATTTTACAACTTCTTGTTCTCTTGTGACTCAAGGGACACAGAGCTTCCCTTTAATACGTAAATCCTGGTAGAAGGACTATTACAAGGGATTTGAGGAGTTTTTAAAAACGGCTGTTTGATTGAGAAAAACCTGTATTTGGACCTCTGTTTTCCCCTTTTATCCATGCATCCCTAGTTTGGTGCGGTGAGGATTTGTCGATGACCAGTTAACTTTTTAAAAAAATTGTATGGGTATAACTATACATAAAGTATATAATGTACTCTAATCTTAAGTGTACAGGGCTTGATAAAATTTTCACAGGTGAATACTGAAGGAAACCAGAATCTGTCACATATCACATGTCACATCAAAATATGCCTCTTTGACCATAATTTTTTTTTTTTTTTTTTTTTTTTAGCTAAAGGCAACTAGGAAACAGATGTAGGGAGTTCTCTGCCTTCTTTCTGACTAAAAGCAGGACAGAGAATTATAAAGACAAAAGGTCTTTCTATCCACCCTGCTTTCCCACCTAAAGACAGGATGTAAATTCTTCTTTACAACCTTTATCAGCTTAGAGACAGTGCCAGAGGGATCTGAGCAGACTTTACTCCATTAGCTTCCCCATAAATTTACCTTCCTACATTTTCCCACCTGTAGGAGCCTGGGACTGCTTTTGTCATTATGTTTCTAAAATGTATTGTATCATGCTATGTTAGACATGCTATATAAGCCAGACTCTTAAGCTACTGCTTAGAGTTACTTTTCTCCCACATTATGTGCACTGCATGTGTTAATAAACTTGCTTGTTTTTCTCTTGTTAGTCTATCTTTTGTTGCAGAAGTCTGTCCCAACTATGAACTTATGAGGGTTGAGGGAATATTATTTTTTATTCTCTTTAATACACCCAGTTCTGGATATAAGCACTAAATTATTGATCAGAAAATCTGATCAATATGGATCAGTATGGCTTGGCCCGGTACCTGCTGCCATGAGCCTGGGAGGGATGCTGAGCTGTGGGGCTGACACATATGTCCATCATGCCCTGGACCTGGTCAAGTGCCACATGCAGGTGGATCAGAAAACCTTAACAAAAATTCTTGACTTCCCATGACCCACATACTGTGGTGTGTAGTTTTCAAACTTTAGTGAAGAATCCACCTAGGAGTGTATTAAAATCACTTATTTCTACTCACAGAGATTCTCATTCAGACGGTCTAGAGTGTGAGATGAGATTTTTAATAAAGCACTCCAGGTGATTCTGATGCAGGTGGTCTGTGGATCACACTTGTGAGAAAGATAGGCCCGCCCTACAGGATAAAAGTCAAAGTCCTGAACAAGACATTAAGGCCTTCCTTAATTTGACCCAATTTTATTTTTCCAGACTCAGCCCTTCCTGATTTTCATCATACTGAATTAATCCCCTCTGCTCAGTAGGAAATGCACTTAGGTTTGTTTCCTTTAACCTGAAATTGCCCTTCTAGTCTTGTTCACGTGGCAAACTCCTACTTATCCTTCAAGACCCAGCTACACTGTCACTTCCTCAGGGAAATCTTCTGAACCTCATCAGGCAAAATTAGTTGCTCCTTCATTGTTCATCTAGAACTTTATTCAAATTCTGTTATAGGCTGGGCACAGTGGCTCATGCCTATAATCCCAACACTTTGGGAGGCTGAGGCAGGCAGATCGCTTGAGGTCAGGAGTTCAAAACCAGCCTGACCAACATGGTGAAACCTCATCTCTACTAAAAGTACAGGAGACAGAGGTTGTAGTGAGCCAAGATCGCGCCACTGCACTCCAGCCTGGGTGAGAGTGAGATTCTGTCTCAAAAAACAAACAAATTCTGTTATAATACTTATCAAAATCCTGATTTTTTTCTTTTAAAACAAAATCTTATTTAGAAGTAAGCAGGAGTATGTCTGGTTCTTTGCTGAACCCCCCTAGCCCTGCACAGGGCCCAGCACAAAGTGAGTAAATGAATGGATGATGTATGCTACTGATTTATACCTGGGGTCACTTAGTTCTCATTTTTTGGGCCAGTGAAACTGTAAGCTTCCCAAAAGACCAGGGCTTTTAACTCACTTTCGTATTCTCCAAAATCAGTAGTCAATGAAAAGAAAATATCGATAAGTGAAAATAATAAGCAGCCCGCCTAAATTCAGTAAGTGTCCCCATGCTTCCTAGGCTCCCACTACAACCGTTGTTGGGAGACAGGAGTGGTGTGTCAGCTGGGGGGAACTGTCACCTACCTACCAGGTGAGATCGTTATGTAAGGCCGGAAGCCACTGGCTCTCTCTGCCCATTCGCACCGTGGAACGCCACTGCCATGGAGATGACCATTCCTCTAAACCGGCGTAGTTGGGTGAGGACTCCAGAAAGGCCTCTCAGGAAGGCAACAGTGCATGGCGACTCTTCACCCCTTTGCCCACCTCCTCATCTACGTATTAGCCTATTCCTGCGTTTACTCGTGTTTGTACTTGTTGGTTTATTTTCTTCGCATTTTTGTAGAGGACTAGGCAGCCGAGCTGGACCAAAGTCACGAGGGTAGTGAAGGCCGGGTCCACCGCCCAAGGTGAGCTCTGGGACCACTGACCGCTGGCCCAGGCGCAGCGGGGCCGGGGTTCCTGCAGCTACCAGGAACCCACTGACCTGAAGGGGCAAAGGGGCGGGGCGTGCTGGAGGGGAAGGGGCTGGGCAACACCTCCTATTTAAACCGGCTGGTCACACCGCGGACTGCGCAGGCGCGGGATGAAGCGCTGTGGTCCCGCCGGGATGCCCTAGCCTGGACCGTTGGGGGCGGGCTCGCAAGGGAGGTTCACGATGCCCTGCCCCGCCCCGCGGCCCCTAAGGGAGTGCGCCTGGAGGGGAGGAAGGCAGGGTCGGCCTGCACCCAGCGCGGCCATGGACGACCCCCCCGGCGGCTGCCAAGTGCTGCAGGCGAGAAGCATGGGCCAAGGCGGCGGCAGGCCCTGGGCAGCCGCTGCGGAGGAGGCCAGCGTGGAGTCGGCTCGGCCGGGTATCTGCTGCTGTGCGGCCTGGGCGGTATGCTGAGCTGCAGCTGACACACACGGCCATCGTGTCCCTGGACCTGGTTAAGTGCCGCATGCAGGTGGACCCCGGCTGGTACAAGGGCGTCCTCAGCTGCTTCGGTGTGACGGTGCGCAGCGACTGACTGCGCGGCCTGGCTCGCAGCTGGGCCCTGACCCTCTTCGACTACTCCTTGCAGGGCTTCAAGTTCGGCCTTTACGAGGTCTTCAAGATCCGCTACGCGGAGCCCCTGGGCCCAGAGAAGGCCTACGCGTGGAGAACCCGCCTGTACCTGGTCACCTGGGCCTGCGCCGAGTTCTTCGCCGACCTCTCGCTGGCGCCCATGGAGGCAGTGAAGGTCTGCGTGCAGACGCGACCGGGCTACGCCGGCACCCTGCGAGCCGCGGGGCCCAGGATGTAGGGCGAGGAGGGCCTGTGGGCCTTCTGCAAGGGTGTGGCGCCGCTGTGGCTGCGGCAGATCCCCTACACCATGAGGAAGTTCGCCTGCTTCGAGCGCACGGTGGAGGTGCTCTACAGGTACGCCGTGCCCAAGCCCCAGAGCCAGTGCACCAAGGCCGAGCAGCTGGGCGTCACCTTCGTGGCCAGCTACATCGCCGGCGTCTTCTGCGCCATCGTGTCCCATCCCGCTGACTCTGTGGTGTCTGTGCTGAACAAGGAGAAGGGCAGCACGGCTCTGGGCGTCCTGCGAAGACGGGTTCGCGGGCGTGTGGAAGGGCCTCTTTGTGCGCATCGGCCTCTTTGCGGACATCCTCATGATTCGCACCCTCGCAGCCCTGCAGTGGTTCATCTACGACCTGATCAAGGTGTAACCCGGGCTGCCTCGCCCTCCCGTGGCGCAAGCGCCCGAACCCCTGAAGAAGAAAAAGTAGGCGTAGAGTTCTGAACTGCTCTAGCCACAGTGGGTCCAGATTTCCATCAAGTGGGGAGTCGCGTGCAAACAATACTAGTGTGTAAGATGTTCACATTTTGGGTAGAGGTTACTTAATATGCAGTCTGAGTTCTCTTTAAATTACTGCTTCTTTTTGGCAATTCAAGAGGATTTGCAAACCTTTCGTTTGGGGGTTTGAACCATTATCTTTGGGGAGTTGGCATGGTTGCTTTAACTCAATAGCTTTCCAGCAATTAAAAGGAAAAATTCTTAACAGGAAGTAATGTTAGGTAGTTTTGGGTCTCTAGGTGTTAGCTCCTTTGATTCGCCCTTTCTGTAGAGATTATCCAAGCATAACTACTGAATAGCCTGCAAATGAGGTTTTAAGGTCAGCACAACTATATGGATGGGGAACAAAGTGAGATTCTGATACATGGTGTTCATCTCAATAGAAATCGGGCACCTATTGAATAGATGAAGGACTCATCGCATATTTCCTGTTCATATCCATTACAGGTAAAAATTATTAAAAGTTAAATTGTGACTTATACGGCCTGATAGCTTAGAATGTATTCACTGTTTTCAAAGAGACATGAGAAGATCTGCATTTTCTCCTTTTTCTTTGTCCCTTGTCTTCCTGATGTTGCTGATTAGAACATAGCTCTCTCCAGGAAGTGCTACAATTGGATCAATGTGGAAAGCCGGAAAGAGATGAAGGGCAGGCTCTGGGAATAAATATGTAAAGAAAAGCCTCTGTTCTCCAAAGATTTCTTTTGTATAACTCAGCTTTCAACAGCCATACATCCAAAGAAGACCATACCACCCTGACATTTAAAAAAAAAAAAAAAAAGAAAAGAAAAAACCCCAAATCCTGCAAATTCCGACTACTATCTGTTGAGTATTAAAGAATGGTTTTGGTGACTTTGAAGGGAAAATCTCACTTTAAGTGTAATAAATATTCTTCACTTAATTTGGTAGATGTTTCAGTGATCTTTACAATGGTTGAGATTCATAAAATTTAATGAAATTATAAAGCATGTTTTTGGTTCTCTGTAGCCTTCATATCTCTGATTGGGGAAATTTTACAATCAGTGAAATTCCGTGAATTAGAGATGTTTGTAAAATGTGAATAAGAAACAAACTTCAATAAGGCATTTGATATAACTTACCAAAGTGTAACATGATTGCCTTAAAAACTTGTATTACATTAGACTACAAACTTAGAATATGTTAATGTTTAAACTTTGTAATAGTAAACTGTTCAGCGGTTAACAGAAGTTTAAAAGTGTCTAAATTTAAGTGTGTCTGAACTGTCTTGAATAATAAACAGATGAAGAAAAAAGTCGACTTTTGAATGAGATGGAATGAAATTTATTAATATTTAATGCTTCTATTTAGCATATTATTGGGAAGGAACATTAGCTATTGTTAAGACTTCAGTTAAATACATTTCTGTCTATTGTCTTCTAAAATGTAGAAAGTTTGTTTGGTAAACAATTTTTAAGTAAAGTACTTTTAGTAATATAATTTTGGAAATTGCTGCAAAATCTATGGATTTCAAGATAGTAAGAGACCACTCGTTCTGGTTTGTGGTATTTCATGATTGTTCCATTGATAACACCAGATAATTTTTGTAATATGTATGGTGTATGTTTAAGAGAAGTATAATCTAAGGAGAACCAGATGGCATGATTCTGGTAGTTATGAACATGGTCAAGAAGATGGGTTTATTGGCCAGGGAGGTGGCTCACACCTGTAATCCCAACAGGTTAGGAGGCCAAGGAGGGAGAATCGCTTGAGGCCAGGAGTTCAAGACCAGCCTGGGCAACATTGTGAGAATCCCTAGCTACTTGGGAGACTGAGATGGAAAGATCACTTGAGACCAGGAGTTTGAGATTACAGGAGTTTGAGGCTAGGATCATGCCACTGCACTCCAGCATGAGTGAAGAACAAAATAATTTACTTAGTTCGGGTCAGCAGTTTTCATATTCAGTTCCTGTACATTCTATTCTCCACTCCCCCTCCCCCCCGCTTTATTAGTATTATTTTTTTTTGGTGGCTTACAAATGTCTGTTTGAATAAATAGGGGAGGGATAGCTGATAATAGAGAATAAAGATAATTTAAGTAAAGATAACAAGAATTCAGAATCATTAAGGTTTTTCATAGTTATTATTTCTTTGGAACAATTTAAATTTTTTTTTTTTTTTTTTTTTTTTTTTTTTTTTTTTTTT
>NW_016806071.1:2646375-2796975 GCF_001698545.2 Rhinopithecus bieti
TTTTTTTGAGACGGAGTCTCGCTCTGTCACCCAGGCTGGAGTGCTGTGGCCGGATCTCAGCTCACTGCAAGCTCCACCTCCCGGGTTCACGCCGTTCTCCTGTCTCAGCCTCCCGGGTAGCTGGGACTACAGGCGCCGCCACGTCGCCCGGCTAGTTTTTTGTAGTTTTTAGTAGAGACGGGGTTTCACTGTGTTAGCCAGGATGGTCTCGATCTCCTGACCTCGTGATCCGCCCGTCTCGGCCTCCCAAAGTGCTGGGATTACAGGCTTGAGCCACCGCGCCCGGCCTGGAACAATTTAAATTTTTATTCAATGTTTTACCTTGCCTGTGTAGGAGACCAGAATACGCTGCCCCAAAATATGAAGGATTGTTGAACAGAACAGAAGAAGCAAATGCAGGAGAGCTCTCTGCCCTCTCCTTATTTTCCAAAGAGCAGGACATAGATTTACAAAGACAAAAAGTACCTTGCCCACCTTCCTGCCAGAGAGAACAAACATTAACCACTGAAAACAACTTTAGACCCTTATAGGTGTGGAGATGATACTAGAGCAATCTGTATTAACAGGCTTTACTAACTAGCCTTTATGTGCCATTTATTGCCTTCCCCCAAGGTGCTGTCCCTAAAGGCTCAAAAGTCCTTGTCCTAAAATTTCTCTAAATATTTGCTGTTCTTTTTTTTTTTTTTTTTTTTTTTTTTTGAGACAGGGTCTCTGTCACCCAGATGGGAGTGCAGTGGTGCAATCACAGCTCACAGCAGCCTTGACCTCCCTGGTCTCAGGTGATTGAGCCTGAGCCCGCCTCAGCCTCCTGAGTAACTGGGACTACAGGCACACACCACCATGCCCAGCTAGTGTGTGTGTGGGGGGGCGGGGAGGGGTTGGAGACAGGGTTTTTCCACGTGTGTGTGTGTGTGTGTTGGTGGAGATGGGGTTTTTGCATGTTCCCATGTTCCCGAGGCTGATCTTGAACTCCTGGGCTCAAGTGATCTGCTCACCTTGACCTCCCAAAGTGCTGGGATTACAGATGTGAGCCACTATGCCCAGCCTGCTGTTCTTTGTTGAAGATGCTATATAAACTGAAATTTAAAGCCACCTCTTTGAGAACTACTCATTCTCTGTATCTCATGTATATGTGAAATATACATGTTAATAAGCTTCTCTTTTTCTCTTGTTAATTTGTCTTTTGTAGCAGGTTAACTCCAACTAAGAACCTATGGGGGTTATTCTTCCCTCACACCTATAATTAGCATTCTCTGTGAAATCATCCATATCTTATTAGAGTAATAAAAGCCATAGTATACATCTGGTATTGTTAGGCATGTCATACTCATTTTCTCATATAATCACTGTCACGCATGTCCATGTAAGAGACCACCAACAGGCCTTGTGTGAAAAATATAGCTTTTTAATCACCTGGGTGCAGGTTGGCTGAGTCCAAAAAAGGAGTCAGCAAAGGGAGATGGGGTGGGGCAGTTTTATAGGATTTGGGTAGGTAGTGGAATATTACAGTTAAAAGGGGTTGTTCTCTTGCGGGCAGGGGCGGGGTGGGTCACAAGGTGCTCAGTGGGGAGCTCCAGAGACTTATAGTCCAGGAGAAGGAATGTCACAAGGTAATGTCATCAGTTAAGGCAGGAACCAGCCATTTTCACTTCTTTTGTGGTTCTTCAGTTGCCTCAGGCCACCTGGATGTATGCATGCATGCTTGGGCTCAGAGGCCTGACATTCCTGTCTTCCACTGTAAGAGTTACCCAAAGCATCTGTGATGGTCCAGGAGGCTTCCGAGGCGATTGGGTAGTGTGAGTCTTCAGTCGCTAAGCTGAGAAGATCTGGGAAGGAGTCAGTCAGAGAGCCTTGGGCCAGAGTTCCAGGGCTCTGGGAGTGGCTGCCGGGAGAGTTGGACAGTCCGATTTCCAGTGAGGTCCCACACAGATGGGACACGTCTTAGGAGGAATCCCGGGCTGCGGGCATTCCTTGGACCAGTGGCCAGATTTCTGGCACTTGAAGCAAGATCCTGAGGGAGGAGGTCTTGGAGGAATGCCTGGCTGCTGTTGTTTAGGTATTTTGAAGTTCTTGTGTACTGGAGATGTGGCTGGAGTTTCTCTTGCAGTGGAGGCAAGTAATTCAACTGAGAAATACGTTGCCACTTGGCTGCCTCTATTATTTTACACCTTGAAGGCAAGGTTAATTAAATCCTGTTGTGGGGTTTGAGGGCCAGAATCTAATTTTTGGAGCTTTTTCTAATGTCAGGAGCGGATTGGATAATAAAATGCATATTGAGAATAAGACAGCCTTCTGGCCCCTCTGTGTCTAGGGCAGTAAAGTGTCAAAGGGTTGTTGCCAAACAAGCCATGAACTGGGCTGGGTTTTTATATTTGATGAAAAAGAACCTAAATGCTAACTGATTTAGTTTGGCTGAAGAAGAAGGAGTATTAACCTTGACTATGCCTTCAGCTCCAACCACCTCTCTAAGAGGAAATTGTTGGGCAGGTTGGGTAGGGCTAGCGATGGAACAAAACTGTAAGCCCGACTGGGTGTGAGGAGGGGAGGTGATAGAATGATTACAGGGTGGGGGAGTGGAGGCTGAGGAAGAACTGGGACCTGGCTCAGCCTGGCGAGGAGCAGCCTGGGGAAGAAGGGAGAGGCTAGATGGGTCTGTAGAAAAGGATTCAAAGGACTCAGAGCTTGGGGTGGAGACTGAAGAAACAGACAGGAGAGAAAGAAGAAAGATTTGAGGCAAGTCGCATTGGGAGCAGAGACTAGGGAGGGACTGATGTGTAAAAGAATGCCTGGACATCAGGCACCTCAGACCATTTGCCCATTTTTTGAAAAAAATTATCTAGATCTTGTAGGATGGAGAAATGCAAAAGCGCCGTTTTCTGGCTATTTGGAGTCATTTACCAAGTTTATACTGGGGCCAAGCGGTGTTGCAGAAGAAAATAAGATGCTTGGGTTTCTTAGCGTGGAAGTTGAAGAGGTTTTGACTTTTTTAGAACTAAGTCCAAGGGAGAAGAAGGAGGAATGGAGGGAAGAAGGTTGCCCATAGTAAAACGGTAAGTTTAGAGAAAAGAGAGGGTAGAGACACGGAGAGAGAGGGTGTGGTGCTTGCCACCAAGGTGAAGGATCAAGGCAGGCATCCCTGCAGTGATCAGACACCTCTGAAATGTGGGTGAATAATCAGACGGGTGTCCCCGCAGTTACTAAACACCAAGGGAAGACTGTCTTCCCGAGTCGCCCAGCGCTGGAATTTTGAGTTCACAGATAAAACGCGTCTCCTCTGTCTCTACCAGAAAGGGAAAGGAACCAAAATTAAGGAAGGGAGAGATTGAAGTGCGAAGGGATAGCGAGAGAGGTTGGAGAAGAGAGTGAAACGACCACTTACCCAGTTTGAAATTGGTGAGATGTTCCTTGGGCTGGTTGGTCTGAGGACCCGAGGTCGCAAGTGGATCTCCTCATCGAGTGAGGGCAAGGACAGGGGACTGGTCTCCCGAAGGAGTCCTCCTGTTCCTGGTTTTCAGCACAAAATGTCAAGCATGTCCATGTGAAGACAGTCCACCAACAGGATTTGTGTGAGCAATAAAACTTTTTAATCACCTGGGTGCAGGCGGGCTGAGTCTGAAAAAGGAGTCAGCCTGCCTGTACCCAGGTGATTAAAAAGCTTTATTGTTCACATAAAGTCTGTTGGTGGACTCTCTTCACATGGACATGCTTGACAATCACAATTCTTGTTTCTATATAAAACTAAGACTCAGATGCTAGATAACTTGCTCAAAGTCATGTAGCTAATGAGTGATATAGTCTGAATCAAAGTCCACATGTTCTTCATTACTCCAGCTCAGCACCTTGATAGAACCAATGACTATCATTTTCTTAAATTGTTTTTCATAGTACCCTGAACTTATTTCTTAAAAAAAATTTAAGGCTGGGTGCCGTGGTGCAGGCTTGTAATCCCTGCACTTTGTGAATCTGAGGCAGGTAGACCACTTGAGCCCAGGAGTTTGAGACCGTCCTGGGCAACATGGCAATACCCCATCTCTACCAAAAAAAAAAAAAAAAAAAAAAAAAAAAAAAAAAATTAGCCAGGCATGGTGATGCATGGTTGTAGTCCCAGTTACTCAGAAGGCTGAGGTGGCTGAGGTGGGAGGATCCCCCATCTCAAAAAAAAATATATTTGTATGTACTATAAAGCTTTCCTCCTTTTGCACCAATGAGGAGTTTGCAGTGTGTCTCAATTGTGGAAAACCTATGGCAAAATTGTCTAGAACTAAACTGCAAAATAGTCAATATTTAATTTAATATTTATATCATTTGCTCACCAGGTCAGTGCCTCAGTTCTAACTTGAAGGGACTGATCATAAATGCAGCACTTTTGCATGTGTGTGTGTGTGTGTGTGTGTATGTGTGTTTGTGGTATTGCAGTTTCAATGAAAGGCTTCATCACAATTTTTTCCTCTAATCTTAGTTCCTACAGCTAAGGAAGCTATGTCAGGCTATTTATCTTTTCCCCCAGGTGGTGATTAAAGTAGCTTTCTCAAGTATATGAAATTAATTTTATGATAGCTGTAATCTCATCCATTGATCTGTCCTTTGAGAAGTGAATAAAGGAAGTAGGTAAAATCTTGAAAAACAAAGGTCATATTTACATGTTAATACCACATGATAAAGATGAGAAGAAATCAAAGTGTTAATGTTATGAGTACTTTTCCTTGCTGTACAAGTATGTCTTTAGAAAGTCTTTCTTTTGAGCCTTTGGAAGGCAAAATAATCACTGAAGTCAGATCACATTTTGATAGGCAGTCATTCAATTATGGTATGCTTGTTTTTTGTGGTCTTAAAGATCAATTATTTTTTAAATCATGAGCAAAGAACCATTTGAAAGGAAATGTAAATTTTAATATCACTTAGGAGACTTTGTCTTGGTTTCCTGAATTCTACTATTTGGGTGGATGTGTGAATAGGGTAGGTATTAGCGAAGTGATTATGACCACATTTGTGTTTGTGTGTGTGTGTGTGTGTGTGTGTGTGTGTGTGTGTGTGTTTCAGTTAGTATATTTTGAGAGCCTCGGTGATAGGGTATCCAAAATTTCAGCAGCATTGTGGTAAATATGCCCATGCCCCAGTCTAAAACACTACCAGTCAATATCCACCATGTGCTAGGCCAAAAGGTTTTGTGATGAGCATAATGCATAATTCCCCCTTCTTACAGTTCAGTGGGAAAAATAAATTATATAGGGGCAAAGGGGAAAACCTCTTCACTCTCTTAAGTTTCACTGAAAAATCAACTCATAAAAGGCAGATTAATAAGCGAAAAGGCATCCAATTTATTAACATGTGCATAGAGTACATCAGAATAATTACCCAGTACCCCAGTGGGGTGCAGAAACTTTTATGCCATCTTGAGGTTACAGAAAGAATGGGGGCCTGGATTGTGCCCAATTAGGTTATGGCAGCATACACACATACACACTAAAAGGCGGTGGGAGGAGAAGAAGAGAAGGCCTGACTAGCAGAGGTGGTCTTGTTATGTAGATGAAATTCCACAGGTAGTAGCCCTCAGAGAGAATAGAATAGATGGTGTTTCTTTCAGACCTTTGAAAGTGTCAGACTCTTTTTCCTAGATCCAGACAAAGGAAAGCCTGGCTGCATCAATGTAAATTCTCTACAGATGTAAATCTCCCCCACAAAAGACAGCTTTACATGCCTACTTCTGTTTGCTGGCTCTCTGACAACCATCTCAAAATATGTCAAAGAAATATATTTTGGGGTTAAATAATTTTATTTCCTTCAATCCCCACATTGAAACCTTAAAAAATTTCACATATTAAAAGCCAAGCCAATAGCTTAGGAGAGATTTGGCTTAGAAGTTATTAGATACTGATGGACAAAGGAGTGGAAAAACAAATTGGGATAAACAGAAAAAAGCAAATTTAAGTGTATCATTCTATATCTTCTTGAATCAGTCTCACCCCTGAGAATGTATCAGTTTGGTTAAACAGTTGTGACCTGTTCCAGGAGGTGGGATTGCAGATTGGCTCTCTCTATATGATGCAGGCAAACAGATCTTTAATACGAAGCATTTCTGTGGAAACAGAAGAAAAACAAAGGTTAATGCCTGGAGTAGTCTATAGACAAGCTTTTCAAGAGTCTCTGAAGCATCTTCAGATTGCAATGGCGACTTTGGACTGTAGTTCAAATCAGGTGTTTAAGTGAACTGTTTCAGTAGTCCATACTTCAGCAAGCATGAAATCTGTTTATATGTAATTTGCTTTGATTTCTCTGAAGTTTAAGTTGTCTAGCTTCAGTTTGCAGGACCTTAAGAAAAGCACAATTTTAATGATTTCTAATGATTTCAAGTCAGAAAAATGGAAAAAAAAATTGAAAATATTAGTTTGGAGACATATAGCCAGGAAGGAATTCAGAATTCAGTCGAAATTTTAGTAAAATAATAAAAACTCAAAAACAATGGACAAAGCTAGAATCTAATAATATGTGCCCTATGGTTTTCTTTTGAAACTTGATTTTCTCTCTGCAGTCCCCTATTTTACCAAAGACAAATCATAGTAAGATAAATTTATTTGCAAAATAAGTTTTAGTCTTGGCTGGGTGCTCATGCCTGTAATCCCAGCATTTTGGGAGGCCAAGGCAGGCGGATCACAAGGTCAGGAGATCGAGACCATCTTCGCCATCTAATATATATTCACTATCTCTTATTTGACAATGCTTCCCATATGATTTTAACATACCAAGCAAGTCTAATACGTCTCTCTTAGACTTTCAGGGGCCCTACTATCCGAAAAGTTAGTTTGAGGTCAAGAAGATTGAATTTAGAATATGGAATTTTGATTTTGGTAAGTTTGTCAAATACCAAAGATTTAAAACTCTTGTTCAAAACAGGATCATGGGTCACTGGAAAATGATAGTTATTCAGTTAGCCAAAGTGATAATTCAGAGATTTCAAAAAGCAAAACCTTTCACTCTTAGAGAGGAGACTCAGTTTCCCAAGCAATCATAAGACCTAATAAAGACACCATGAGGCAAACTGAATCTGTCTTTTCTGTTTCCCCTTTATATCTTTTTTTGCAGTTTACTCAACGGTAAACAAAATATTTTCCTATCTCTTATTAATACTACACAAAATCTTGTTCAAAAGAGAAGACCAAATTCTACCTTTGTATCAGTGTGTTATTAAAACTAAAGCCAATCTTAATAAATCTTGTAAACAAGTCTATCCAATCTCAATCAGTTTTGACCACAAGATAAGGTTTCCATAAACCTTTTACAACCTCTTACAATTTTCCCATTCTCTCTCTTTCCCCAACTTTCTATATCTGTTCTTTTATTCCTTCAATTTAAAACAACTTTTAAAACCTCAAAGCTAGACAAAATTACTTTTCCTTTAACAAAACTACATTCTCATGGCTTTTATAACCTTTTAAAACAAAAACACAGCTCTTTTCTTCTGTGTCTTCACTAGAATTGCCCTTAATGTCTCATTCACAGTAACCCATGCATTTCTATCCTGCACCTCTAAATTCTTCCAGCCTTTACCCATTATTCACTTCCAAAGCCACTTTCACATTTTCATGTATTTGTTATAGTGACAGTCTATCTCTGGTACCAATTTCCTGTTTTAGTCTGTTTTGTGCTAGTTTAACACAAATACAACAGACTGGGTGATTTATAAACAGTAGAGGTTTATTTGGCTCGCAGTTCTGGAGGCTGGGAAGTCCAAGAGTATGGTGCTGCTATCTGACAGCGGCCTTCATACTGTGTCACACCACTGAGGAAGGTGGAAGAGCAAGAGAAGGAGACAGTGGCAAGAGAGGGCCAAATTTGCTTTTATAACAAATCCACTCTTGGAATAACAAACCCACTATAGCAATAATGACATTAATTTATGAGGGCTCTGCCCTCATGACCTAATCACCTCTTAAAGATCCCACCTCTCAACACTGTTGCATTGAGGATTAAGTTTCCAATGCCAGAGCTTTGGGTGACACTTTCAAACCATAGCAAGAAGTGATTATTTAATGGACATGAAGGATTTTTCCAGGGTGATAAAATAGTTTTGAAAATAGAAAGAGGTGGTGGTGGAACAGCATTCTAAATCCACTAAATGATGCTTAATTGTACACTTTAAAACAGTTACTTGTGTGTCATATGAATTTCACCTCCATAAAAATCATCATGAAACATTTTTTCATAGTGGCCCTAAAATAGAAACAACTCAAATGTCTATCAACTAATGAATGGATAAAAATGTTGCTTATCTACACAATGGAATATTTTTGCCATAAAAAGGAATAAATTACTATTGGTCATAAATAGAAATAAAGTACATGCTACAACATGGATGAATCTTGAAATCATTACTCTAAGTGAAAGAAGTTAGACACAAAAAGCCATATATTGTATGATTCCATTTATGTGAAATGTCCAGATTAGGCAACCCATACAAACTGAAAGTACATTGGTGCCAGGGGCTGGAGTGGTGGGTGAAGGTGGGAGGGAGGAATGGGGAGTGACTGTTAATGGATAAAGGGTTTCTTTTGGGGGTGATAAAAGTATTCTGGAATTAGTGGTGATGGTGCACAATTTTGTGAATACACTAAAAACCACTGAATTGAACGCCTTAAAAGAATGAATTTCATGGTATATGAATTCTATTCAACAAATCTATTATAAAACATTATGGGACTATGAAAAGCACCTGAAATATTTCTTTCTAAAAGTACAGCCCTTACCTCGAGCTTCAAATATCAAGTTAAGACCATAGCTGCTAAAGTAAACATTAAATTTCTTAAAAACAAATTGAAAACAATCTACCATGTTGTAAAGAGTAGAAATTGCCTTCAAGGAATCAATGCTATCTTTGTCTCTAGTGAAGCAGGGATCGCTGATTTTGGAAAATCACAATGTGAAAAGTTGAGCTACCACTAATTTTGCTTTTTATTGTAAAGGAGGAAAGAGGAAATACGTGTAGAGCACATAAGAAAATCTCAATTAATCAAAATGTTCAGTAATTGGTGGTTTTATTCAATTAACTGCAATCTAACTAGAAAAACCCTCTGGGTTCCAATTATTCGTGAATTTTTGTCTGTATGTTTGATTATTTCTTTTTTATAACAAATATGCTGGATATGATTACTAATTCAGAGATCTGCAAAGCCTTATGGCCATAAGTTATAAAAATCAATGCTTGTTATACAGCACCATAGGCACAGACGGTGTAGGGCTTTTGGATGGATGTACCCTAACCTTAGACATAAGTGGATAAGGATGTGAGTATGT
The DNA here is from genome assembly GCF_001698545.2 of Rhinopithecus bieti. NCBI lineage: Eukaryota > Metazoa > Chordata > Mammalia > Primates > Cercopithecidae > Rhinopithecus > Rhinopithecus bieti. The sequence continues at coordinate 2,655,664 of NW_016806071.1, forward strand.
GCATATTTATTCCTCAGTGTTAATTTTTAATCTTGTCATTTGCCTCTTTGGTAAAACATAGAGTGATGAAAAAAAATCTGGTTACTTTGAGATTATTTATTGAGTATCTACTATATTACCTCTATAGTAATAGAGGTATTACTTCTTACTTCTGTTATACTAGATACTTTCACATGGTATCTTATTGTTTTCTTTTTTGTGTGTTCCAGTAGGTTGTATTTAAAAAATCAGTACTTTCATGTAAACTGTATGTGGTCCTGTGATACCATGGTGATTCAAAATAGTAGACTATATCTGCGGAAATTATAATCCTACATTATATTCATATATGTCAGTGTATCTATTGTTCTGCCGTAAAGAAATAAAACATGTTTTGAGAAAATTCTAGTAAAATTTAGTATTCTAGAAAGATATTTTGTGGGCTGAAAGAACCCTGCCCCTTCACAAGGCTGGAAATTCACATACACATAATTGTTAGGCTTCAGCCGTGAATCGGAGCTGCTGACAGGGTGATTGTCGGTTTGTGAGAGGGGAGATGGAAACCTGGCAAAGAACCCCAGTCCTTTCCTGGCCAATAGCTTGTGTGCTCTGGCAGTGGTTGCAGCTCACTCCCTGAGATGAGGATTTGTCACTGTAATCAGTGTCTCAGACTTCAAGGTCTCCCTAGCACCCCTTCACCAGGAATGTAAAGGTGGTTTTTGTCATGCTAAATCAGTACCATTCGTCTTATCTGTGTTGTGCTTTGGAACTTTTGCTCTTTTAAATCATTACCTATGTTTGATCAGTTTTGTTACTATTTATAGCAACCATTTACTGTGCCAGATATTGTCCTAAGTACTTTATATACAATGTACGGTTTACTACAACCATCTTATGAAGTTGGTATTTGTATAAGTTAGTGTGTGTGTGTGTGTGTGCACGTGTGTGTGGCTGCAAGCAACAGAAAACCCAAGACACAACAGGTTAAACCATAAAAACGTCCACTCTTAACAAGAAACCTGGAGATGGATGGACATTTGGTTCAATAGATCAGCATTGTCCCCAGGGACTCCGGCTCTTTCAGGCCTTTTGCTCTGCTGTCTTTAGTGTGTCCATGATGTTTCTTCTCGTGTTCATAAGACGGCTGCCACGGCACCAGACATCATGTCTCGATGGCAGCAGGCAGAATGGGAAGCAAGGGGACAAAGGCAAATGGGCTTTCTTTTTTCTTTCTTTCCTTTTTTATTTTTTTAGATGGAGTCTCTTTCTCTTGCCCAGGCTAGAGTGCAGTGGTGTGATCTTGGCTCACTGCAACCTCTTCCTCTGAGGTCCAAGCCATTCTCCTGCCTCAGCCTCCCGAGTAGCTGGGATTGCAAGTGCACACCACCATGCCTGGCTAATTTTTGTGTTTTTGGTAGAGACGGGGTTTCACCATGTTGGCCAGATTGGTCTTGAACTCCTGACCTCAGGTGGTTCATCTGCCTAGGTCTCCCAAAGTGCTGGGATTTCAGGCGTGAACCACTGCACCCGGCCCAAATGGGCTTTCTCTTCGTGTATCTCTCTTATCAGAGAGGAAAATCTTTCTCAGAAGCTTCTAGCATATTACCCCTTCAGCCTCATTGGGCGGAATTTGATGACAAGCCTTCCATAGGGGCTGTAAGCCAATCACTGGCATGTAGAAATGGAGTACTTAGATCAATTCAGCTCCTCTGCTGGGATCAGAAACACTGTGACCTGAACAAAACTAAGATCTGTTGTCATTCACTGAAGGAGATGGAAATGGCTATTAGGTAGGCAACCAGGGTCCGGCCTGCATTATTTTCCCTATTTCACAGATGAGGAAACTAAGGCTCAGAGAGATTAGTAAGGTCAAACTGGAAGGACAAAACCAAGATTTAAAACAAATCCGTCTGCCTCCAAAGCAGTTTGCTGTCACATTACTTGCTTTAGCCTGGAACTTGCTATAAGGCAGAGTTACTATAAATCACATCAAAAGAAATTTATTACTGAAAGGGTCAGAAAACTGCTTTTCACAGTGACTAATACATAATTAGGTCTCAAAGCTGGGAGTCTTTGGGCAATGATGGATTCATGAATAACAGGAAACTAGGTGAGAGAAAACACCAAGACAAAGAAGTATCTTAAAAGAAAGTAAATGTTTATAATCTTTTTTGGCATCTGCAGTCTTTTAATTCTGCATCTTCTGCCCCCCTCCCCCCACTTGACTTTCCAGAAATGGCCAATTTCTTTCAAATGCTGTATACTGGAAAAATCCAAAGGACTCATCAGATGAACACATTTCAAAGAGCCACTACCAATTTTTTTTTTCTTAAGCAAAGCATCAAGCCTCTGATTTGCCGCTGATAAATTCTCTGTAAGTAGCATTATAATTAAGCACACACAAACCATTCTGTGTTTCTGAGAATACAGCTGGGCTGGCACTGAATTGGTGATAGCGTGTAGGCACCGAGTGGGAGGGGCCCATTGCATCTCAACAGCCATGTACCGTCTTTGTTCTGAGACCAATCCGTCTCTCTCCTTGACACCCTCTGAATCACAGGCCATTGCCCATTCACCCCATGTCTGTCATGGAGCTCGTTTATGGGGCACCTTCACTGAGCCTTGAGACTGTGGCCGTCCTGCTTCTAGGCTCTGGTCAGAGAAAATGCCAGGAAAGCAAAGTACAACATGACTTCCTCTCTCAGCATGACTTCCTCCCACCTCCCAACAGGCTGGTGGAAAAAAAAACCCAATGGTGTGCAGCAAAACTGGGAAAAGAGAGAGGCAGCTCAGGGCGGGGGTGGCAGGAAAGGGCTGAGCAGTCAGTCAGGCTTCCAAACCTGGTTTCACCGCCCTGGCTTGCAAGGCTTTGGCAAGGTACATTACCTTGACATGCCTCAGTTTCCTCCTATGTAAATGGGGAACCACAACACCAACCTTGAAGACTAATTGTGAGACTAAGCAATCATTTATGTAAAACACATAGGATATCATAAATGCTCAATATATTATAGCACATTTTTTTTTTTTTTTTTTTTTTTTTTTGAGGACGGATGTCTCACTCTCTGTTCGGCCCAGGTGGAGTGCAGTGGTCCGGATCTCAGCTCACCGCAAGGCTCCGCCCCTGGGTAAGTGCCATTCTCTTCGCCTCAGGCCTCCCGAGTAGCTGGCGTACTACAGGCGCCCGGGCCATCGTGTCGCCCGGCCTAAATTTTTTGTTTTTTTAGTAGATGACGGGGGTTTCATCCGTGTTAGCCAGGATGCGCTCTCGATCTTCCTGACTCGTGATACCGGGCCTTATAGCACTTATTATTACCAGCCTCTCAATAAAAAGTTGGCAGGCAGTTAGCACGAAACATTTAGCGTGTGTTGTTGTTGTGGTTGTTCTTGGATATCTACAGGATATAGTTGCTTCAAATTTTAATGCATCATAAAATCCATAACCCTTTTTTGGAAATTCAGCACATAGGAAAGTGAAAAGTAAGTAGCCTGGGAGAGTTGTGTGTATAGAAGTCAACAGTGGCAACCCTATCTCCCCCTGGCTTCCATGCAAACAGTTTCTTTTACAAATGTGTTTTTGGTATGCAAATCACTCTATGCAGATTTCTGTGTGTGCAAAATACAGCATAGAAAAATGGCCTTCTTGCCAAGGAAGACAGGAGATGCTGGCTGCCGTCAAATGAAATAGCAGTAAATTTTAGATTTCTTTTCCTACTGCTCTTTCTAACAATGTATGGGGCGAGCATATTTTTGGCACGTTATACTCAACTATTTTGGCTTTAGATTGTGTGTTCTTGTGATAAAAGTGTGGTTATTGAAGCATGTAACTAATTTTTGAAGCCGTAATCATGTTTAGTGGTATTTAATTTAGAATTTCACAACAGCGTGCCACCTCAGGTTAGTTCTAAAATCACAGACGGCTTTGCAGGTAAGGTTAGGCTGCTAGTGCCTGTGTACTTCCTACTTTTCTGTAAAGACTAGAGCTTATTAAGGGATTTAATGTCATATTTTGGAACATATTTTCTCCCTAATTAATGTATGGCTTAGTAAGTGAAAATAATACATTTAATATTAAAATCCTCCTTTTCTTTTGGTGCACATTGAAAGCTGGCACATAATTCACAAGGCAATATTTTACCAACCAGGCAGAATAAGAATACATCTCTTTTAGGGTGTTCCTTGCCATTTCCAATGCCTTTTCCCATTGGTTCTTCTGTGAGCTAATGGAAGGAAGTGAGAAACAAACTTTGTCTAAGGTCACTTGTCATAGAAGTCCTGTCGATTCCCAGGCCTGGGTTTTTGTTTTCCTCAATCATACGCAAGAAACATAGCCCCTGTAAACCAGTGGCCCGAAACCACACTTTCTCTCTCTCCTCTTCTTTTTCTCTTTCCACCCAAGCATTTTTTGCTTGTTTTGGGTGTTTCGAACTTGCCAAATGAGCCACTCGTTAATTTTACAAAATCAATGTTTAATTTGAAGGCATTTTTCAAAACAAAGTACGTGGCCTGAGAGAGAGTGCCAAGTGTGGCTTACTCTTACTGGACGTCACCGATTGCTGGAGACAGGATGGAGGAGAGTGTCTCCGTTGACTCACTCATGCTGACCTGCATTCATTCACTCACTCCACACCCTGCTTCCTAGGTGTCAGGCACTGGCCTAGGCCAGGAACACAAGGAGGAAAGTAGACCCAACCATAGAGGAGTTCACTGTCTCCTGGAGGGCAGATGTGTAGACAAGGCACACTGGCATTGATGCCCCAACAGAAGTACGTACGAGATGTGAAGGGGTGCAAAGGTGGGGTGGTTAACTCCATCACACTTGTAGTCAGGAAACGCTCTGTGGAGGGGTTTCAGGTGAGCAGGTGTTCTCCAGATGGGCAGTTGTGGGTGGGAAAGGAGCACTGGAGGCCGCGGAGCAGTGAGCACACGGGCACAGCAGCCTGAACCCACACACCATGGGGAGCTTTTTCAGTGGAGAAATGTCTTTGGGCTAAGAACAGAGATGGGGGAAAGTGCAGGAAATATTCCCAACGTGTTCCCCTTTTTTATTTCCACTCACTATCCATGGTAGGTCACCTTATGGCTGGTCCAAATTATTGCCACATGTGATAACTGGTCTTCTTGCCTCCAACTTCTTCTTCCCTGACACACAAGAACATTCCCAAGGTCCCTGTGCTGCACTCCATTCCCACAGGGGAGCCACTGTGGGCAAAATTAAGTGCCTCACCTCAGAGGCTGTGAGGCCTGTCACGGCGTGGCTCCTCCTGGCCACTGGCGTGGGACGCTTTCCACGCACTGCCTAAACCTCACACAGCCTCTCAGGTCCTCGCCCCCTCCCCTCCTCTGCCCATGTCCGTCCCACTGGCCAGCCCATCCGCCCCTCCCTTGATCTTCACTTCAGCCCTTCAGGATTCCACTCGGGCCCCCTTTGTCCGGCTGGGATGAGTTCCATCCCCCTGTCTGCCAACATATATCAGGGAATAAATAAAGGCTTTAGAGTCCCAAGATGTGGGTTCCAATCCTGGCTCAGGCTTTAGACAAGTTTTTGAAACTTAGTTCCCAACAGCGGAAGATGACTGCCTCCCTTGCACAGTTGTCCTAGGATGAGCAGAGCATATTCGCATCAGTCTTCAGATGTTGCAGTTGTTACGGTTATTATAATTTAGCCTCTGTGTGAAATTCAGGTCATGGTAACTACCTTTCTAAGGTATGAGGATCATATAAACTGATGGGCATGAAATATTTGTAAACAGAAAGCCCTTGGATAAGTTTATTATTGTTTGTATCAGCATATTCATTCATTCATATTTTTGTTCATCCATCCATTCACTCATTTAACATTTACTAAATTCCCAATAGCTGCTACATGTAAAGCCCAGCGGGGAGGTTAGAAAGATGAGTTTGAAACACCTCAAAAGAGCTCATAGCCTCATGGGCGAATCAGACAGGGAGGCAGTCAAGTCTCAACCCAGGAGGGGAACCCTGTGACAAGTTGGGAGCTGTGGGAAGTGGGGGCTTAGGGCTTAGGGATGAGTTCCAGAAGAACAGCCCTGTTCTTGGATCTGGAAGCATGGGGCGGGGAAGGGCATGACAGCTGGAGGGAACTGTGTTGGTCATTCAGTACGGGCCAGAGGTATGAGGCAGCTTTTGGGAGTCAGGAAACTGCAACATCAGACCAAGGATCAAAGCTTCTGGGGCTGAGTTAGGGGGAAGGAGAGTGGACGTGAGGCGGGATGCACCTGAGAGGCGGTGGCAGGACCAGAGGTCAGAAAGGTAGACTGGGCCCAAGGGTGAAGGTTCCAGGTGCCTGTGTGCTCAGGAGGTGGGAGGACCCTGCGGCCCCAGTCAGGCTACAGCTCCTTTGAAGGCAGAGAGGTTCTGAGTCATCTTTCTATTCCCACAATGCTCACAGCACTTTCACCACCGTGCAGTCTGGAGAATCCAGAGGGGAGACATGTGATAGGCAGTTCTGAAGATGAGTAAGCAGAGTCATCCCCAGCTGCCACCCCGGGCTGTGCCTCACTGCACCCCATCACCCACCCCTCATGCCACCATGGGGTGCAGTGGACTGTTTTTGCCAGGGAGCTGCACCATCCATACGACAATAATACAAGTCAACAGGATGTTACAGAATTTGACTTTCAGTAAATTTTGCTGAAACGCACTTAGTTATAAAGAAGGGCAGTCCATCTGCCAAAACGCTTTTGAAGTAGTCAGGAAATGATTCACTGTAAAGGCTAGGCTTTGAAAACGCGTCTGTGGGACAAGGCTGACAAGCGTGCAGGTGTTATAAGAAACACTAAGTTATTGACTAGAAAATGGGCAATAGGGTACGTGAGGATAAACTGTCAGAGGCTGAGGGTTAATGACCTTTTCTTTTATTGCATGTGGAGAAATAAGCGCTTGGAACAGAAAGGAGCTCTACCCAACTACCCGGAATGCAGGTGGGCCTGGGACTATGTGACTACCACCCTCTAAGTGAGGTTTGGAAAATAAACACTTGAAAGTCTGCCCAGATTGTTGTAATCTTATTAATCTAACAAAGAGACTCAGTGGCTGCCTCAACCAGGGGGATCAGTGTTTACCATGTAATTTGCAACAAGCTGATAAACACACCCTGGCCCCACTTGAAGAAAAATCTCATGCTCCCTGCGAGGAAAGCAGTTGGCAGAAAACAGTAATGGAGGATTAGAAACCAAAAGACCATGGCTTAGGTTCCGGGCCACCTCCCCTGCCCCCTGGCCTGCCAGCCCCCTGCCATCTCCAAGTTCAGAGGTATTGTGTGTGGCTTCTCCTGGTCTCACTCTCCTAGGATCTGTCAGATGCTCTGGCCCTTTCCAATGGCCGGGCTGTCCGTGGACAAGGAGCTCCCTGTGTGGGATTTCTGCCTTGGGGTCTTTCTGTGGGGTCTGGGGCCGTTCTCCATTTTGTAGTGGAATTTAGGCCTGTCTTCTGAGCTGACCCTTCTCGCTGGTCTGAGGGCATTCCAGAGGGCAGTGGTGTTGGACCGCAGTGTTAAGTATGGCTTTACTTGGAGCTCTTGGTTGCGTTCCACAGGGCAGCCTCTGGTGATGCAGCAGAAATGGAATTTATTGGAAGAGCAGCGGGCAGGAGCTGGGGCGGTTATGCCAAGTTAGCACAGGGACAGTCTGCTGTCCTGCCACACTGGCCACAGCCACCCTTCCCCACGCGGCCACCAGCCCTGCAAAGCATCTCCAAGAGGGGTCCCGGCACCTTTGTCTCGGTCCCTCAGGATCAAAGTCCTAAGCCTCCCTGAGGCCCACCTTCTGCCTCCTTCATGCAGGGACCCCCACAGAAGAAAGACATCCGGATGCTGGGTAGGTTAAGAGATGAAAAATCGCCACTTCACTCCTCTGAATCACCATGCCTAACATTTACTGAGTGTTTTGCCATGCACTTTAAATGGTATAACTCATTGAGTCCTCATAACAGGCAGAGAAGAAATGGCTCTTTTTACAGATGAGAAACTGAGGCACAGAGAAACTGAGTAACAAGCCCAAGGTCACACGGCTGGGAAGTGGCAGAGCTGAGAGCCAAGCTTCACCTCGGGGTTTGAACAGAGGTCCGTCTGTTGCCTACAGAGGCTCGGGAAGCTGCTTGTAAACCTGACCTAAATGGGGCTGCCCTTATGTCCAGGTCATCTGTGTCTCTGCCGCTAACCTCTTGCCCTGCTTGCGTGCCCTGTTTTGGTTTGAGTCTAGGCCCACTGACTCCCTGACCCATCTCCACCATCCAGGTTCTTGCTTGCTCCCAGTCACAGCCCTGACCCTCTCACCTGCTATGTCTGGGCAGGGTCCCTTTTGGATTTCACCCTGGTTCTCAAGAGTGTGTGGCCCACATCAGAAACACACAGAATGCCAAATGCCATGGTTCATTCTACATGATACATTCTTCCACCGTAGTTTACAACTGTCATATCAGGGTGTGCTTCAGGATGTGAGTCACTGAGTGAAAAAGCATACTAACCTTTACAGACCTAAGGCTTGTAGTGTTTTTTCTTAAGTGTCATCAATCAGTGATTGTACCATGTAAAACAATAGAATTTGACATGTAGGGGTGTTTACTGATTTAAAAAGATTGGTATGCATGGAATCTGGCACATGGTGGGCACCTGATCGATATTTGCTGCATTAAGGAATGAGAGCCAGGGGCCTGCGACGCTGGTGGTTGCAGCATTTATTGAAGGATTTACGTTCTTTTTTGCTCATGTTACGAACAAAGCCTCATTTTCAGGTTTTCTAAAGTCCTTTCATTAATTTATTTCTCCTTTTCTTACCTCCTTTTAGATTTTTGATTACCTCCACTTTTTTGTGTGCATGGCCAGACGGCAGAGATGCTGTGGCAGAGCGGAGCATCTGCCTGGGGCACATTTCTGCACAAAGGCAGCATTCTACCAGCGACTGGAAGGTTGTTTAGGGGCCACCTCTCCCAAGGGTCTACACCCCATAAAAGCAGTTTCCTGAAAACTTCTCTAAGGTTGCCTCTCATGCTGGAAGTTCTTTGAGGGCAGCTCCATGTGCTGGCCCCAAGCCCACCAACCAGCCTAGGAAAGGACTTTTTTGCTTAGCATTCATTTTAGGGACTCCTCCTGCTCTTCCCCACCAGTCACAGATACACTCACGCAGTGTGAGAGAATTCTTCATGTTCCACACCATTACTGAAATCTAAATGTGACTATTTAGACTCTAAATCGACCACGTGGGAACCGTGTTTGTCAGTTTGTCTTATTCTGCAGAGCCCATATCCCACTGTGATTTCTCAGCAAGGCATCATAACTATCCATAATTAGATAAAGTCTGAACATTAAACCCGTCCTTCTAAAAACAAAAACTGGTGGTTTGAAACACACTAGATCTTCTGCAGTCCAAAGTTGCAGCTGGAAGGAAGCTGGCAAACTCCTTAAATGCAACGGTGAATAAAGTTTTTGAAATGACAATGGGCCAATACTTCAGAAATAAATCTGTTTCAAATGAAAAGTAATTTAGGATTTAAGACTCCAGGAGTGATGCAAAAAGGAAGGGAAAGGCCTCGAGACACCTTTTGCTAAGTTGGAGTGATTGAATTCATTTCTACCAGCTTGATCCTCTCCTGAAGGCAGCCAGGGAGTGCGTCCAGTCACCCTCAAACATCTCATCAATCTCCTGCCACAAAAAGGAATCAACGTTGCACACAGATCCTCATCCTACACCCCCTCAGCAAAAGCACCTGCCAGGCTGGGTTAGAAAGGAGTGACATGACTGCAGATGGAAGTCCCCACGCTGCAGCACTAGGAGGCCAGTGGGAGGAGCGGAGCAGCCCCCACCACGAGTGCCCCATCTCCTCTGGGATGTGTCGGTCTCACATGCCCTCCAGCATAGATCTGTCACATCCTGTTGTCAGCAGCAGAGTGGGTGGGCAGATGTGTGCATGGCCAGACGGCAGAGATGCTGTGGCAGAGCGGAGCATCTGCCTGGGGCACATTTCTGCACAAAGGCAGCATTCTACCAGCGACTGGAAGGTTGTTTAAGGGGCCACCTCTCCCAAGGGTCTACACCCCATAAAAGCAGTTTCCTGAAAACTTCTCTAAGGTTGCCTCTCATGCTGGAAGTTCCTTGAGGGCAGCTCCATGTGCTGGCCCCAAGCCCAACCAGCCTAGCACCTGGAGTGAGTTAAGCATCTGGTGCATCCATTGAAACCTCTGTGGCCCAGCTGCAGCGGTGTTTTTCTGCCCGGACAGGACTTATGAGAGTCTCCTGGGTCCCTGCATCTCCCTGTTCGGCAAACACAGATCTAGGGTCAGACAGTTGTGGGTTTGGATTCCAGCACGGCCACTCAGGCGTGCTTCCTAGTGTCTCCCCAGCCTGGTGGGAAGGGCAGCGCTCACCTTTAGAGGTGACTGTGCAGCACAGAAGCAGCACATGGGAGCACCTGACATGACAGCCAGCACGCTGTAAGTGTCAGGCTCCTATAGACTGGGAAACCCCCAAAAGATTGGGCCTGAGTCATCCTGGCACCATAGTTACTGTCTGGAGACTTAAGGGATGAGTCTCATTTGTGACTTTCTTCAGATTCTGCAAAATTCATAGCCTGTGAGTCCATCCTGCTTCCTGCCCTCCTTTCCTCATGGGCCCAGACTCCACTCCGACACTGCCCCAGTTCTGCCTCTCACCTACCTGGCAAACCCAACCCAAGGACAGTCTGATGGCCTCGCCTTCTCCATGCCTACCCAGGCTACTGATGCCACTGGGTCCTCAGCACTGCCAGGCTGTTCAGAACTGTCATCTCCCTGTTCCACCCAACCTCCATTCAACCCTCACTCCCCTCTCAAAGCCCTGTCCACTCCTCTCAGCAAGTGACTTTGGCCCCCACTCCATGGGGACTATGCAGATGCGTTCCTCCTCCCCACCTTGCTCTCCCAGCTTCTCTTCTGCACCTGCACCATCTCTATCTCCCTCTGTCTTAGTCTGCTTCTATCGCTATGAAGGAATAGCAAAGGCTGGGTGATTTATAGAGAAGAGAGGTTTATTTAACTCACGGTTCCTCAGGCTGTACAAGAAGCATGGCACCAGCATCTGCTTCTGGTGAGAGCTTCAGGGAGCTTCCACTCATGGCAGAAGGTGAAGGGAGAAGGTATCACCTGGTGAGAGAGAAGGAAACAGAGAGGGGATCTCTTAAACAACCAGACCTCCAGGTGAACTCATACAGCGAGCACTCACCCATTACAGCGAGGACGCCGCAAAGTCATTCAAGAGGGACCCACTCTGATAGCCCAGACTCCTGCCGCCAGGCCCCACCTCCAACACTGGGCATCCAATTTCCACAGGAGATTTGGAGGGGACGGATTTCCAAACTATATCACCTTTCCTGTCAGGCACGCTGAGAACACTGACAGGGGTCTAGCCTCAGTCTCCCCATCCTCAGCCTCTCTAGCCTTCCCTGGGGAATCTCTACCGCTGCTCAGCTCTTTCTCCTCTGTGTTCCCAGGCTACGCTGCTGGGACCACCAACCACCCTCCTGTGCTGGTTTGAAACCCGGGAGGCATCCTTGGTTCCCCTCCCTCCCCACAGGCCGTCTATTCCCTCTTCTGCACAAGATTCCTTCTCTCTTCCCATGGCCATTCTCACCTTGGTTCAGGCACCCCACCTCCAGCCTGGCCTCCTTCCCCAGTCCTCCCTCTATGCTGGATTGCATATCTGTCCAAGGTCAGACAATCATCCTTACCCAAGACCCTCACAACTCCCCTAGCCTTCTGGGTGGGGTCTGCCCCTGACTTCAGCAGTACACACCCATGGCCCTCTGTCATCTGGTTTCCATGACCACTCTGACTTATGTCCTCCCCACTGTTGCCCCTCTGGCTTCCCTGGGCCCTCTCCTGCTTCTCTGACATGAAACATGCAGGTTCCTCTGCCTGGAAGACCTTCCTCCCCTCCCAGCCCCCTCTTCAGCTGACCCAGTCCTCTCCATCCTTCCAGACCCAGCTCCTGCATCACCACCTCCTAGGGCTATCTCCAGCCTCTAGGGTTAAGGTTATAGCCCCTGACAATTCTTCTTTCTAGCCTGGGTCCCAAGGTGCTATTGTCATCTGTTTACACATCTGTCTCCCACATAGCCAGGGTGTTCCTCCAAGTCAGGGGCCATACCCCATTCACCTCTGGGTCCCCCAAGCCTGGCACATGGTGGGTGGCCAGTGGTTAACTTATGATGGAACTCAGGCTGTAAGGTGTATATCCAATGTCCATACCTCTGGCCTGGCCAGTAAAATAATGTTTCCTGCTCATGCGGAAGGACTGTCTCCAGCTTCATCTTGTCTTCAACTCTGATTGCAGGAGCATGGACTGCAGGGTCAGATATCCCAGGTTCAGGCCCTGACTTGGCCAATTAATAGTGATGGGTTTTGGGCAAGACACTCAACCTCTCTGAGCCTTAGTTTCCCCATGCATAAAATGGAGGTGGTAATGCCTACCTCATAGGTTCTGGTAGAAATTAAATGACGTGATGCAGCTGGACCTGGTAGAGGATCTGCAAGTAGTAGACACATAAAAGTGGGAGCTATCACTCAGGTGGGCTTTTTAGTAACATACAGTATATTAAATAGAATAGGGCTGGATTACATTAGCTATAGAAACAAGCCAGGTGCAATGGAGTGAGCCCCAGGACAAAAACAAAAAGACCTCAGTCCCACCTCTGTCACCAAACTAATGTCCTCACTGGGGTCCTCACTTTTTAAAAAAGGGATGGGCCAGGCATGGTAGCTCACACCTGTAATCCCAGCACTTTGGGAGGCCAAGGCAGGAAGATTGCATGAGCCCAAGAGTTCCAGACCAACCTGAGCAATGTAGCGAGACCCCATTTCTAAAAAAAAAAAAAAAAAAGATAGCTGGGCATGATGACATGCACCTATAGTCCCAGCTACTCAGGAAGCTGAAGCAGGAGGATCGCTTGAGGCTGGGAGGTCTAGGCTGCAGTGAGCCATGATCGTGCCACTGAACTCCAGCCTGGGTGACAGAGAGAGACCCTGTCTCAAATTTTGAAAAAGAGGACAGCTTGGTTAAAATGGTAACCAGGTTAACTCCCAGCTCACACATCGTCTGATTCTCAGATTCTTTGACTCTACAATTTCATGAACTGCCATATGTAGCCTGAGGCTCAACCAAGGTCATTAAGGAGAAATGCTCAGAAAACCTAATTCTATTGAAGGGCAAAAGACTAGCATTAGAAGGCCAGGTTAGGTGACAAGTCCCTACCTGCAACTATTTCCTTCCCCAGGAGAAGGTGACTTTCCTCCTGAAGCGTTCAGAGGTAGTAATGCTTAACACAGCTGTTTTGTGAGTCCCAGCAATGCTTAGCCTTCCAGTAATCACCATGAATGGCTGGTAAGAGCTTATGCCTGAGAAATGCAGCCTTCTAGATGAAATTTTCAGGGAAATGGAGGCTTTAGACATCATGGTGTTTTCAAATATCATTATTACTGCTCTATATCCCACATCCACAGTGTATCAGGTGCCACACGGGAAATATTGGATTCAGTTGGAGATTTTCTTAAAAGACACATAACTACCATATGCCAGTCATCTTGTATAGTATTTATGTACATACTGCAGAAGCAAAGATTAGCTATGTCAACATGTATAGAAAAATCCCACAAAACAGAGTCCATGGGATGTGTATTATCTGTACTTATGATCAAAAGCATTTGCCGACTTTCTTCACTACAAGAGCTATTTCACCCATAAACTACAGAAAGGTTAGAGAAGCAGGAATGAATAGAGTAATAACCAGGTGGAAATCATCAGAGATCCCTGCAATCTCCTACTAGCTCAGAGGCTGTGCAGCTGAAAAAAGCAGTTCCAGAACTGTTAACAGCAATTAACCCTTCCATTTACTTTGAACGAATGCTATTTAAACACACTTTACTCCTTTTCAATGGTCCTCACCACCACACCAAAGGAGACGTTGCTTGGAGAAAAAATATTTTTTGGAGACATGTAAGAGGAAAAATTATTTCCACTAGGATGATCCTAAGTACAAAATTGTTCATGAGCACTGTGCAAATAACCAGCCAGTTGCTTTAGGTAGATGGGTGTTATGAAGAGAATTACGTACTCCCCACTCATATGTTGAAGCCCTCACCTGCAACGTGATGGTATTTGGAGACGGGGCCTTTGGGAAGTTCTTAGAATTAGATGAGGACATGAGCATAGGGCCCTGATAGTGAGATGGGCGCCCTTATGAGAAGAGACGCCAGAGCTCTCTCTTTCACTCTCTCCCTCTCACTCTCTCGCTCTGCCAGTGAGGACACAGCGAGAAGGCGGCTGTCTGCAACCCATAAAAGAGCCCTCAGCAGAACCCAACCGTGCTGGCACCCTGGTCTCAAATCTCAGCCTCTTGAAATGCAAGAAAATAAATGTCTGTTGTTTAAGCCACCCAGTCTATGCTATTTTGTCATGACAGCCCTATCTAATACAATGGGGTTCTTTCCCTCTGAGCTTTCATTGTAGATAGTGACGAGATGAAAATTCAAGATCACATTAAGCAAAGAGACACACTAGATTCTTGGCAGAGTTTGTAGCTGAGGACTGAAAGGACATGTGACTATCTCTTAGGGCATTAATCCTGAGCTAAAAATATGAAATTGTCCAATTATTTGGAGAACTGAGCAGTACTAAACAGATTAATGCCAGCAAATGGTTTGAAATCCAGTAGCAATATTGTGGAGCCCAGGCAGGTGGAGTGGGGACAGAAAGAACAACTTAGTTTATTGTGAATTGCATTTCTCTTTACTGTGCAGTTTTATTTTTACTTGCAAAGTGTCTGGTTGAGCAGTTATTACTGAAATTTATTTTTGTAATAAAAGCTGTATGTTAAATCACAGTTTTATGAACAGTGACTTAAACCAGATTTTGCCGTGATAAATAAGATACTGAAGTGCTTTTAAAAGTTGAAAAAGCTCTGCGGCTCACCCCAAATGTTAATGTAAACGTTAGGCAGAAATAACAGTGACCTAACGGGATTATGCAAGAACTCTCCAGGTACTTGTGCTGAGCATGCTGAGGGCTCGTCTGGCCTCACTGGCCTGGTGTTCTGGATTTAATTTGATCCCCAAGTAGCTGTGTGGCCTGGGACAGGTCCCTTTCCCTCTCTGAGCTTTAGTTTCCTCATGGGTTAAAAAAAAGCAAAAACAAAAAAGGCAAGAAGGCTGAATCTTTCTGCTCTGACGTGCTTCTCAGGAATATGGCTCCACTCAAGAGAAGGCAGCTCTGAAAGATGAACTCCTAGACTGGGCAGAAAATGAAGGGTTAGGGGCAGAAGTGAAACATGAAAACCCCTTGCCCAGGTGTGGAAGGCCCAGTGTGTCACACTGACACAGGATTCTTCCAGTCAGAAACCTCTGTGGTCAGTGGCGCCTCTGCTTGGGTCTCACTGGGCTCTGGGCTGGCTGCTGGACTCCCTCCACCCACTCGGTCCAGTGGACCCCACTCAGTTCCAGCTTCTGGCCCAGATGCCACACCCCCGGCTCTGGGCCCAGCATGCCACATTGAGCGGCTTCCGCCTTGGGGCCGGTGTCTAGACAAGGGGGATGCAGTAGTGCCCGAAAACTCACAGACATCAGCAACACGGAGTCCCAAGGGATGTAGCTTTTACCTGGGGAGTCTGTAGGCCTGAATCCCCAAGGACTGTTACAGCTCTCTCTCCTTCCCACCCCTGCAGTGCAGTGAACGGTGTCGGGGTTTGTTGCGAGCAGCATGTTACAGGGGGTATGTTATGGCTCATTTGTGTTACAGCTTGCTTGTTCCCGCCATCCACACGCTTTGGCAAAGAATGGCATGTCACAGCTTATTCAGTCCCTCTGCCCCACTCTGGCACGGGGCTCCTGGGCTGGCCTGGCCCAGCTGCTGCTTCCATCATGTGGGGAAGCCACCCTGAGCCAGCAGAGTGTTCTACAGCTCATTTCCCACCCCTGTTCAGCAGATCCTGGGTTTCTGTCTCGTGTCCAAGAAGAGTGAGGGTTATGCAGGCAACTAGAGAGTGAACAAGGTGGAGAAGAGTTTTATTGAGTGACAGAAGAGCTCTCAACACTGGAGGGGACCTGAAGTGGGTAGCCCCTACCTGAAGGCAGGTGTGGCTTCCCAAGGTGTGGCTGAGTCGGGAGTTTTTATGGACTCAGAATAGGGGGAGTGCCTCCTGACTGGTCCATGGGTGGGTCTGGAAGAAGCACCACTGGACTGACTAAAAGGCATCAAGGAAGTTCTCCCTCTGGGTCGTGGACTCTGTCTGGAACTGACAGCCCAGTTTTCAGGCTTTAAGCTGTCTTTGGCTTGAAGGTCAGGTTTCACCGGGAAGCCACCCTGTCTGCCTAGGAACCCATCTCTTTCTGGCTGCTGTCAACATGATTACCCTTTGTAGAAGTCCCGCTCTAGCTCTCATGTGGTGCTGGTGGTCATGCATGTCCAAGGCTGTACATGGGAAAGTCCAGGCACAGGCGGAAGGCCCCAGGCCAAGGCACCCACAAGGGAGCCTCGCACAGGAGGAGTCTGGGGAAGCAGGACATTCAGAGGTGCCTCTGCAATGGGGAACTGGGTAAGAACTGTGCTCTCCTGAAAGGGTTGGGCAGGTGCCAGGTGGGGGCTCATGGCTTAGTGTGCTGACTCCCGTCCACCCCGTCCTTAAGCCAGCCAGTGCTGTCAGTCCAAAGGTACAGGCAGGGGGGTCTCCAGCTACCCTCCCACCTATCAGGGCGTGGGGTAGATTAGTTTGCTGGGCTGTCATCACGAAGTCTACAATTAAGACTGTGGCTTAAATAACAGACATTATTTTCTCACAATTCTGAAGGCTGGAAGTCTGAGATCAAGGTGCTGGCAGGGTTGGTTTCTTCTGCGGCCCCTCTCCTGGGTTCATAGATGACTGTCTTCGCCCCTTGACTACACATGGGCTTCCCCCGGGTGTGCCTGTGTCCACATTTCCTCTTTTTATAAAGACACCAGTCATATTGGATTAGGGCCCACCCTAATAACCTCATTTTAATTTAATTACCTCTTTAAAGATCTCATCTCTAAATACATCACATTCTGAGCTACTGGGTGTTAGGATGGGACATGTGAGTTCAACATGTGAGTTCTGGGTGGTCTAAGTAAGGCCCTCACAGGGGGCTGTGGATGCATTGAGGGGACGTTCAATTCGTTTTCTAGAATTCGTTTTCTAGGGGTGCCATAAGAAATCAGCACAGACTGGGAGGCTTTCAACAACAGAAATGGATGTTCTCACAGTTCTGTAGGCCAGAAGCCTGAAATCAAGATGCTGTCAGGGCCACACTCTCAGAAGACTCTAGAAGAGGTTCCTTCCCTGCCTCTTCCAGCTTTTGTCAGTTGCTGGCAGTTCTCGGTGTTCCTGGGTTATAGCCGCATGGTTCTAGTCCCTGCCTCTGTCTTCAAGATGGTGTTCTCCCCTGTCTGTGTACCCCACAACTTCACACAGTGTCTTCCTCTGTGTCGTGTCTAAACTTCTCTCTTATTACAAGGTCCACCCTATTCCAGTGTGACCTCACTTAACTTGATTACCTCTGCAAAGACCTTACTCCCAAATAAAGTCACATTCACGGGCACTGGGGGTTGGGAACTCAGCATATCCTTTGGGGGGGACCCAATTCAGCCCACAGTGAACCCCTTCTCTTCATGCTGCTGCCCCACACCCTCACAGCTCTTTGGATATCATTATTTCGCTCATGGCTTCAGGAAGCGAGCTAACCAGCTTCCCTGGGTTTGCGGCTGTTTTGAATGACTAACATCCTTCTCTCTCCCCGTTCCCTCTTCTCTCCCTCTTTGTGTCTCTTTTCTTCTTTTCCTCCTTCCCCTCTCTTGTCCTCCCCAGTTTTTGTCTCCCAGCTGCCTCTCTCCTCTTGTTTCTTCCTCGTTTCCCCCCTTCCCCTCACCCAAGCTGCTCTCCTGTCTGCCCCTCCGCTCTGAGGTGCCCACCCAGAGGACCCCGTGGTTTCTCAGAGGCGATGACCGGGAAGAGTGTTTCTCGGCTCTTAGAAAACTCCTGAGTCGGCCGGGCGCGGTGGCTCAAGCCTGTAATCCCAGCACTTTGGGAGGCCGAGATGGGCGGATCATGAGGTCAGGAGATCGAGACCATCCTGGCTAACACGGTGATACCTCGTCTCTACTAAAAATACAAAAACTAGCCGGGCGAGGTGGCGGGCGCCTGTAGTCCCAGCTACTCGGGAGGCTGAGGCAGGAGAATGGCGTAAACCCGGGAGGCGGAGCTTGCAGTGAGCTGAGATCTGGCCACTGCACTCCAGTCCGGGCGACAGAGCGAGACTCTGCCTCAAAAAAAAAAAAAAAAAAAAAAAGAAAACTCCTGAGTCTTGGCTTTGCTCTTGTGACCGCACTACGGCTTTCTTTCCCAGTACAGTGGGTCTGTGTTGTTCCAAGAATTTTACAATAGTATTTGACTTTTCATTCTTTTGAATTCTAATGCTCTGGAATTAATAAAGTTTAAAAAAAAAAAACACGATTATTTTCTTCTTCTAAGGAAGGCCTGGCTGAGAGGGGTCAGTTAATTCAGTCTGAGTCTGCCTGCTCCGTGTCCACTGGTCCTTCTGGTAACAGGAGCCTCTGCCGTGTTTTTGCTAGGCTGCTCTTTGCTATCTGGGTGGTCTATTCTGGGCCCAATTTTTGGTTTATCACCCTCTTTATGGAATATAGATGCATAAGTCCTAAATAAACTATTAGCAAACCAAATCTATCAGTGTATTAAAAGAATACCAGGCCATAACCAAGTAGGGCTTATTGTAAGAATTCAAGGAAGATTCCAAGAAATGAACCATTGATACAATACCACGGCTGAATCTCAAAATAATTATTCTGCATGACAGAAGCCATACCAAACAAGAGTACATATGAAACTCTAGAAAGTGCAAACTCATCTGTAGTGACAGGAAGCAGATCAATGGTAGCCTGGAGGAGGGGGTGGGGTGCCACGGTGGGGCCAAGAGCAAGCTTTGGGGGATGATAGATACGCCTACGCTCTTGATGGTGGTGATGGATTCAGGGAGGGCATGCACATAACCAAACACCAAATCACACGCTGAAAAGATCAACAACGGTTACACATGTGTAGGGTCCAGCCCTACGGGGCTTAGCGGGTATTCTTCCCGTGTGCCGAGACGAGAGATTGTAAGAAATAAAGACACAAGACAAAGAGATAAAGAGAAAACAGCTGGGCCCGGGGGACGACTACCACCAAGATGCAGAGACCAGTAGTGGCCCCAAATGTCTGGGCGCTCTGACATTTATTGCATACCAGACAAGGGGTAAGGGTAAGGAGAGTAAGTTGTCCAAGTAATTGATAAGCTCAAGCAAGTCATATGATCATAGGACAGGGGGCCCTTCCCTTTTAGGTAGCCGAAACAGAGAGGGAAGGCAGTATACATCAGCGTTTTCTTCTATGCACTTATAAGAAAAGATCAAAGACTTCAAGACTTTCATTATTTCTTCTACTGCTGTCTACTAAGAACTTCAAAGAGGAACCAGGAGTATGGGAGGAACATGAAGGTGGACAAGGAGCATGATCATTGAAGCACAGCATCACGGGGAGGGGTTTAGGCCTCCGGATGACTGCGGGCAGGCCTGGATAATATCCAGTCTCCCACAAGAAGCTGGTGGAGCAGAGTGTTCCCTGACTCCTCCGAGGAAAGGAGACTCCTTTTCACGGTCTGCTAAGTAATGGGTGCCTTCCCAGGCACTGGCGATACCACTTGACCAAGGAGCCCTCAAGTGGCCCTTATGCGGGCATGACAGAGGGCTCACCTCTTGCCTTCTAGGTCACTTCTCACAATGTCCCTTCAGCACCTGACCCTATATCCGCCAGTTATTTCTTGGTTATATTAGTAATGCAACAAAGAGTAATATTAAAAGCTAATGATTAATGTTTATACTAATAATTGATAATTGTCCATGTTCATCTCTATATCTAATTTGTATTATAACTATTCTTTATTCTAACTATTTTCCTTATTATACTGCAACAATTTGTGCCTTCAGCCTCTCACCTCGGCACCTGGGTAATGCTTCGCCCACACACGTGAAGGTGTTGACTAATGTCGTCGAGTGTGTACCAAAATACAAGGAGTCAAGACCTAAAACGGAAAGCCACGCGGCAGATGGGAAGATGCAGCAACGTTCCCTCCATTCTCTCCCACACAGATGTATTCAATGACAGAGGATCTGGAGTCCAGGGTTCTCCCAGGGTCTCCCCGTGTCCCTGTCTGCACTTCCCAGCGGTGTAACAGGGCCACTTATGTCCTACCTTTGGGCCTGTTTGCTGTGAAATTAGGATGGAAACCTCCACAACCCAGGGCTGTTGCAGGGTAAGAGGTCATAACTGCGAGGTGCTCACGACAAAGCAGAGCCTCCATCGATGGCAACGATGGGAAGCTGACGATTACTCCCAGTCCCTGGGACCTTCTGCTATGGGCGTGACCTAGCAGCTGGGGATCCTGCCTGCAAAAGCATGGCTCCTGCAAGCGTGTTGCAGGAAAAAATGAGATGTCCCCTGGGTGCAGGGAAAAGAGTACTTATGAAACTCTTGTCTCAACACACTGCTTTAACAAGGTCTCTTATTCCCGAGTCCAGCTCAAGATCCCTCCTCACCAGCTTTCCAGAAATTGTTTTGCGATGCCCAGGGGAAGGAGGCCTTCAATCAAAAGCAAACAGCTTTGGACCATTTGAAAAGTGTATTGAATACATATTTTGAAAGCAGGGAGTAACAATAAATACGTTATAAAAAATACATTTGAAAGGAAATTCAGTTATGCATTTGAAAAGAAAGGAAGCCCCAGTGCTGGCCCAGAACAAAGGAGAGACAGCGCTGAAGGAGCAAAACATTCAGGACATGTTTTGTCGGTGGAGTCTGTGACTTTTAGAATACATGACAAAGCTCTTAGGATTTCAAAGGGGCTGATGTTATCACCAAGACCAACCATTCCCAGTGGAGGCTGAGACTCGCAATACACGTGAGAAGGCCTCTCAGCGGCTTCGCCCCGGGCTGTGAGGGCTGGAGGCATAGTTAGGCAGTGGATGGGGAAGTCCTTCAGCACGGCTCAGGAGCACCATTGTGAGTATTTGCATGATGGTGCAGGCCTGACCTTGGATCCTGTGGGGCTGCAGGACAAACCTACCTTCATCATCATCATCGCGGCAAGCTCATGGTGAGTGCTGACCTTGTGAGAGGCACTGTTTGAAACACTTTCTATCTTTCATATACATCTCATTCCATCCTGACAACAGCACTATGTGTGTCGGTGCTATGATTGCCCCCGCCTTTTTTTTTTTTTTTTTTTAATTTGAGATGGAGTCTTATTGTGTCGCCCAGACTGGAGTGCAGTGGTACAATCTCGGCTCACTGCAACCTCCACTCCCAGGTTCAAGCAATTCTCCTGCCTCAGCCTCCTGAGTAGCTGAGATTACAGGCCTGTGCCACCATGCCCAGCTAATTTTGTGTATTTTTAGTAGAGACAGGGTTTCACTATGTTAGCCAGGCTGGTCTCAAACTCCTGACCTCAGGTGATCCACCCTCCTTGGCCTCCCACAGTGCTGGGATTACAGGCGTGAGCCATTGCACCCAGTCTTATTGACTCTTTTTTAGCGATGGGAAAACAAGCATAGAGAGGGGAATTAGTTTGCTCAGGGTCACATGTGCAGGACTGGAGAGGAGGAAGGGAGTTGAGATGTAGGCAGGGTAAATCAATGGAGGGGGCATTCTTGTTCACAGAGCACTAATCTAAACATTGGACTTGAAGGGTATTGGCTCCCTAATCCCTAGAAGGGCACAGGCCTGGGGACGCTCATCCAATGACTGGGAGCAGGGGAGGTGGATGCATATCAGGACCATTTAAATAATGTTCAGAAACAGGAGAAAGGGGCAGGGCCCATAACCTCTTGACCAAGGAGAAGGTATGGGGGCTCCTCAGTGTTTCCGCCTAACAAACATCTGCATGGCCCCGCATTTTACAGATGAGGAAACTGAGTCCAAAGGAGCTAAACAGCTTGGCCAGGGCCCCGTGGTTAGTCAGGGAGCTAGCTTTGCCCATAGCTCTTTAAGAACTGTCAGAATCCCTCTCACTCAGACCCCAGGAACTGGGACCCTGAGAGGCAAAGGCTTTTGTGTTGCAGGCACAGCTGGCCAGAGCCACAGCCAGAGCTCTCTGCCTCCTCCCACCCGGCTCCTTTGTCTCATCCACATCTTTCCTACACCCCGCAAGGCAAAGGCGAGACCCCTGTAGCTGCCTCTTCTGCCTGGCTCAGGAAGGGTAGGCATAATTCAGGAGTGTAAATATGGCTTTTGAATAACCCTTGATACCTGCCCATCGAGAAAAAGAACATCCACACCAGGAAAATTAAAGGAATGCACTGCTCCAAAGACTTTGAGTGGAGAAGGCTCTTGATCAGACAGATCTGGGAACGCAGCCAGGAGAAAATCACTTCCACTGCCCCGCTGGGAGGCAGGGACAGTGACCCGGTTAGAGAAGCCTTTGGTTAGAGACTGTCCTGACTGTCCCATCTGCAAGGGGCTCCTGCCACCTCTTTCTCTCCTAGGACCACATTATCCACAGTTCTTTAGGACCTCTGATTGTCCTCCCCTAAAATGAAAGGGGTGGTCCCTCCCCTGGGGACAGATAAGCTGAGTGTATCCTTACAACGGTATACAACTTGGCAATGGAAAGGAGGAAGCTCCCCGGAAGTGCAACAGCAGTGAGGCTAAAAAGCACTGTGCCAAGTAAAAGAAGCGGGCTTGGAAGCTGCATGTGTAATGGTTCCTTATCTATGACATCTTGTAAGAGACAAACCACAGGGATAGAGATGGAGAGACCAGTGTGGCCAGGGCGGGGAGCAGGGGAAGGAATCAACTGCAAAGTGTCCCGAGGGGATATGGGGGTGATGGAGATGCTCTGAATTTTGTGGGGTGATGGAAACATTTTGTCAAAACTTCTCAAACTCTGTTAGGTGAATTTTACTGTATGCAAATGATGCCTCAATACAGCTGATTGAAAATCACTGGGGAAAGAGAAAGGAAGGTGGCAGCCACCTGCTCTGCCACTGCTGCATCCCAGTCCCTGCCTTAATGGTCGCATGGGAAGGGCCCCTTCAGTGTCTTCGGGGGAGGCCCAGTGCCACCTGGCACTCCTACCTCAGTGTGAGGGAATGGCTCAGAGACAGCTCCACCAGGAGAGGTGCCTCCAGCCACAGCCGCCGCAGATCACAGGGACAGCCGGGTCCCAGACTCTGCACAGCAGGCACCCTCCTGGCTGGGTTCTGGAGGACTGCCACTTCGTTTGTCACAACCCTCACCAAGACTGAGCTCTCCCTGGGTGCAGTCCCTGTGCAGGCACTGGGGACAGGGGGAGAGCACGCTCTGCTGGGGTAGCAGAGTCGGCTGCAGACAATTATGACAAGTGAAACAGAGGGAACCGTGCAACTGCAGAAGGCTGAGAAGGGGCTAGCTCAACCCTGATTGGAGGTCAGAGAGGCTTCCTGGAGGAAGTGGCATTCCAGCTCAGCTGGGACAGGGATGAGAAGGAGTTGGCCAGTAAGAGGCAGAGGCTGGCACAAGTCAGGGGAGTTATGAAGCAGCTTGGCCTCAGGAGGGAGGCTGGGGGAGGGGTTCGGCAATGCGTTCTTCCTGGAGAATTATGTATGTGGTGGCTAGTAAGCACCCTCTTGGTCTTGAAGGCTCATGAGTCTTTGACTCTGCACCCTCCTGAGGTAATGGTAGAGCCCCAGGGTAACATCATCCAATCTTCATTTTAGGAAAATTCCTGTGGCAGCCTGTGGGGCCCAGGAGTTGCCACTTTCTGGGTTTCACATGCTAGCATTTGGGTTTTATTTTTCTTTTTAATATCTCTGGTTTATAAGTTTGCCACCTTTTAACTTTACCCTTAAAAGTAACTGCAATTATCTCCCACTATGTCAAAAATAAAAAATTGAAAAGTGAGGGGGCAGATTTTAATACCCAATGTTGGAAAGAAATTAACCTCAGAATATGGACCCATCTTTAAAACCGAATACATGCTGCTTAATAAATATTCACCATGGAACCCCCACAGACCTGAAAAGACTTTCCCAGGTCTCGCTGAAGTCTTCAGACAGGCTGGGATTCCAGGCTTTGGCTGAATCACCTTCATGGACAAGAAACAACCAGAAAGCACCCTAAACCATCTTCAGGGAGAAGGGAGAAGCGGGCAGGGGCTGGAATAGCCAGAGAAGGTTCTAGAACTGTACTGTCTGATAAAGTCACCACTAATCATGTGTGGTTTTGGTTCCTTGAAACATGGCTAGTCTGAATTCCAATGTGCTGTTTGTACACTGAATTTCAAATATTTGGTATAAAAAAATGTGAGTTATCGTAACAATTTTGATGTTGATTGTATGTTGAAATGGTAATATTTTGGAAATACTGGGTTAAAAATATTATGGAATTAATTTCACCTGTTTCTTTTCCGTTTTTAAAAATATGGCTGTTACAAGATGTAAAATTACTTACGTGCCTTGAATTTGTGTCTCTTGTTACATTTCTGTTGCTCTAGGAGCTGGAGCCCAAGCAGTGGTAGAACAAGGGGCAGGAAGTGGTGCTGACCTAGCAGCCAGGAGCCAGGGGGCACAGCACGGGGGGCAGGGGGTGGAGAAGGCACATCCAGAGACTGGACTCCACTGGTTATGGGGAAGGATTGTTGATCTTTAGCAGAGAAGCGAGCTGCGATTGGGAACAGGGTCTCTCTGCGGCAGCGTGCAGGAGATCAAGCCTGGGCAGAGCGGTGGCCGGGAGGCTGGAGTCATGGTCTAATTGTGGTCTAGCGGGATGCAACAGTGGCAGAGCTGGTGGCTGCCGCCCTCCTTCCAGCCCATGAGGGTCTGGGTCTGGACAGGGTGAGATGGGAAGGATGAGGCTGGAGTGGGCAGAGAAACGGTGAGAAGCTGTAAAAGGGTGACAGTGCCCCATAGGTTTGGGAAGGACAGATGGATAGACTTCTACCACCTCAAGTCCCTCAGGGTCCAATCCTGAAGCCTAGAAGATGTCACAGAAAAAAGTTCAGGGCACCTGGAGGGGTTGCTGCTATGGGGCTGCAAAGTTCCCTATTGTTAGTGAACACACACATACACACACACACACCCCCGTCCCAGAGCTGCCAGGGCTGAGATGGGCAGGAGAGCTTGCAAGAACTTCTGCCCCTTCCAGGCTGGTACCACAGTGCACCTTCTCTCTGAGCCACGGGATGATTTGCTCCCACATTTGTTTACCTGAGCCACAGCCAACACGTTTAAGACGTACATGGCTTTTACAGGGCACCTGTGTGAGCACCATCTAGAGTGACACACAGAAGCACCTTGCAAATTGTGTTCATCTATTACGATCTGCCGCAGGCTACCTGCGAAGTCAGCAAGCACTTCAACCGTATCTCACAGGGGCAAGCAGCACCTTGAGGAAGTGAAGGGATTTGCCCAGACAGTACCAGTCATTTTGCGGTAGGCCAAGGCTCCAACCCTTGGAGCCTGATGTAAAGAGGGAGAAGAGAAAATGTCTTGGACACATTTCTGTGTACAGCAGCTGTGTGCAGTCAGAAGTTGCAGGACTTGACCTCTCCTCTTGGGTGCCATCTGACCATGCCCCCGAGGAATGCTGGCCAGTATGGACGTCCCCAGGCCTAAAGAGCAGAGCAGGTCTGCGCAGGCTCTCTTAGCCTCTGTCTGAGGCCTGAGCTCTGGGGACGCCGTTTTTGGCTATGGACAGCAGGGGGCGCCCCAGGACAGATGACTTTTTCCGGACTCGCCCACAAGGATCACTCAAGAATTGTGTCCTTTATGCACTCAGAACCCATGTCCTGCTTTTCCTCTTTCTCCCAAAACCTGGATGGTCACACATCTTCAATAAATTGTGTTCGGACAAGCCCTTCTGCACTTGACACCCTTGATCAGGCCCAGTACTTTAAAGAGAAGGCCTTGACAATCCTTATAAATGGGGTTCATGCCCTAGGAGCTTTTTCCGAGATGGTGGGTTCTATTTATCAAGGAAGGGGCACAGGTAATCCTGGGGTTAGGGGATGGAAGATGCTGATTGGAAGAGGCTCCCAGGGGACCCCAAAAAGCATTCACCAGTTCCATTTCTTTCCTTTTCTTTTCTTTTAGACGGAGTCTTGCTCTGTCGCCCAGGCTGGAGTGCAGTGGCGTGATCTGGGCTCACTGCAAGCTCCGCCTCCTGGGTTCAAGCCATTTTCCTGCCTCACCCTCCCAAGTAGCTGGGACTACAGGCACCCGCCACCACACCTGGCTAATGTTTTTGTATTTTTAGTAGAGACGGGGTCTCACCGTGTTAGCTAAGATGGTCTCAATCTCCTGACCATTTCTTGACGCACACCCAACCTATTCCTCCGTTAGGCCCCTCACTCTCAGGGGATCTGCGTGGCAGGAGGAGACCTTGGGACCCCCTCCCATAACACTCACAACAAGGCTTTAGCCTCCTAGAGCCCGGGTTTGGCTGTGACCCGAGGCCAAGGGTTTGTGTAGGTTCATTCTGAAGTCAGCTCCAGGGTCAACTCAGAACTTCCCTGGCTGGGCAGAGTGTAGTGTGGGCCCGGAGCAAGCTCTGCACTGGCTGTGTTAGGGTGAGAGAGGGCAGGCGTACTCAGGAGGGCACGCAGTACAGATGAGTGTCTCAGAACAGCGTTCAGCGATGTGATTCAACATCACGAATGACAGAGTTAATCCCACGCCCAAGAAAGACGTGATGGCGATTGTGTGGTATAACTGGGCAGAAAAGAAAATGTGTGGGTAAAAAAGAAAATGTGTGGGTAAATGGTGACAATTAATGCTGCTTTTGCTCAGCAAACCTTTCACAGCTTCCCATTCTCTGCAGGTGCTTTCCTTTGTAAGGCAGGGTTGGTCATTTCTCCTGACACCAATTTCATAGCCATCCTACGTACCCAGAGACATGGATTTTCCTAGAGGCACCTTCCTTTCCCTACTTGTAGCCCACATGGTTTATGTGGTGCTGACCCCACGCCCAACCTCGGAGGTAAGCACATGGTGCAGACATGCCCCAGTAGAGTGCTGCATACACTGTGCCCAGTGACTAGTGTAGGGATGACCATGCAACCCAGCCACAGTCAATGAAACGCAACTGGATTTTGGTTAGATCTGCAAAAAAAAAAAAAAAAAATCTCTCTTTCTGCTGGCCTTGATGTGGGAAAAATGAGACCAGCCCATGGACAGAGTGTACCAGGGAATTATGTTGATCAAGAAAATGGCAAAGCAGAGGGAACCAGGTCCTCTTTTTTTTTTTTTTAATTTTATATATATTCTATTTTTTTTGAGCGAGAATTTTGGCTCTGTATCACCCGCTGGAGTGACTGGGCGGATCCTCAGCTCACTGCAGCTCAGCCTCCCGGGTTCACGCCATTCTCCTGGCCTCAGCCTCCCGGTAAGCTGGGACTACAGCGCCGCCTACCTCGCCGGCTAGTTTTTTGTAGTTGTTTTAGTAGAGACGGGGTTTTCAACGTGTTAGCCAGGATGGTCCCTGTGATCTCCTGACCTCGTGATCCGCCCGTCTCAGCCTCCCAAAGTGCTGGGATTACAGGCTTGAGCCACCGCGCCCGGCCGACCAGGTCCTCTTGACTTTACTTATCTGCTGGATCCAGCCATGCCCGAAGCGAGCCTGAGCCTTTTAGTTATGTGAGCCAATACATTCCACTTTTTGCTTATGCTAATTTGAGTTAGGTTTATGTCACTTGCAACTAAAAATCTCCTATCTGCTACATACTACATACTACATACTAGGGAGGTTTAAGACCAAAGAAAGATGGAAGTGAGAGGGAACCAGTCAGATATGAGGGCCTGAACTTGAATAGGTACTAAGGAGAGAGACCTAGCCAGATCCAAGAAGAACTCAGCAGGCATTGTCAATGGGACTCCCTGAGTGACTGGATTTGTTGGAAGACGGAGAGAAAGAAGTGAGGATAAGTTGGTGGGGGCGAGGGACAGAGCCTTCCATTTGACAGAGGCAGAGACTATGAGGTGAGGGCATGTGGAAAGACACTAACTTCCACTTTGCAAACGTGTAATCTGGATGCCCTGGGCATCCTGGCATTTGTCCAGTGGGCCTCTGGCTGTGTGTGTCTGAGGGTCAGAAAGCTCCAGAAGGCTGAGTGTGGTTACTCACACCTATAATCCCAGCATTTTGTTATAGGAGGTCAAAGTGGGAAGGTTGCTTGAGCCCAGGAGTTCAAGACCAGCCTGGGCAACATGACGAAACCCTGTTTCCACAAAAAATGAAAAAATGAGCTAGGCTAAGTGTGGTGGCATATGTCTGTAGCCCTAGTCACTTGGGAGACTGAGGCAGGGAGACTGCTTGAGCCCAGGAGGTGGAGGCTGCAGTGAGCCATGATCGTGCCACTGCACTCCAGCCTGGTTGACAGAAGGAGATCTTGTCTCAAAAAAAAAAAAAAAAAAAAGGAAGGAAAGAAAGGAAAAAACTCTGGGCCTGAGTAAGCAGCATGGTTGTCAGCAGAGGGGAGTGCCTGAAAGCTTTGAGGGTGGAGATGTTCCCCTGGAGATGGGAGAGTGTGGCGGAGGAGGCGGGGCGATGCGCTGAGGGGCACCTATGTTAAGGGAGAACAAAATGCTGGAAACAGAGAAAAAAAGGGTTTGGAGCTGACCCTCCAGAGAGCCCTGCGGGAGTCACTGCCAGCCCCCTTACTAACCTGGGGGCCACCAGCCTGGAAGGCCCGTCCCTAAGGGCAGAGACTGCGTCTGATGCATTCCCCAGGGTATTCCAGCAGCAGCCTGGTGGTAGGCGCCCGGTAACTTCTGGGTCCCTGAGTGAAGGAAAAGGGAAAGAGCAGAAGGGCTGGTGGACTACAGATTGGAATTTGGCCCAATTTCTTTTAAAAGAAAAACATAGATTGGAACATTAGGAAACCAGGTTGGTGGGTTCCTTGGAGGGGGTGCCTTTGTCTGGTGCCTCTGTGAGGCCTGTCTCCTCCAATTTCAGGGCCAGAGTCCTCCCCACTCCCCTTCTTCTCCTTCTGCTGTCTCAAGTCACAGCCAGAGAGGAGCTGGCAGGAAAACAGGCCACTTGGTTTCATTTCCCTTTTTGAGAGCCTGGTATTCCCTTAATGTAAGTGTCCCTTGGCACATGGCCCTGGCTCCTCTGCCCCCATTCTCCTTTTCCTGAGGCAATGTCTCCACTCTTAAGGCTTCTAGACACTTCCCTCTGCTGACCATCATGTTGTCTGCTCAGGCCTGGAGCTCTCTGTCCCTCAGACACACACATCCAGTGACCCACTGGACAAGCGCCAGGATGCCCAGGGGCACCCAGACTGCACAATTGGGATGTGGCAGCTGGTGTCTTTTCACATTCCTGCTCCTTATACTCTCTGTCTTGGTGGATTACATGATCTTGACCCCTTGGCAGGTCCTTCTCTCTGTCCCCTAAAGCCGCTCAAATCCAGCTACTCCTCAAGTCCTTTTGAGGCTGCCTGCTAAGTTCTCAGATCTGCCCTTTACTCTTCCTCAGGGCTTGCTGAGTCCATGCCCTCACACTAGCTGGTTCCTGCTCATTCTTACCCATCCTCCTGGCTCCTGCTGTGATCTGAATGTTGGTGTTCCCCCAACATTCATATATTGGAACCTAATACCCAGTGGGATAGTATAAAGAGGTGATTAAGTCATAAAAGCTCCACTTCATAAATGGGGCTCATGCCCTTATAAAGATGCTTGGGGCCGGGCATGGTGGTTCATACCTGTAATCCCAGCACTTGGGAGGCCAAGGCAGGTGGATCGCTTGAGGCCAGGTGTTTGAGATCAGCCTCAGCAACATGGTGAAACCTGCCTCTATTAAAGAGACAAAACAGATCCTCAGGGGGGCTTCTTTGCTCCTTCCACCAAATGAAGACACAGAAAGAAGCTGCGGTCCATAAGGAACAGGCGCTCGCCAGACACCAAACCTGTCAGCACCTCGATCTTGGACTTTCCAGCCTTCAGAACTGTGAGCAATACATTGGTATTGTTTATACAATACCCAGTCTACAGTATTTTGTTATAGCCACCTGAATGGACTAAGACAGCCCCCAAGCTCCCTACACTGCTGGCGCCTGCTGGGAACCAGACTCATCCACTCCCCTCCCCACCCCTGGGCCACAACTGCTGCCACCATCCACGTTAAGTCTCCTTTGCTATTTCTTCTCCTTCCGCTTTCTCCTGCACTTCCCCCCACCCCCAGCCTGGGATCCAGACACTGTCCTGGCCAAATAGGGTGGAGTGAACTCCTTAACATGGTAGGTGGGTACTTGGGGTGCCAGATTGGACATCGTAGGTGAGGAGAGGCAGATGGCCTCCTGCACACACTGGGAGCTCGTGCGCCACACTGACTGTGCTCCCTGGGGGCTGACTCAATGGAATACAAATCCGAGCCGTCCTGGCAGGTGCGTAGTGGTGTCTCCTCGTGGTTCTAACCTGTTGTCCTTTAATGATACAATGATCCAGGGCATCTGCGATGTGCTCATTTGCCATTCATACATCTTCTTTGGTGAAGTGCCTGTTCAAATCTTTTGCTCAGTTTTAAAAATTGAGTTTATAACCTTATTGAGTTGCAAGGGTTCTTTATATAGTCTAGATACAAGTCCTTTGTTGGATATATGCTGTTTTTGTTTACAGCTTTATTGAGATATAACTCACAGAGCATGAATTTCATCCTTTTAAAATGTAAAATTCAGTGGCTTTTAGTATATTCACAAAGCTGTGCACCACTCATCATGTTGGTATATAATTTGCAAATATTTTCTTCCAGTCTGTGGCTTGCTTTTTCATTTTCTTAACAGATTCTTTTTTGTTTGTTTGTTTGGTTTGGTTTGGTTGTTTTGAGACAAATTCTCACTCTGTCGCCCAGGCTGGAGTGCAATGGCACGATCTCAGCTCACTGCAGCCTCCACCTCCTGGGTTCAAGCAATTCTTGTGCATCAGCCTCCCAAGTAGCTGAAATTACAGGTGTGCATCACTATGCTGGGCTAATTTTTGTATTTTTAGTAGAAATGGGGTTTTGCCACGTTGGCCAGGCTGATCTTGAGTGTCTGATCTCAAGTGATCCACCCACTTCAGCCTCCCAAAGTGCTGGGATTATAGGCGTGAGTCACCGAGCCCAGCCTTAACAGATTATTTTAAAGAATAAGCCTTTATAATGTTGATGAAGTCCAACTTACTGATTTGTTTTCTTTCATAATTTATAATTTTGTGTTGTATTTATAAATATTTCCCAAACCCAAGGTCATTAATATTTTCTCCTATGTTTTCCTCTAGAAGTTTTAGAGTTTAGCTTGTTCTCAAGTTAATTTTTACATATAAGGTAACGGTCAAGCTTCATTTTTTGGTCATTTGGGTCATACAAGCGTCCCAGCACCATTTGTGGAAAAGTGCAGCCTTTCACCTTTCTCAAAAATCAGCTGTACATGTATGGTCTTTTACTGTACTCCATTCTGTTTCATTTATTTATTTATCTATTTTCATACCAATATCACACTATCTTGTTTATTGTGGCCTTATAATAAGTCTTAAAACCAGGTAGTGTGTGTCCTCCAAGTTTGTTCTTTTTCAAAGTTGTTTTGGCTATTCCAGATCCTTTTGCATTTACGTATAAATATTGAAATCAGACTGTCAATTTCCACACACGTACAAAAAGCCTGATGGATATGATTAGGATTGCATCGAATCTACAGACCGATTTGAGGATAGTTAACAACAATACAGAGTCTGCTGGTTCATGAACATGATATATTTCTCTTTTTATTTACATCTTGATTTCTCTCAGCAATGTTTTGTAAATTTTCAATGTTTGGGTCTTGAATGTTTTTTGACAAAGTTTTTCATAATATTTCATATTTTGACGAATTGTATGATCTCACTTTTAAATATAAAATTTAAGTATTTGTTCCTAGTATACAGACACAATATAGAAATACAATTGATTTTTGTGTATTGACTTCATATCTTTGTTAAACTCCCTGTTATTTCTAGTAATTTTTTGTAGGATCTGTAAGATTTTCTACAAAGATGATCACATCTTTTGTGAATAAAGTTTTTCTTCTTCCTTTCTAATCTGTAAGGATGTAATTTCTTTTTCTTGCCTTATTGCACTGCCTATAGCCTTCAGTATAATGTTGAATAGTAATGATAGAGAGAACATCATGCCTTATTCTTAATTGTAGGAGGAAAGCATTCAGTCTTTCACCATTAATGATTAATAATGACAGTAGCTGAAGAATTTTTGTGGATGCCTTTTATCAGGTTGAGAAAATTTCCTCCCATCCTTAGCTTGCTGAGAACAATTTTTATTATAAATGGAGACCAGAGTGTATCCAAAATGTTTTCATTTATTAAGATGATCATACATTTTCTTTTTTTAGTCTGTGAATATGCTGAATTACACTGATTGGTTTTTAAATATTAAACCAACCTTACACTCCTGGGATAAACTCCACTTGGCCATGATGTATCATCCTTTCAATATATTGTTAGATTCAATATATTTCAATATATTGAAATATATTGAAAGTGTGGGAGAAAGGGGAAGGGGAAGAAATAACAAATTCAATATATTGTAGAATTTAGTATCGACTGGGCGCGGTGGCTCACGCCTGTAATCCCAGCACTTTGGGAGGCCGAGGTGGGCAGATCACGAGGTCAGGAGATCGAGACCATCCTGGCTAACTCTGTGAAACCCCATCTCTACTAAAAAAAATACAAAAAATTAGCCGGGCGCGGTGGCAGGTGCCTGTAGTCCCAGCTAGCAGGAGGCTGAGGCAGGAGAATGGCGTGAACCCGGGAGACGGAGCCTGCAGTGAGCCAAGATCGCGCCACTGCACTCCAGCCTGGGCTACACAGCGAGACTCCATCTCAAAAAAAAAAAAAAAAAGAATTTAGCATCTATGACTGTTGTGACAAACCATTCCCTATCTTGTGTAAGTCCAGGCATCACTCCTCCTGCTCCTTTTTTGGTGTCTCTTCTGCAGCCTTTGGTAATCTCCTGTCACACAGGCATTGATCAGTGCTCAGCTGAAGGCACAAGGGAGGACCTCTGCAAATTGCCAGAACTTTCTCTGTGGGCAGCTTTCCCTTCTTGGTTCCTCTGCCCTCTGAATTCTAGCGCCGTGGCTCCCCGGACTTTCACTCTGTTTCTTCAACTCAGGGAAGGTAGGCTCCACTTTGGTGCCCCCCTGCCCTGCAGCCTCTCACCAGGCTGGCAACTGGGCAATCCAACGTGCACTCTTTGCGTCTCCTTCCTCGGGGGCCACTGTCTGCGCTGCCTGGTCCTCAATGTCTGAAATCCATTGTTTCCTGTATTTTGTCTGGCTTGTTGTTTCATCTGGGAAGATTAATCTGGCCCCTGCTATTCCATCTTGGGAAGGAAATTACTTTGTTTTTAGATACTTGTCATCATCTGGCCATCTAATTTTATTTTCTGCTCTTCTCACTCAACATTTTCAAATAAATATTTTTATGCTTTTTATGCTTTTAACTTTTCGTAGATGTCACTTAGAGGAATGTGAAATGCTCTGTCAAGGCTGTGGCCTTGACAGTGTCAATGATCCTGCCCCATGTCAGGATAGTCCCCGTCCCAGCCAAGTCAAAGGAGGTCGGCCCTCCCCACGCAGGGGCTCTGTCCTCCCTCTCACAATCTTCCTGTCACTCTCAGATTTCCTCAGCAGAAGATGTTTTGTACCATGCACTTCAATGAGGTGGTGATTAAGGACTGCAGAAGAAGCGTTTTTCAATTTAAACCTATTTTTTTTTCTTGAATGGAGCAGGTGTCTGGAAGTCACAGTTATAGGAATGAAAGAATCACATTATTCACAATTTGCCTGTAATTAAACTCCTCCACTTTCTGAATGAGGGCCTGTGCCCAAAATCGTAATAACTACAGCTCCCACTTGGGGAGCCCTTACTGTCTTTGTATAAGGCACCATCTTGAGCACCAGAGCCAGACTGTGGTTTGCTCCAGATACTGGTGAACCTCAACAAGGCCTCTGCCTTGAGCCCAGAGCAAGCCAAGTCCTGTTGTTAGCTGCACTCCTGCTCCAGCCGAGCTTCCTTTCCTCCGGCGCTGGGAGAGATCTGGAGGAGGCTTGGTGTTAAATGCTTAATCCTCACAAAAACCCTGTGAGGGACACATAGGGAAATTATGGCTCAGAGAGGTGAATTAACTTGATTAAAGTCACACAGCAAGCTGGTGGTGCTGCTAGGATTCTAATCTGGACAGTCTGACTACACCAGAACCATTTCTTCTAACCACTGGGATTCACTTGGCTAACAGAAGCCCATTCACCCTTTTCTCTACAGGAAGCCCAGGGGAGCCGGGAGGCTGAGATAGCCTACAGGTGCCAAGCCCCAAGGAACACTTCAGTCCTGGGACGGACTACTGAGTGCCTGAGCATACTGAAAGCCAAGAGTGACACATGCCACGCTTTTGTCCTGGAGGGAGTGGAGTAGGCCCTCTGCCCAGCACAGGTCTCTCCCGCCCTCAGGCCCACACCCCTGCCCCAAAGTTCCAGTGCCCTTTTCCTGCCCCAGCCTCTGAAAGAACCACAAATTCTTTAGTGTGATCAGTCATTGTCCTGCCCACCAACATTGCCAGCATGTTGCATTACAGTATTCTCTTCTGGAATTCTCTGGCTATCATTCTTTTAACTTTACCAGTAAGGAAACCAAGACCGGGGAGCGGGGGGTAATTCACCCAAAGAAAGTGATGGAGACAGGATTTGAACTAAGGTCTGCTAAGGATTCTGTTATACTCAGCTGGTGGCAAAGTTCTTTTAATTGACTGTGAGTCCTTTTGTCTCTTATTTCATTTGTGAATCTACAAGTACTGACTGAGCAAGTGGAAAACAGAAGGTGCCGTGTCCCTCCCGGGGGTTGCGAAGGATCAGGCAGATAACAGATATTACATTCTTAATCCAAGGCAGCCCTGACCACACAAATTGATTCTGAAGCTTCCTCTAAACCTTGCTATGGATTAATTACGGTGTGGACCAGTCAGGGTCCTGGTTAAGGGCCACATAAACAGACGCAACCAACTTAAGCAGGAAAGGTGCTTCCAGTTGAAAGGATATTGGTTTGAGCCAAGGGTGGCCAGGCCACTGAGGACTCAGCCACCACTGTACCTCAGAACCAGCCACTTATGGTGGCCCTGCCTGGCAGCCCCTCACCATGGGAATGAGTCACACAGACGACTCAGTTCCCTCTGTGAGACTGCCATTGTCACCATCACAAACACCGGCAACAGCTGACCTTTGCAGAGCCCTCCTGGGGCCCAGGCATGTGCTAAAGACTTCTTCTGTTTTAACTCATTTTATAGATGAGGAAACTGAGGCATAAAAGGCAAAACAAGTTGGCCAAGATTCCAGCCGGTAAGTGGGAAAGCCAGGATTCCACCCACCGACTCGTTCTGGAGCCCATGTTCTTAACTTCCACCGTTTACTTTCTTGCCGCCACCTCACATGCTCCTTTCTTCCAGAGTCAAGGTCCCAGCATGGTTCCCAGCTGAGCCTATGTCCCAGATTTCAGGGAGAAGACCACTTGTCCTGCTTTGTGTTTTTGTTTTTGAGACAGTCTCACTCTGTCACCCAGGCTGGAGTGCAGCGGCACCATCTTGGCTCACTGCAACCTCCACCTCTCAGGTTCAAGCATTTCTCATGCCTCAGGCTCCTGAGTAACTGGAATTACCGGCATGTACCACCACACCCAGCTAATTTTTGTATTTTGTGTAGAGATGGGGTTTCACCATGTTGGCCAGGCTGGTCTCAAACTCCTGGCCTCAAGCGATCCGCCTGCCTCGACCTCCCAAACTGCTGGAATTACAGGCGTGAGCCACTGCACTGGCCAAAAGAAGAGCACCTGTTCTGCCTCAGTTTCTACAGTGGGAGGTATGATCCTGCATCTCAACTCTTTTGAAATGCCTCTGCAGATGGAAGGGGACTCGGTTACTGGACACTCAAAAGCCTCAAGTGCTGATGGCCCCCACAAGACTGAAGTGACCCCTAATAAGGACCATTTGCAAGGTCCAGCCCTCAAAACCTTAGGCTCCCAGGGGGGAATCTCAGATACACAGTCTTTGGGGTCCTTAGCAAATAGGGTCATTCATGGGTTCCAGGGTAGACAAGGTAACTTGTGGCATGGGCTGGTGATCTTTCATGGGAAAAGCTGGGCTGGGGCCCCTCAAATGCCTGGAGGTCATGTGTATACAGGCTAGGAAGCCACATTTCCCAAGAGGATGTCGGCAGCCCTTGACCCCAGAGCTGGCATCTCTCACACTATTTTCCCAAGCGACAGCAGCAGCTGCTTCCCCATCGCTGGAGGTGCATCTCAAGGAGAGAAAGCCGCTATCTTTGTTTGGCATTTTTCGATGTCAGCAGTAGAGAAACAAAATCAGCCCAAAGGACTGTTTAATTGCAATATAAAAAATCATGCGTTTTCAAGGGAAAAAAGGAGAGTTCTCCACCCCGTCGGTTTCCAGTGCAATACCGTATCTGCTGATTCTGCCTCATTCAAATCCAAACAAGTACATTCATCATCCCAAAAAGTGCCATTCAAGCGACTGCTCTCCGCAGGGCCATATTTTGCCTCAAATGTTCCCTAGCTCAATTAAGCCTGGTGCAAGCTACTGAACTCCTAGAGGAGTGGGTGCCAAAGGGGAGAGGCTCCAACAGCGCCTTGGAAAATCTTTCTTGCTCCTCTGGTTCTCCCGTGGTGGAAGGATCATCAGCAGAAGCCCTGGATGAAGTCAGAAGTCCCATCCCAGAAGAATGCCAGCTGTGACCGGGGCATGTGCCTTCCCCTCTTGAGGGCTCAGTTCTCTATCTGTAAAGGCAGAAGGTCGGGCTGGATCAGGGATGGCAAGTAGGTGAAACGTGCACCCCCATTCTCACTTCCTTGCCCATACCAACATCCCTAATTACTCAAGACTTTATTTACTGAGTCCAGTTCCAATCCTTCTCAACACAGCACTCCAGGCCACCAGCACTTGAGATGAAGCGTGCTACCATCCTGGGCTCCACGTCTCCTGGGTTCTTTCCAAGTCACACGCTTGAACCTTGACAGCAGCCATAACAGCCAACAGACCCTCACTGTGTGCATCTTGTGGGCCAGACAGCATTCTGTGTGCTTTGCCTAAGTGAGTATTTAACACACCCAGTAACCTCATTACTAATGTCTGCACTTTATGGATGAGGCACAGACAGGGTAAGTAACTTGCCCAAGGTTACACAGCTGGTAAGTAGAGGAGCTGGAATTCCTATTCAGGCTGTCTGGCTCCCGATTTGGAGCTCTTAACCCCTCACGAGGGTGGACACAAGTCAATCAACACAAAAACCAGCCTCTGGGCAGAAGCAGGGGCTACACCTGGGTCATCTTTATGTCCCCATCACTCTGTACTCAGTCAATGTTTGTTGAACAGCAAATGAATAAATGAATGAAGTGAAAATTAGAGAGACACAGGGAACAGCACGGTCATAATGATATTAATAATGGCTGCTGTTTATTGAGTGCAGACTCTGTGCCAAACATGACACTGTCTCACTTGGGAGGAGCTCAATAAATATTCGTTGAAAATGACGATCCTAATACTTGCCCTTGGTGTCCCCCCCTTGCTCCCACCCCACCTCTGCTCCTGTCTCCTGGCCAAGGACCAACAACCAGGGAAGGAAACAGTCCGACCACGCTCAGCAGAGGCTTGTCAATTTTTTTGACTGTGACATACAGAAAGGAATTTGTTTTATACACACACCTTGAAACAGCAGTCCCACAAAACAATATTTACCCTTCCTAATTGCAAAGTATTGTAATCTCTTTCTAGTCTATCCTATCAAAAGAAAACCCTTGTGGTGACGCACTAAGTCGATTTCCGGGTCCATTAGTGGGTGGTGTGATTTGAAAAACATCACTCGCGGGTCAGGCACTAATAAGAGTTGGTATCGAGTGCTCACTACCAACTGTGCAGTTAGTCACCCATTTGACTCACACAATGGCCGGGTAGTTAGGTCATTACTATCCCTGTTTTTCAGATAAGGGGATTGAGACCCAGGAGCTTGAGTTCCTTAGTGGTCCATTCCTGATCTATCAGTCAACTATTGCAGCAGAACAAACAACTTCAAAATCTCAGTGGTGCAAATCAATAAACATTAGTTTCTTACTCCCAAATTTGTGGGTTGGCTGGAGTAGCTCTGTGTTCCATGTCTCTCATCCTCATCCTGAGACCAGCAGGCCATCCAGGACATCTTTCCCCAGCAACAGCAGTGACACAGAATAAGCCTTGCTGCAAAACACATTTCAAGCCCTGCTGCATCACATTTGCCACCTCTCAAGTCTCAGGGATGCACTGCTGCACTTTTAATTAAGCATTTGTGCTCTTCAGAAGAAGAGAAAAGACACAGATCTATGCGTAACAGTACAGCAGCACTACATATTTCATTCTGACCGCTTTTGGAGTCAAATGAAAATAGCATTTAAAAGTCATCCATTTGCTTGAGTCCAGGAGTTCAAGATCAGCCTGGGCAACATACTGAGAACTTGTCTCTACAAAGAAATAGCTGGATGTGGTGGTGCATCCCTGTAATCCCAGCTACTCAGGAGGCTGAGGTGGAAGGGTGGCTTGAGCCTGGAAGGTCCAGGCTGCAGTGAGCCAAAATCGTGCCATGGCACTCCAGCCCAGGTGACAGAGCGAGACTTTGTCTCTAAACAAACAAACAAAAAATGTCAACCTTTTACATACTCTATGGTGAGACTTATAGTTCTGTTTCCGTGTTTCCAGTGAACTTATTCCTTTAAGAAGGAGGGAAGGGAAGAAAAAGAAGAGGGAAGAAAGGAAGGAAGGAGAAGGAGAAGGAGAAAGAGAAGAGGAAGGGGAAGGGGAAGGGAGGGAGGGAGGAAGGAAGGAAAGAAGGAGCTGGGGGAGGGAGGGAAAACCCACAGGGTAGATATGTGGGCAAATGGCCTCCCATCTCTGAGCTGAATTTCTTCACCTTTAAAATGATGATACAGATGAATACATTTTTAACATGCCGTCGAATGACAAAATTAGGTTATAGCACAGCACATAGAGGAGTGCCTCATTTTTGCAGCTTTGTATTTGTATAATATATATGCATGTGCACACATATTTAGGTGCATAGAGAAGTCTCCGCAAAAGGTTCACCCAAGTCTTACCACTGATTCCCTCACAGTGGTGGGATCTGGAGTGATTTTTGTTTGCTCTGTGTACTTGCGCTGTTCTGCGTGAATGTTTTTATCAGGAAAATTCATTACGTAGATCATCAGAGAAAGCAACAATGGCAGTCATAGTTTGCTAAACAAAACCAGAATCACCAGTGCCCGTGCCCTGTTCCCTGTGCCTTCTGCTGGAGGCAGCCCCCACCCCCAGCCAGCCCTCTTTTGAAGCCTAGGCAAGCTTATCTCCCGGACAGGGTTCAGACCCCCCACACACTCCTCCACACCCCAGCCTCACGTCCTTGTTC
The DNA here is from genome assembly GCF_001698545.2 of Rhinopithecus bieti. Taxonomy (NCBI): domain Eukaryota; kingdom Metazoa; phylum Chordata; class Mammalia; order Primates; family Cercopithecidae; genus Rhinopithecus; species Rhinopithecus bieti. The sequence goes on from NW_016806071.1 coordinate 2,695,187, forward strand.
CTCCTGTTCAGCACCCTGAGCACACTGGCATCTTATCTTTCATATTCCTTTTGCCTCCCTGTTCCTCAGACATTTAACAGCATGGGGTCAATCTCCACTAACACCCTGTGAGGCTACAATGCATTCATCCACCCTTCCACCCATCCATTCGTTCATGCATTTTTCCATATAGTCACCCATCTATCCATCCATTCATCAACATTCACTGGAGCTCACTCTGTGTGAATGTCTGTGCTGGTTGCCAGGGACCCTGAGATAAATCAGATGCCAGCTCTCAGAGTACCCCAGGCTAGCATGCACATGTACCGGCTAACAGTGGCATGGACAAAATGCTGTAGGAGCACAGAGGAAGACCTTGATTCTCCTGCTCTAACTCCCATGTTTACAAATAGGGAATATCAATTATCACTTCCATTATACAGACAGGGCACAACAGAGGCCACGATGTCAGAGGTGAAAGGCCCTTGGGGGACTCTATTAGGGACAGCAGGCACATGGTGTGTGTAGCATCACTCCCTGTATCTCCAGACCATGGCAGACATTACTAATCAAACAGGCATCTTTCCCATGAAGCCGAGGCCCCTCTGAATCAATGTCAGTTCTGTTCTAGGCAGCCATACCCAGCAACTGGAGTTGGCATTTGCGTCATCAAGTCCAGTCTCAGATGGGGGAGTGGAGACCGACAGGCTCAGAGGCACCTAAGGCCACTGTGAGTTAATCTCCTGAGTTGTTCTCAGAGGGATCTGACCACAGAGGGGTAGTGCCAGAGTTTACTGTGTGCAACTCCAACCTGCCTCCCTACACCTTGAACAGAAGAACTTTTGCTGTCTCTGCCTTCTGCGCCCTGATCGCAAGGGAGGAGACACGATCCTCAGCTGAAGAAATCCAGGAGGCATTGTAGCAGGCGGCTTTTTGGCGGGCCCCATAAATTACCAAGTGGATTAGGAAGGATAAGTAAGCCGGAAGATGCCAGGCCCACACACAGTAACAGGCCTGGCCTGGACGTATTTCATTTCTGATCACACTGGATCGAGCAAGAATTATGGACAAAGTCTATAAACCTAAGCACTGTGCCTGATAATTTACACTGCTCACTGTCATTTTTAATGCACGGTGTCTGCCTCTCTCCAACCTGGGAACACTAAATCTGGCCACTTGAAGAACCACTTCATGCTACAATATGCCAGGAATCTTTTTCCAGATTTGGTTCTCATGGATCACCCGCACCCAGCAGGAGCCCTGGGCCCCCACCCGTGACCCTGCAGGGGGACTCAACAAGTGGTTGAGTCCGGCAGAGCAGGCACTGGACACGTGGCCTGTATATTACGCATCAAATCTACAAGCATACGCGCCCAGATCCATACCCCTCCCCTCTAAAGCCCCATCACATTTTAGGCATTAGAAGGAGTTGAGAGCCCACGCTTTGGAGTCACATGGACTTGGATTCAAGTCCTAATCCCGCCACTTATGAATGGCAGGACTTTGCATGAGGCATTTAAACTCTCTCAGCCTCAGGGCCCTCATTTGTAAATGGGCTACCAGCTCTGCTTCATGGGACTGTTGTGGGAGTCTGTCCTGAGAATATATATATGCGACCCTTAGCACAGCTCATGGCATCCAGTGGCCCTTAAACACAGCAGTTATTACCATGGGTGGTGTCTAGACACAGGATGATAGACTTGCCCTCTGGGGCTTCACAAAGCCACCCTCAGGCCAAGGTCTATAGAGTCCCCTGCCGGACACAGAGGATAGACTCTGTATGTGGTGGGTGGATGGATGGGTTGAATGAATAGGTGGAAGGATGTTTGAATAGGTCCTATTTGTGGCATAGAAAACATCAAGGCAGAGATTTGAGAGGGCTCAAATTTAGCCTCCCTGGTGTCAGCCTCAAAGGCAACATTTCCTGCTCCCCTCGGTAACTCATTGCTCATCCATGCTAGAGAAGTCAGGAATTCCCTTAAATCCTTCCCAAACCTGTCTAGACCCTCAGCGGGCCTACCTAGACCCTGCCTGCCCCCTGCCTTGTTCTCACATTCAGTCTGAAACCCTTAACCTGGCAGTCAAGGTCACTAGGACCAGGCCCACCCACCCAACCCCTGAGCTGGACACAGCAGGGTGTACTGCTGGGGACAGAGATGGTCCTGAGGAGGGTTGGAAGCAGGGCTCTGGGCTCAGCCACTGGAGCCGAGGCACCTGGGGAAGGATGTCCTGCCTGAAAGGGATGCTGGGGACTGGGGACTGAGCGCTGGGTCCTTCCAGGCTGTAGAGCTGCTCAGGGTCTTGGGGTCTAGGCTAGCCCAGCCCGTGGGCAGCATTCTTTCCCAGCTTTTTTTTTTTTTTTTTTTGAGACATAGTCTCACTCTGTCGCCCAGGCTGGAGTGCAGTGGCATGATCTTGGCTCACTGCAAACTCTGCCTCCCGGTTCAAGCAACTCTTCCACTTCAGCCTCCCTAGTAGCTGGGATTACAGGCACGCACCACCACGTCTGGCTAATTTTGTATTTTAGTAGAGATGGGGTTTCACCATGTTGGCCAGGCTGGTCTAGAACTCCTGACCTCAGGTGATCCACCTACCTTGGCCTCCCAAAGTGCTGGGATTACAGGCGTGAGCCACCACTCCTGACCCTCCCCAACTTTAATGAAAGACTGCACTTTGTCCTGCCGTCTGAGCCAGATGCCCAGGGCAGCTCAGGGCAGGGCCTTCCACGTATCTCCTGTGGTCACTTGACACACAGTGAATTGCTTTTCAAGGACTCAGGCAGGAAGCAGTCCAAGGGGAGCCACTGCCTCATGACGAGTGACATTCGTAAGGTTCGATCTTCATTCTTCACAGGTGGGACTTGGCCTGTCTGGCGTAGGGAACTGGAGGCAGTGGCACGCTCTGGGCTACCAGAGCACTGTGGTACTCGGCAGGGCGCCGAGCTCCCTGGCCCTGCCAGGCCTCCTCAATGAGGCCAGGTGGGGCTTCACTGGGGAGAGATGTCAACAGGGACATGGGTGGAGGTGGCTAAGGTGCCCTGGAGGAACCAAGTGCCAGCTGTCCGCTGCTATTCTGACACTTGGTTTCTTCCTCTCTAAGTGAGTGCAGTGGCCTCTCCCACTTTACCATATTATTCTGAGGCTTAAACAGACAAAAGGCATAACAAGAGCAATGCTTGTATTGGTCCAGCACTCCACAGTTAACAAAGCCCTTTTCCTTGCCAGGAACACAATTCAGTGAGTACTTCAGGCTCTCCTGTCAACTGCTACCTAAATTTCCACCTGAGATTTGCCTGACTTCGTCCTCGGCCTGGATTGCTTCCTCTCGCTTCTTCCCGGAGGGGCAGTGCTTTGTGTGCCCCAAGGGGAGGCAGCAGCCAGGGTGCCTTCTTGCCGCTCTCCTTCCCATCCTTGCTTGAAGGCAGGTTTAGTGAGGAGCAGGGAGGTGCTGGGGGAGGGGAACTAGGGATGCCACAGAGGAAGCCAGCTTTCCCGCCTGGACAAGGTAGGGGGAAAGGGAGATGTCACACCCCAAAGTTTCCTGTGATGCTCCCCACAACCACCACTAGGTAGATACAGATCAATACCCCCATTTCCAGCAGCGGAGGGGTGGGGTGCTGAGACTCAGAGAGGGCAAGAAGCGTATCCCAGCCACAAGACTTGGAGGTGGCAAAGCAGTGTCCAAATCCGTTCTGCCTGGGTCTTGGCTATGTGGCTAGATGGGTGAGTGGGGAATGGGTGGGTGGGAGACGGTGAATGGACAAGATTTGGAGGGTGCAGGTTAAGCCACAAGTTAATAACAAAACAAAAGATTGAGTCAGGCTTCGTCCCTGAAGTCCAGGACTGCTCCCGGCCCTCTCCATTCTGGGCTCCACGTGGCCTCTGATCAAGGGAAGGGTGGGGGGTTTTACCTGGGCAGAGTCTCCAGAAAGCCCAGGGTGGAGTATGGGCAGAATAACACTACAGGAGGTTGACTTCCTTCACCCCCGTCCATAGAAGGGCTCCCCGTCCTCTTGTCCCCACCCTGCTCCCCCTGTCCCTGGAGGTGTGAGGGCACAGCTAGGGGGTCATCTGGCAGGAAAACTGTAGTGGGAAGTCCTGCCTGGGTGGAATCTGTATTAGAGTGGCTCTGAGCCTCTAGAATAGTCACAGTACTACTTCTGTTAGAGCAGAGGAGGGCTGCCTGCTGAGCGGAGGAGCGGGGACGAGTGTGTGTCCCCTGGGAGTCCTGGAGTGGCCCAGTGCAGAGCTGTTTCCCCTGCCCGGCCAGCTGCCGGCAGCTGCTCATCAAAGGCTCAGCCTCCTCCATTATTCACCAGGGCCGGGGCCCCCACAGCCCCCCATCCACCTCCTGCCATTCCACATGCACTTGGGCCCGCTCCTCTCCGGGTTCCTCTTGCCCCTGGAGCTTTGCACATCAAACACTTCTCTTTCTCTGTGCCTTGTTTCGTTTTTAAATATACTCATCTCCTTCCTCATCTCCTAGTCCATCTGCAGGGACAGCTTTTCCTTCCAGTTGCTCAAATCAGAAACGTTGGGATCATCCTAGAGTTCTCTGTCTCTCTCACCCACACCCATCCACCAAGTCTGGGGCTCTCCCTTCAGATTCCAGTATCTACCACAGTTTCTTCCCAGGCCCCAGCACCACCCCCAGGCTTGGACCCTCAGCCGCTCTGTTCTCCCAGCTTCCTCCCGAGGACCTGATAATCCCCTCTCAGCTCAGTGGCTGCTGGAGTGAGCTGTTCAGACCGTCAGATCACGGCTCCCCTGCATGGCCCCCTGCTCACTCCTGACTGTGGCTCTCAGCTGAAACCCACCCCGCTGCCACCGATGAACTCTGCTCCCATCTCACTGGCCTCCTGGCCGCTCCTGGTACCTGCTAGCATGCTCCCACCTCAGGGCCATCCTGGGATATTCTACATGGAGATCTACCAGGCCCACCCACCACTCTTCAAAACTGCACCCTGCCTCCCCAGCGTCACACACCCCATCTCCTTAACACGTTCTCCTTTTTCCTTCACTCGCAGTCAGAACCTTCTAACAGCTACACAATTTATTCATGTGCTATGACTGCTGTTCATCGTCCCCTGCTTAAGCTCAACAGGGGCAAAGATTTCTGTCTATCTTATCCATCTTTGCATCTCAAAGCCTAGCCCAGCGCTTGGCACATTGTAAGCACTTGATAAATATTTGTTGAATGAGGAAGGGCACAGTGGATTATGCCTGTAATCCCAGCACTTTGGGAGGCCAAGGTAGGTGGATCACCTGAGGTCAGGAGTTCGAGACCAGTCTGGCCAACATGATGAAACTCCGTCTGTACTAAAAATACAAAAATTAGCCAGACCTGGTGGCGCATGCCTGTAATCCCAGCTACTCGGGAGGCTGAGGCAGAAGAATAGCTTGACCCAAGAGGCGGAGGTTGTAGTGAGCTGAGATCACGCCATTGCACTCCAGCCTAGGTGACAAAGCAAGACCCCATTTCAAAAAGAAAAAAATATTGTTGAATGAATAACCTAAAGGTTATTAGAAAGGTTCTCACTGTACAAGTAACCCACCATGCTGTAAAACATAAGGAAAACAGAAAAGAAAGAAGAAAATTAAAATGATTACAGTCTTATCACTTATCACAGCGTGTCATTAGTATTTGGGGATAGTGTCTTCTAGTCCTTCTTGTTAAAATTTATGTAACAGGTACCATGAATTGCTTGTCTACTGCCTACCAGACACTATCCTAGGCCATTTACAAATAGCATCCTATGCTTTTTTTTACAACAAGCCATGTGGTAGGTGTTACACCTAGTTTTCAGATGAGGAAACAGAGATCCCTAGAGAGATGATGAAATTTGCCCAAGTTTATGTAAACAGTTATCTTAACGATTGTGTTAGCACTGGATATAGCATTTTTTTTGTCCTGCCTTTTTCACTTAATTATTTGGGGCTGGGTGTGGTGGCTCACACCTGTAATCTGAGCACTTTGGGAGGCCGAGGCAGGTGGATCGCTTGAGCCTAGGAGATGGAGACCAGCCTAGGTGACATGGCAAAATCCCATCTCTACAAAACATACAAAAATTACCCAGGTGTAGGGGCGCACGCTTGTAGTCTGAGCTTACTTGAGAGGCCGAGGCAAAGGGAGGATCCCTTGAGCTGGGGAGGTCAAGGCTGCAGTGAGCCGCGATCACACCACTGCCCTCCAGCCTGGGCAACAGAGTGAGATCCTGTCTCAAAAAAAGTAAATAAATAAAATAAATATTGGATCATGATAATGTCCTATGTCATTAAAACTGTTTGCAAACGTAATTTCTAATGACTACATGACAACTTTGCGAAGAGGATATGCTATCCTTTCCTGAACCCATCTCTTATTGTTTAGAATTGTTGATATTCCTAACCCTTTATTATTATAAATAAATGAATATTCTTAAACATAACACATTTCTGATTATTTCCTTCATCCAGATTTCCAGAAAGGAAAGACCCGGGGGAGAAGTTGTACAAACTTCTGAAAAGTCTCTGCATGACTGCCAGCAAGGCGTGTTGATGACTGCAGTGGATAGGTTCAGATTGCGTGTGCTGGGGTGATGGGGGAAGCATCTAAGGTGTTTTGCCGTGGTGCTTTTGTCCTACTCATGGGCCAGATCAGCTCATGTTTCAGTGTGCAAAGCCCTTGTTTGTTATTGAAGGCCCAGCCCTCGGCATGGCTGCAGCCAGTGCCTCCGGCCTGTTGCATTAATATTGCAGGCAGGGCTCCTGAGAACCTAAATATTTGATCAGAGTGTGTGCCAGGCTGCTAGTGAGCTGTATGCAGCGCAAATTAGACTCTCATTCCCTTCTGTTGCACCCAAAGCGGCATGCTTGGGGCCCAGCCGCCATCAGATGATGTGGTCAGTTGTCTGTGGAAAGCCCATCATGGTGGGGAAGACAGGCTAAAATGATAATGACACATCTTACAGCAGCCCCAGGCTTCTCTCTTTATATTCCACACCTGACAGTCTGCAACAGCGTCCCTGCCATCTGAGTGGGAGGGGAAGGCAGATCCACAATACCTAGCCCGAGGCCTGGCGCACAGTAGGCCATGCATATTCACCTGTGAGTTTGTGGCTTGTCCCCGAGAACCTGGGATGTTTACTCAATTCATTCAATTTATCCATGCACCACTTATTGAGCACCTACTGAGGACCAGGCTTCATGGTATGCACTTTGCAGAGATTATTTCCATTGTATTTAGAATAGTGCCTAGCACATTGTAAGTGTTTAAAAAGTGTTAGCTGTTATTATTATAATAAATGCTATCATTTATTTATTAATATTTATAATCTCAATTGTGTGAGGAAGGTATGATCATTATTCTCATTTTACAGATGAGGAAAGAGGGGCTTATAGACTTAGCTAAGGAGTCCAGAGGCTGACCACAGTGGACCTTGACCATTCACTTTGGACCTAGAGCTGGACATGAATGCTGTGGCCCAGCCTAGGCTCTGGGGCTGCCTGGGACTCTCACCCATCTATGCAGGCTCCTCTGGCCCAGGTCTCAACCCCTGCTCCTTGTCTGGCCTTGGCCATGTAAAGAAAGAGACAGACAGACAAATGCCTGGGGCCAGTGGGTCTGCCTCACTCTCCCTTGACAGGCACCGTCCTGAGGGGAGAAGACCCTAGTCCTCATGGAGGAGACCCCACTTCAAGCTGGCATCCAGCTTCTCCTCTTTTCTAGAGCTCCAGGGCCCAGGTGACAGAGGCCTGGAAGGAGAGCAGGAGTCAGTGTGGGGTGCTGGAGGGATGATACAGTGGAGATGATGGTGATGGAGAGGGCCCCGAGACAGATGGCTGGCCCTTAGAGACATTGATGCAGAGCTGGCACCCCAAAATGAGGCCATCTGGAGCAGCCATGTCCCAGGCTTCAGTGAAGACTAAAGATCTGCCACTCTCCAGCCATGACTCACCTGTCTGCCTGGGGGTACCTCTTCCTTGCCTGGGTAGCTCTGCCTTCTGCAAGAAGTGTCCTGTTCCCCACCATCTCCCAACTCTCTCTGTGACACCAAGGGCTGTCTCATGTCCCACGAATCATTATTATCGGCACTTCTAGGAGTGTATTCTGCCAAAATGATCAAGGAGATGGGCAAAGATTTAGTCTCAGTGGTGTTCGTCACGGTGGTGATGACAACACTGCTGCGTCCTCATGGCTGGACCCATTCATGCACACAATCACCCATTCCCTCCCTCCCTCATTCATTCATTCAATCCTCAGACATGTTAAGAGGGGCAGGGCACCTCTCCTCGACCTTAAATCCTACAATGACTTCCCATCGCATTTTGAATGGAAATGTAGCCTTCACCAGGCCTACAGGGCCCTAAGGATCTGTCTCTGCAGTGTCTTTCCTCTTCTGGATGGGCATCTGCAGCTGTGTCTGTCCCACACTCTCCTCCCACATCTTCCACTCCTCTTCAGTCTCAGCTCAGCCTTCCTTTGCTGGTCCTGGCTGGCCAGCCTTTGCTGAGATGGCTCCCTATCCCAGGTCACTCTGTCCCATTACTACCCTGTTTCAGTTGCTCCATAAATTATCTCAGTGAGTGCTTTTTGTCCACTCAAAATCTCAAAGCCCCATGAGAACAGGGACTTATCTTTTTCTGGGTTCTACCTCGAGTGCCCATTTTCGTGCCTGGCATGGTGGAAGGAAAGAAGAGAGGGAGGGCTGGGGGAGCCAGAGAGACCCTGTGGGCTCTGGAGTCAGCTCTGCCGCTGAGACCAGGCAGAAGGGCAGGGGAGGACCCCGAGACCCAGGACCCCTGGTGCCCAGGCTTGGCGGGGGCGTCATTTTCTCTTTACTCTTCAGGAGAGGAACAGGACAGGTGTTTCCTTGCCCATTTCATGGATGAGCCTAGGAGAAGAAGTGGACAGTCCCCGGGATCAGAGGCACCAGCCCTCCCCCCAGCATTCCCAGCACCCGTCCCCCTGCCAGGTGAGGTGCTGCCCTGCTTGGCATTCCAGCGGCGGTGCCTTCCTTCCTTCGCTTCCCACCGTGCTGGGAGTGGGTTTGTGATAATGTCCCAATAAATTATTGAAGCAGCTTTCCCTGAGGCCGGGATGCAACTCAGGGCTGATAACCGTGTGGGGGCTGGGGAAGGCTGGGCTCCTGCACCTGCCAGGGCTGCTTCCTCCAGCGCCCGATGAGCCTGTTAATTATCCGGCTGGGGTGGGGGCAGCAGGAGTTTCTTTCTCTCAAAGAAACCAAGCCAGGAGGCAGGGCTGGAGTTGCAGGGACCACAGCTGTGGCTGGGCCTCACTCCCGGCTTCTTCATTCACGGTCTCCTCCCTAAGATCGTGGAAGGAGCTCTCAGAGCACCCCAAAGTAGGCAGTGCACACTCCAAGGAAATGGGGTGAGGAGCCTCTATGGGGGCGGTGGAGGGGCGGGTGGGGGGTCGCCTGTGGGGTACGGCAGGGGAAGCGTGGGGTGGTGTGAAATGGAGGACCTCCACGGGGGCAGAGGTTGTTGCCTGAGGAAACATGAGGGGCAGAAGTAGAGGCTGGGCCTCCCAACGCCTGGCATGTGCACAGCTGGGCACAGGCATGCCTGTGGGATGCTGCAGCGCTTCCCCATGACTGGGGGACAGGGGCTGCAGGCAGGGGCTGCTCCTCCTTGGAGGGTAACGGCACAGTCTCCGGGAAGTGAGGTAAAGCTGCCTGCTGCTGGGCAGCGACATGCCCAGGTGTGTGAGTGGTGCTGTCCGTCCTGCTTTTCTAAGAAACTATCTGTCTGAGGTGGTGAGACAGGGGCCCTGCGTCTCAGGCGAAGGCCCGTGGGAGGCCCACACCAGTCACCACCCAGCCCCCAGTGCTGGCACGATCCATGGATCTGAGACCTCAGCCAGGACCCTGTGAGACCTCAAGTCTCTGGAGGGTCTGGAACTGGGTGGCCACACCTCCCTGAGGCCCTGCTATTTCGGGGCTCACGTGACCCCCACCCCAAGTGAGGGCTGCTGTCTTTTCACACAGGGGAGCCTCCTTCGTCCTCCCTCCTGAGCTTTCCTCAGAAGGCCCCCGTCACAAGCGTTATTTTCTTAAGGAGCCTTAGAAATCTCAACCAGGAAGGGCAAGGTCTAGCAGAAAACTTCTGCTGGGGGACCTGCCACAGTCACCCAAGTCATGAGAACAGAGCCCCTGCTTCAAAGAGAAAGAGAAGAGGAGAAATATAGCCCCCAAAAAACAACCCAAATCAGTATCCCAAATTCTGTTCCTGCCCCTCTGTGTTGGTAGCGCTCTTGGAGGGTACCAAGACTTATCCTATCTTGTACTAAAGTGGGTGACAGGGTGGCCTGGTGGCTATGAGGGGCAAGGCAGGGCCTAGGGGCTGAGGTTAGGAGTCATGGTGGGCGGGGCATTCTCAGAGGGCACCTGAGAATTGGGTTTCTTTATAAAAGTCCCAAGGCAAGTGGGTGGCCAGCTGGTGGGCTGTGTTTTGGGTGTCCTTGAGACATTTATGTTTGGGAACCAGTGTGGGACAAAGGGCTCAAGCCAGGCAGGTTGAGGACCTGGCTGCTGTGTGTCAGCTGTGTGACCTTGGCTGAATGTCCTGGCCTCTCCTGGGCTCAAATGATCCTCCTGCCCCAGCCTCCCGAGTAGCTAGGAATACAGGCAAGCACCACCACATCCAGCTAATTTTTTTACTATTATTATTTGTAGAGATAGGGTCTTGCTATGTTGCCCAGGCTGGCCTCAAACTCCTGGCCTCAAGAGATCCTCTTGTCTTAGTTTCCCAGAGTACTGGGATTACAGGCATGAGTCACCACACCCAGACTGTGGGTTTACTGTAAACCACCTGCATGCAGTGAAGCCCAAGCTCTCCTCCTACGCCTTAGAGCCGTCCGGTCTGCGCTAGTGCTCAGCACACAGGAGGCGCTCATGAACCCCAGAGGACCTTGAGGTAGAGAGCTGGTGTGGTGGACTCTGTGGTAGCCTAGGAAACCAAGAGGCCAGGGGTGAGGCCCAGACACAGTTGTGGGTCCTTTCTGGGCCTCAGTTTCCTTACTGCCAGTGGGGACCGTAGTTCCTGCCCTCCCCACACACAGAACACAGGTGAAATAATAATGGCTAATCCTCATGAAGTGCTTCCCAGGGGCTCTGTTGTCCCGAGAGTCCCCTGTGTATTACCTCGTTTAGTCCACACACCAGCCCTGCGGGGTAGACACTGTTACTCCACTTTACAGACGAAGACACAGAGGCACGGAGGATTAGATAACTTGCCCAGAGACACTGCTGATTGTGGCTAAGGCTGGCTTCGGAGTCACTGCTCGGAACCTTCACACTGCAGGTGGCAGGGTCAGGAAGGGGTATTTGTGCTCCAGCTTCTTGGGTTTTCAGAACTGGTCCTGGTCACCTCCTAGACACTGGCAGGACTTGCCAGGGCCACAGAGCCTGATGATGCCTGGGCTTCCTGGACTGGGGAGCTCTGCTTCGCCCCATCAGAGTGGACCTGAGCAGGCTGTGAAGGAGGAAGAGAGGGGGTCTGCAGCCAGGGGACTGGACAGCAGGATAGACCGTCAGCAGGCAGCAGCAGCCTCGGCGTCCATTCCCAGTTAAGGGCAGAGCTGGGTCCCTAGAGCTGCCTCCCGCCCCTGCCAGGACCCCACAGTTGCTCCTAGGGGTGACAAGCGGCTGGGACCCTGGGAGGAATGGCTGAGGCCGACGCCACGTGGTGAGCCTAGGCACCCGGGCCCAGCTGGCTCCCAGCCCATCCATTGCTGGGATGGAAAGGGCAGGCAGTTGGAAGGGCAAAAGAAGAAAGCAACATGCCCACAAAGCCTCTGCTGGGCTAATCCTCTTCTAGTCCCCACACGGTCCGCTGCGTGGAATGGTTAGGACAGCCTGTTTAACAGAAGGGAAACTGAGGACTGGGGGTGTGGAGGAAACAGACAATTAAAAGCAAAGGGTCAGCTGGGCAGGGAGTGTTTGCAGCCCTGGAGGCAGATACAAAGTTGCACCCAGGCTAAAGGCTGAGAGACAGCATTTACTGAGCACCTTTTTTGTGCCTGGCAATGTGCTCTGTTAGCTCCATTTTACAGATAAGCAATGTAAGGTTCAGAAAAGAGGAAGTGGCCAGCCCCGGGCCATGCAGCTGGCTGAGTGAGAACTCCTAACTTGTACTTTCTCCCCTCCTGGAAGCTTTGGTTTGTTGGAGGAAGCAGATTCATATCAGACCCAAGGCAACTCAGCCCAGATTGAGATAGAAATCAAGTCTTTTGGGAGAGAGAAGGGAGGGAGAGTTCCAATCAAAAGGGTTTCGTGAAGAAGGTCGCATCTGACTGGGACAGCTAGGCCTCTGTGTACCACTTTAAAAGGTAAGACAAGGGGAAAGAGGGCATTGGGAAAAGGATGTGGGGACAAAGGGCATGGGGACAGAGGGCATGGGGCAGAGGGAGTGGGGCAGAGGGCATGGGGACAGAGGGCGTGGGGGCAGAGGGCATGGGGCAGGCGACCCCTGGATGGGGTCCCCTGGGGCACAGAGATCCCTGGGGTTTGGAGGATGGAGATGGAAAGTGACTGGGAGGATGCTACACAGGGCATGGGGAGTGGGGAAGCGAGCGTCAGGGAGCTGGGTGTGGAGCCAGGCACCTGCCGGGCTTCTGGGTTCCCCCAGCAGCTCTCAGGGGTTCAGGCTCTGCATCAGGCACACCTCAGTTTAAGTCCTGACTCTGCCATTACTAGCTGGGTGGCCGTGGCAAGTTGCTTGTCTTCTCTGAGGCCAGCTTTTCCCCTCTGTAAGGGGAAGATAACCCTTACAGCTGACATGGGTTCAATAATTGTAACAAATATACCCACACTCATGTAAGATGCTAATATTAGGGGAAACAGTGTACAGAAACTCCTTACAAACTTGGAATTATTTTCTGAAACTTTAAATCTGTTCTAAAATATAAAGTTAAATGAAAAATCTCACACCCAGAGCAAGCCTCCCACAGGCACGCAGTGGCCTCTGCAACCGGGCCCTGGCCTCCTGTTGAGTTGTGTCTCCCTCCTCTCTCTTCTAGGTACCTCCTGTTCCTGCCATATCTGCAAGTCAAAATTTGACAGCTGGATGGCAGCTGTGAGCGGCCAGGGCGTTTCACTTAATCCTTCTGACCTAGAAGTTAGGTGCTCTCATCGCCCTCGTTTCGCAAAGGGCTGACCGGTGACTGATCATGTCTAGGATGTAAAGGTGCAGACATTTCGACCTCCCATGGGATAATTGAGATGGGCCATTTGGGCTCCAGGGATGGCTGAAACTCGGTCGGACCTGTGTCACTGTTCAACTTCTCTCTACCAAATCCTGCTTCCTCCCTGTCTCCACCCCAGGTGCTGACTTTTCTAGTAAATATCCTCCATGTCAAGGTCTATCTCAAGATCTGCTCCAGGACAACCCCGCCTGCAACAGGGCCCATTTATGTTCCAGCCAGCACGGCGATCCTGAGTCTGGGAGGGTGCCCATAGACTGCTTTTGTGAGCAGCATGCCCTCAGTGGCCAGTCCCCAAGCCCCCAAACTCCACGTGGAGCAAAGACCAACCAACCCGTGAAGAAGAGGAAACCGCCTGCAAGGCGAGCCAAGAAGGGACCTTTGGAACCAGCCACACTGGACTCTGTAGGGGGCTGGATGGCTGGCCCCAAAAGGATATGTCCATGTCCTAAGTCCCAGAACCCAAAAATATTGCCTTATTTGGAAAGAAATTCTTTGTAGATGTCATGAGGAATTTTGAGATGAAGCGATTATCCTGTATTATGCAAGTGGGCCCTCAATCCAACGGCAAGTGTCCTTACAAGAGTAAGGCAGGCTGGGTGTGGTGGCTCACACCCAGTTGGCAAGTTGCTTGTCCCAGCACTTTGGGAGGCTGAGGCAGGTGGATCATGAGGTCAAGAGATCGAGACCATCCTGACTAACATGGTGAAACGCCCTCTCTACCAGAAATAAAAATAGCTGGGCATGGTGGCAGGCACCTGTAGTCCCAGCTAGTTAGGAGGCTTAGGCAGGAGAATCGGTTGAACCCAGGAGGTGGAGGTTGCAGTGAGCCGAGATCGCACCACTGCACTCCAGTCTGGGCAACAGAGTGAGACTCCGTCTCAAAAAAATAATAATAAAAAAAAAAAAAAAAAAAAAGAAGCAAAAATGGGAGTGATGTGGTCACAGCCAAGGAAGCCGAAGAGGCAAGATGGCTTCCCTCAGAGCCTCCAGAGGGAGCATGGCCCTGCCGGTGCCTTGTTTCTGCTTCAGGCCTCCAGTGCTGGGAGAATAGAATTCTACTGCTTTTGAAGCCACTCTGTGAGAATTTGATACAGCAGTCACAGGAAACTAAGACAGCTCCCACACCCAGTTTCCACTTCACTCCCTTGAGAAGCTGGAGAAGCAGTTCTGGAGGTGCCAGGAACTGGGCACCGAGCCAGCCTGTGCTGGGGTCAGAGGCGAGAGGAGCGCTCTCAAGAGGAAGCCTCCTTTATCTTGGGGTTTGTCCTCAAGTAGGAAGTGTTCACGGGGCAGGTGGTGCTTGGGGGGTGGAGGTGGGGCGGTGTGTGCATAATTTTCAGCAGCCCAGAGAATTGAATAGAGTGGGGCTTTCTAGAAATTTTGACTTGCAGATATGGCAGGAATGGAAGGTACCTAGAAGAGAGAGGAGGGAGACACAACTCAGCAGGAGGCCAGGGCCCGGTCGCAGAGGCCACTGCGTGCCTGTGGGAGGCTTGCTCTGGATATGAGATTTTTCTTTTAACTTTATATTTTAGAATAGATTTAAAGTTTCAGAAAATAATTCCAAGTTTGTAAGGAGTTTCTGTACACTGTTTCCCCTAATATTAGCATCTTACATGAGTGTGGGTATATTTGTTACAATTATTGAACCTATGTCCATCCGTTATCATTAACTGAAGTCTATAGTTGATTCAGATTTCCTTAGTTTTTTCCGACTCCATCTAGGACCCCACATTGCATTCAGTCGGTGTGTCTCCCTAGGCTCCTCTTGGTTGTGACAGTGTGTCAGTCTTTCCTTGTCTTTGATGACCTTGACAGTTTTGAGGGGGCTGTCCCTCAATTCGGATTTGTCCTGTGCTTTTCTCATGATTAGACTGCGGTTATGGGTTTTGGGGAGGAAGACCATAGAAGCAAAGGGTGATTTTTACGCCATCGTAACAAAGGTGTGCACTGTCACCGTGACTTACCCCTATTGCTGTTGAGCTCGGTCACCTGGCTGAGGTAGTGTTGTCAGGCTTCTCCACTGTAACCCTCAGGTTACCCTTTTTCCTCCCTTTCCACGCCGCACTCTTTGGAAGAAGGTCACTATGCACAGCCCACACTTAAGGGTGGAAAGTTATGCTCCAACTCTTTCTTTTTTTTTTTTTTTTTTGAGACAGAGTCTGACTCTGTCCCCAGGCTGGAGTGCAGAGGCACGATCTCGGCTCACTGCAAGCTCCGCCTCCTGGGTTCAAGCGATTCTCCTGCCTCAGCCTCCTGAGTAGCTGGGACTATAGGTGCCTCCCAGCACGCCCAGCTAATTTTTGTATTTTTAGTAGAGACAGGGTTTCACCATGTTGGCCAGGATGGTCTTGATCTCTTGACCTCGTGATCGCCTGCCTTGGCCTCTGAAAGTGCTGGGATTACAGGCGTGAGCCACCGCACCCAGCCCCTATGCTCCAGCTCCTTGAGGTGTGAGGGGTTTTAAGCAGGAAATTTGCATGGTAAGATTATCTTCTTAAAACCCAGTGTTGACAAAGATGTGGGGAAATAGACACCCTTATATTCTGTTGGTACAAGTGTAGATTGGAGCAGTGTTTCAGGGGGATAATTTGACACATCCTTCAAATGTTACATACATATACCCTTTGACGCAGCAAGCCAATCCTGCAGAAATGTCCACTCACAGGCAGAGCGATACCTGGACAGAATTCCAGTGGCGGCACTATTGGTAGCCAACTAAACTGTGAAAACAACCGAATGGTCATTCATAGGGCAATGGATGGGAAAACCGGAAGATCTGTGGCGTGAAATATCAAGCAGCCATCAAGGAGGAGTTAAATCTAATCTATGTGTGTGGACATGCGAAGTTCTTCAAGATAGGTTACAAGTGCAAAAGTTGTCGCAGGCTTATTATATGTGTGGTCTAAATCCACTGCATGAATAAAAAGAGATGCACATTGATATGTGCACATATGGATGGAAGGTGCATGGCGAGACCCACAAGGAACCAGAACCTGGTGGCTCTGCAGGGAGTAAGGGTGGGGACTGGGGAGGAGGGCATTTCTACTTCTCATTTTATACCTCTCTGTAGTGTTTGACATTTTGCACAACAAGCAAGTATTGCTTTCATGATAAAATGTCTTTAATATTAAAAATCTTTCTTTGAAGATTTGCATTTGAAGAAACCCCCCTCCGGCTGCCTGTGAAGGGTGAGGTGGGGGACGCAGGGTGGAGTGGAGAGACCCATTAGGAGTATCCAGGGGGTTTAGATGGCACCTGAGGAGACAGGAGAAGAAGGTGGGTTGGGAAGTTACTTAGGAAGTAGAACTGAGAGGACTGGGTATTTCTTGGTGGGGGTGGGGTGGGGGCCGAGGGTGTTTCCCACAGGGCCCTGGCAGGAAGCAGATGGTGCACTCCAGATGGGGAATGGAGGAGAGTAACCAAGGTACTGGTGACTAAGGCCGGGACACGTTAAGAGAAACTAACAAGGGATGGTGCGGCACTTGTGGGAGATGTCACCACCCCCAGGCAAAGGGAGGGCAAGGCCGCCGGAACGAGACAGGGTGGCTGTGGGAGAAGGTGCTTGACAGGAGGGACCAGCCTACCCATGGCCTGGAAGGAGGGGGCCTGGAGCAGACACCCCAACCTCACTCCTGCCTCCCCATCTCCTGTTGGAGACGGTACCTCCCGTTGGCCAAACCCAACTGGAAACCACAGAACTTGCCCATGCAAGGCAGCCTCCTGGGTGGCAGCCGGGTGGGGAAGAGTAGAGGGGACTCAGCACCCAGAGGCAGGGGTCTAAGTTGATATCCAGATTCCTGGCTTGGGTGCCTGAGGGATGGAGGGTCCCTTGGAGATGGGGACAGAAGGAGAAGCAGGTTTGCAGGAGGATAAGAGTACCACTGGGGTCTATTTCAGGTGGATTAGGCTACCTGCTTCACCAACAGCTCCGCAGTCTGTTGGTGGTGGTGGGGTTGAGACATTGGGCTGGAGCTTAGATCTCAACTGGCCTAGTTTCCCATGTCAGCCCCTTTTCTTACAGTGACCCTTTGAGTTCACCCACCCTGCTCAGGCACACAGGCATCTGAGTGTAAAATGGGCCCTAGATGGCTTTTGTTGGAGGCACACATCAGGGATGCTGGGCCTCCCCCAGTTTTTCAGGGTTGTCAGGCACTGCTCTGGGGCCCATGGACTCGTGGGTGTGTGGTCTAGCCCTGTAAGACAGCCTAGGGACACAGGGTCTCAGGTTGGGTGAAGCAGAGAGGAGGGGGCGTCTTACCAAAGCTTGCAGAGACTCGCCTCAGGACTGGAGGGCCTTGGGCCACAGCATTGTACCCAGGCAGGAGAAGATCTTGGAAGAGCTTGATTTTGCTGTGAAAGCGTCAGCTGTGAGGGAGGCAGGGGGAGGGGGCACAGT
Source organism: Rhinopithecus bieti (assembly GCF_001698545.2). Classification (NCBI taxonomy): domain Eukaryota; kingdom Metazoa; phylum Chordata; class Mammalia; order Primates; family Cercopithecidae; genus Rhinopithecus; species Rhinopithecus bieti. Next base: position 2,712,771 of record NW_016806071.1, read on the forward strand.
CCCACCACCCTGTAGGGGACTGGAGTTCCTCCAGGATGGCAACCACCTCCTCAGAGGAATGAAGACCCCAGAACGACATAAATAGGGTGTTTGCAGGGAGAACAAGGAACTCATTGGCACTATCAGCACATTCCACAGGATTCTATAATCACATTAGCTCCCAGGAGGGTCCAGGAGGGACGGGACAATGGGGTGGGGCAGAAAAGGGGCCAGGAACCGCCTCTGTGCTGAACTTGCCTACTCTTCCCTTCCCTACTCCATTCTAACGCTTTTAAATCTCTCCATCTAATTGCCCCTCCCTGATCCTAAAGGGAAGCAGCCTTTGTGAGAAAAGGGACTTGTCTAGGGTCATACGCACTTGTCAGGGACCTACTCCTGACCTCAAATTCTGTCCTTTCCTTGTGGGAGGCTATTTTCCCAGTCCCCTTTGGTAACAGGCTCACCCCCACTCCCTGCAAGGCTGGTACATAATTTATGAGATCCAGTGTAAAACGAAAATGTAGAGCTCCTTGTTAAAAAATTATTCAGCATTTCAGGATGATGCCTGCAGAGCATTAAACCCTTCCAAATGCAGAGTCCTGTGTAGCTGCACAGATCGCAGGCCCTGGCAGCCAGGCCAGCCCTCAGTGCTGCTTAGTGCTGGCCTCCTCCTTCCTCCACCGCATGGCTGCAGTCACCCCCTAGAACCTAGAACCCTACCTGCCCTGGAAGAAAAGTCCTCCTAGGTTCCAGGTTAGGCCAGGGGCTTCTGGGTGTCCTACAGACCCTGGGTGTCCCGAGATGGCATCATCTCCAGCAGTCTGTGGGCTTCCTGAGGGACTCTCCCAGAGTCTGCAGTACCTGGCACAGGCCTGTGGGTATTTCGTAAGTGACAGAGTGCACGTCTTCTGATTAGGACATTTAGGGCAGCTTGGGAGCCCCTCCCACTCTGACTCCCTGTGCACAGCCAGGGGAAGCTCCCAGACTCAGCACTTCCTTCTGGGTTCACCTAGGTCCAATCGAGGCCCACAGCCAGGCCTTCCCATTCTCTGGTTCCCCATGACAGGATGGGATGGCCCCTCCCATTCTTGGAAAAAAAGTGGACTAAGGCAGATTAAGGCGATAAGGGGATTTCACAGAGAGCAGCTGTAAAGCTCTGTGACAGGGTGAGAATTAGTAGATTAATATCTGGGGCCAGGCTTTGGGCTCTGGGTGCTGGGCTCTGGGCCCACATCTTTGCTGATAAATGTTGGTTCCTGTTCAAGAAGTACAACTTCTTCCAGACAGAAGGAGTTGTACTTCTTGAACAGATAATTGATACTATTCCCATTGTACAGATGAGAAACTACAGCTCAGAGTCAAAATGCTTAAAGATGGCTGATGTGCAATTTAAACCTAGTTCTGGCCCAAACTGCCTCCCAGGTCCTTGGGCTGAGTCAGGTCCTGCCCCTACCCTCATGGCCCTCACTGTCTAGTCACTGAGATACACACGGAGTGAGACACACAGGGAGCTCAGTGGAGGGAGAGGTCTTTGTGGGTAGGGCAGTCAAGGGAGACTTCATGGAGGAGGTGGAGGAGAGAAGCACATGAGCTGTCTTTGAAGGGCAAACGTTACTCTCTTCAGGGTAGGGTACGTGTCGCAGGTAAGCAGAACAGCCTTAGCAAAGGGGTACAGGAGGGCTGGACATGGTGGGTCTGGGATCTCTATACAGGACCTAGGAGTCCAGAGGTCCTGGCACGGGGTCCCTGGGTGGGCAGCAACCAGGCTGAAGCCCTCGGCCTTCGTCCTCTGGGCCAGGGAGCTCTGGATGGGGGCAGGCTGGACACTCTGGGGCAGCTATGAGCAGGAAGGGGCCCCATTCTGGGCTGCAAGGAACAGGGATGAGCTCAGCTGCAGAAAGGCCATGGGGTTAGACTTGGGTGGTCCAGGTGGCAGAAGGACATAATCAAGGACCTGTCTCACAGAATTTGCCCTGCTAACTCCTGGCCCTTGGTCCAAGGGTCTGCAGAAATCTCAGTTCCAGCAGGCAGTCCCCCAACTGCACAGGGTGACAGCAGGCCCAGAAGAAGCTCAAGGGTCTGCCATCTCTTGATCGGGTGCTTACACTACCCAGGTCCCAGGACAGAGTTACAGGAGAGGAAGACAGTGATGATCAAGCTCTCAGAAACACTCATTTGGCAGATGAAAATACTGAGGCTGGCAGTAGGAAAGAACTTACCCCAGCCTGTACCCCAGCTAATAGAGGGAGTGGTAGGCTGAGTACGTTGATCTAGGATGGGTCTTTTTGTTCTTTTTGGAAAGAGGAGCAAACATCGGTGAGCATGCACATGTCAGGGGCCACTGGGGCAGGCATTATGGTTTGTCTTGAGTGTGTAAGATGACATCAAGTTCTCTGTCCAAGGACACACAGCTGAAAAGCGGGCAGGTGACTTCTTTCCCAAGTCTTAGTTTTCTCATCTGTGCAAGGTGGGATCAGGCTGGGAGAGGCTCACAAGGAGCAAAAGAATGGCTTGAGAACCTCTCCACACTTGTCCATGAGACTGGCTCCTGGCAACCAGGGTTAGATCTAGAGGCTTGAATGTACAGCAAAAGTAATTCACAGATAGTATTGTGAACTTCCATGAGGAGGAATTAAATGTCTGGTTGTCCTCATTTTGTGATATTAGCTGTTATTTAAGAACGTTGACTAGATCAATTATCTCATTATTTCACTAGGGCTTGCAAAATGAAGATATTCTGATATTCCTTTATCATTTGTTACCTAGAATATCTCTATCAAGGGAAATTTCTCTTTATCAACTATTAGTTTACCATGAAGCATAGTCACTGCAAGTGTTACAGTCTAAGTAAGTATGTGATGGGATTAAATTTGCCTTTTCTGAAAGAAAATCTCAAAGGACCAAATAGTGTAAAATAAACAAAGAAAATTGTTAAGCAGACAATTGTTTACAAAATTGTTTACCTTGTGGTAAACTAATAGTTGATAAAGAGAAATTTCCCTTGATAGAGATATTCTAGGTAACAAATGATAAAGGAATATCAGAATATCTTCATTTTGCAAGTCCCCAAAACCACTATACTTTAAAGATTCACAAGTAAATTCTTCAAAACCTTTTAGAAATAGATATCTCCAATGCTATGTAAGTGGTTCCAGAGCATAGAAGAGCTTCCAGTTATTTTCATGAAAGCCATTTAATGTTGATAGCAAAATGCAAAAAAGCACAGAATAGAACACAATAAGTCAGCTCACATTAATATTGAGGGTGCAACTATCCTAAGTAAAAAAATAGTTCTAGGAATATACTTTAAAATACAGACACACATTAAAGAAATAGCTTACTGTTGTAGCAAACCTTTGGAGTTTATACCAGAGATGCAAGGATGGTCCAATTTTAAAAAACCAATTAATTTAGGTTAATATCAATAATGTAATATTAATTTAAATGTCATGTAAATATAGTACATCAAAACAGGGGAAAATCATGTTATTTCCCCTATAGATTTCAAAAAGGCATTTGATAAAATCCATTCCTGATTTTTAAAAACTTCTTGATAAAATAGAAATAGGTGGATATTTCCTTAATGAGACAATATCAAAGCAAATGCCATCCATTTGCATAATGATGAACAATTTGAAGGATTTCCAACACATTCGTGAGCAAGACAAGGATGTCCCCTTTCACCAGCCTTATTTAACGTTACTTTGGAGATATTAGCCACTATAATTTCACAAAAAATGGAAGTATAAGTATTGGGAAGAAATAAAGAGACAAAAGTGCTGCATTATTTGCATATGATATGATTTTATACTTGAAAAAGTTTAACTATTACAAATAAGATGATTTGGTGTGATAAATGGGTAAAATTAAAATATAAAATTAATAGCTTTCTTATATGACAATGAGTTAGAAAAGATAAAGGAAAGATTCCATCTACAAAAGTAGCAAAAATTATAAAATATCTTGCAACACATTTAATAAGAAACATGCAAGATCTATATGAAAAAAATTTTAATGCTACTGGACACCTAAAACACAGTAAGAATTAGGCCGGGCGCGGTGGCTCAAGCCTGTAATCCCAGCACTTTGGGAGACCGAGACGGGCGGATCACGAGGTCAGGAGATCGAGACCATTCTGGCTAACACGGTGAAACTCCGTCTCTACTAAAATACAAAACTAGCCGGGCGAGGTGGCGGGCGCCTGTAGTCCCAGCTACTCGGGAGGCTGAGGCAGGAGAATGGCGTGAACCCGGGAGGCGGAGCTTGCAGTGAGCTGAGATCCCGCCACTGCACTCCAGCCTGGGCGACAGAGCGAGACTCCGTCTCAAAAAAAAAAAAAAAAAACACACACACACAGTAAGAATAAATGGAAAGAGATGTCTTATTTTGGAAAGGAAGATAGTATTTTGACAAAATCAATTCCCTAAATTAATGTATACATTTAGAATGATTCCAATAAAAATGAAAATAGAGTTCTTCCTCAACATATAATGGCTAGAATATAGTAGATATTTAATTTTAGCTTATGTGAAGTTCAAGATAGATATTTCTGATTGGCAGGTTTTTCTCTCTCCCTTTCTTTCTCTCTCTCCCTTTCTCTCTTTACTTCCTCTCTCCTATTCAGATTTCTTTAATCTCGTGTCGCTCTTATTTTCAACACATGGTTTCCAAAGTGACTGTGCTCATCTGCCTCCAGCTGATAGAGGAACATGAATGACCAAACATTGAAGGTTTTTAGGGGCCAGTCCTAGAAGTGATACACATCACTTCCACTCACATTCCATTGGCTAGAATTCAATCAATCATGTGACCACATTTAATTACAAGAAAGGCTAGGATATGTAGTCTATCTCGTTGCTTAAGAAATAGAGGAATTGAGTTGAAGCACTTTTTGTCATGGGAAAATTGACAGATTCTAAAGTTCACATGAAAAACATTCAAGGATAGCTGGGGAACATTATAAATAATTTTATGCAAATTTTGACAACTTAGATGAAATGGACAATTCCTTAAAAATACAACTTTAACAAAAGTGACACAAGAAGAAATAGAGAACCCAAATAGCCCCATATCTACTAAAGAAACAAAATTTACAAGAAAAACCCTTCCCACAAAGAAAACTCCAGGTTCAGATGGCCTTTGCTAGTGAATTCTGTTAAACTTTTAAGGAAGGAGGAAATAATACTAATTCTACACAAACTATTCCAGAAAATAGAGCTTTTAAAAATCAGCAATGAATGCCAATTTTTCTCATCCATAGAGAAAATAATACGAACCCTTCCTCACTCATTTTAGGAGACCAGTATAATCCTGATATCAAAACCCAGTAAAGATATTACAAGAAAAGGAAATACAGACGAATATTCCTCATGAATGGAGATGTGAAAACGCGTAACAAAATGTTAGTAAATTGAATCCTGAAGTGTATTAAAGGAATAATACATCATAACCAAGTGAGGTTTGTTCCAGAAGTGCAAGATTAGTTTAACATTCAGAAATGAATGTAATTCACCATATTAACAAAATAAAGGAAAAAAATCATATGATTATTTCTATAGGTGCAGAAAAATCATTTGACAAAATTCTAAATCTATTCATTATAAAAAACTGTCAGCAAACTAGAAGTAGATGGTGAATTACTTGAACTGGTAAAGGTCATCTACTAAGCTAACATTAGGTTTAATGGTGAAACATTTAATCTCTTTTTCCTAAGTTCAGTAATGAGGCAAGAATGTTTACTCTCACCATGTGTATTTGTCATTGAGCTGGAAGTTTTAGTGCATTAAAGTAAGAAAAATAAAAGGGGTCAAGCATGGTAGTTCACACCTGTAATCCCAGCACTTTGGGAGGCCAAGGCAGGAGGATCACTTGAGGCCAGGATTTCAAGACCAGCCTAGGCAACATAGTGAGACTTTATTTCTACACACACACATGCGCGCACACACACACACACACACTAGCCTGGCTAATGATAATTAGTTACTCGGATGGCTGAGTGAGGAGGATCCCTTGAACCAAGGAGGTTGAGGTTACAGTGAGCCATGATCGTGCCACGGCACTGTACCCTGGGTGACAGAGGGTGGCAGACTGAGACCCTGCCTCAAAAAAACTGAAATAAAAAACACAAACATTGGAAAGGAATGAGTTAAAATGTGGAATCTGCATATAATATATTGTTTAATCAGAAAATTGTGGAATTTATGAAGAATTACTAGAACTAGTAAATAAATTTAGCAAGTTTGCAGGATATGAGGTGAGTTTATAAAAAATCAATTTTATTTCTATATGCTAGAAAAAAATTGAAATGAAATTTTAAAGTATCATTTACATTGTCATCAGAAAATATCAAATACTAGAAACAGCAAATAAAATATATGTAAATATGTGTCTAAAAATATGGCTAATGAAGACTTGATATGGTTGAGATGTCCATTCTCCCCAAAATGACCTGTAGATTCAACAAAATCCCTGTTATAGTAAGAGTAGGCCCTTTTAAAGAAGTAGACAAGATGAATTCAAAATTTATGTGAGAATTTAAGCATCCAGAATAGCTAAAACAACCTTGAAAATGAAGAACAAGTTTGAAGAACACGGCCTGACTTAACGACTTACTATAAAGCTACAGTAATCAAGACAATGTGATATCAATGTAAGCATACGCAAATAGAACAAAGGAACAGAACGTAAAATTCAGAAATAGATCTCATGTATATGGTTGAGTTTCAACCAAGGGACCAAAACAATTCATCAGGGAAGGAACTTCTTTTTGCACAAATGGTGTTGGAACAACTGTATATCGATATGGAAAAATGTTAAACAAAGTCCTTATCTCACTCCAAACACAAACATTTATTTATATGGATCATAGACATAAATGAAAAAGCCATAATCATAAAGTTTCTAAGGAAAAAAATAGAATGTTTTTGGGATGCTGAGGTAAGCAAAGATTTCTTAGAGGTCGGAACATAAAATAACCATAAAATAAAACAATTTATAAATTTTGAAATTAGACACTTCTGCCATCAAAAGACATCATTGAAAAAATGACTTTGGGATACCAAAGCGATATTATCGCTTGAGCCCGGGAGTTCAAGATCAACCTAAGCAACATAGTGAGACCCCCATCTCTACAAAAAAACAAAACAAAACATTAGCGGGATGTGGTGGCATGTGTCTGTGGTCTCAACTACTCTGGAGGCTGAGGTGGGAAGATTGCTTAAGCCCAGGAGGTCAAAGTTGCAGTGATCGCACCACTGCACTCCAGCCTGGGTGACTCTATCTCAAAAAAAAAAAAAAAAAAAGAGTGAGAGAGACAGAAAGAGAGAGAATGAATAGGTGAGTTACAGATTGGTAGAAAATACTCACAAAACGTAAATACGTGTATGTCTGTGTGTGTGTGCGAGACAAAGGACTGGTATCCAGGATATATCAAGTACTCCTACAACTCAATAATTAAAAAGATAAACAACCTAATTTTTAATTTAGGCCAGAGAGCTTAACAGGCAAGTCACAAAAATTATGCAAATGACCAATAAGCAAATGAAGAAATGCTCAACACCATTAGTCATCATGTAAATACAAATTAAACCACAATAAGATACAACGACCCAACCACCAGAATAGTTAAAATTGAAAAGGTTGACAACACCACAAATATAGCAAAAGTTGTGGATCCATTGGAATTCTTATATACTGTTGGCAGGAATAGAAAATGGTACAACAATTTTTTTTTTAAGTCTGATAGTTTCTTACATGACTAACACACACCTACCCTCCTACCTAGCAGTTCCACCAAGAGAAATGAAAAAATACGTTCACAAAAAGATTTGTGTAAGAATGTTCATAATGGCTTTATTCATAGTTGTCCAAAATTGGAAACGGCCCAGGTATCTATTGGTAAGAAACTGGCTAAAGAGACTGTGGATTATGCATGTAATGAAACATCATGGAACAATGAAAAGGAGCAAACTGTTGCTTCAGAGAACAACCTGGATGAAATTCTAGAACAAGCAAAACAAATCTGTGGTGAAAAACATCAGTTGTTGCCTCTGAGATGATGGGAGTGGAGACTGACCAGGAAGGAGCATGAGGGAATCTTCTGGAATGATGGAAGTGTTCTATGTTTTATTTTGGATAGTTACACGTGTATACAATTGCCAAAACTTACCAAACCAAACACTTGAAAATCTATGCATTTTTTCTTTATATCTAAAGTAGACCACAATAAAAACTAAAAGAGTAGCTAGGAAGATGACACAAGAAACAAAGAATCCAGAATTAGACACAAACACATACGACAATGTAGTTTTTCTAATGAGTGGGTAAAAATGGATTATTTAATAATGATATTTAGGTAACTGGAAAAAAGTAGGTTGAAACCGCATATCACTTCTTACACCAACATTAATTTTGAATGGATCAAAGCTCGAAAGGTAAATAAATGAAATCATGAAAGTACTGAAGCAAACATGTTTCATTCTTTTGTTGCTCTTTGTCTGGAAAGGCGAAGGCCTTTCTCAAAATAATTCAAACCCAGAAGCCATAAAAAAAAAAAAAGATAAATGTGATCACACTAAAATTAACCACATCGGATTGGGGGGAAAATACCATAAATAAAATGGAAAGAAAATGAATGAACTATTATATTAAGAGAGACCACTTTTTTAAAAAAAGATTAATAACCCAAGAAAAAAATGGGCACAGGGCATGGACAGATGGCTCACAGAAAGTGTATGCAAATGGCTTCCAAATACATGAAAAGATGTCCCCCTAAATTACAATAAGAGAAGATGCCAATACAAATGGCATGAAGTTACAATTTTCCCCAGCTAGATAACACAGATAAAAAATGTCGATAATATCTTATGTTGGTAAGAGTGGAGGGCAGTAAGCTCTCCCTTGCCTTGTTAATGGTAATATAAATTGATAACTCTTGGGAGGACATTCTGGCGATACCCATCAAATACAAAATTGCACTCACCCTGTGACCCAGGCATTCAGCTTCCAGGAATTAATTCAACAGATACACTTCCACATGTCCAGAAAGATGAATGACAGAGATATCCATTGCATCCCTGTTCACGGTGGCAAATAATAGCCATCAGGAGGACGCTGGTTAAATAAATGACTGTGACTTGATATAATGGAATTCCTTAAGATTGCTTGAAGTACACCAGAGCAGTTGAATGTGGTCCCTCAGAACACAGATTCTAGAGCTAGGACGCCTGGCTTCTATCCCCAGGTCTGCCATTTACTGACTGTGTGACCTAGAGCCAGTTCCTTAACCTAATCTCTCTGTGCCTCAGTTTTTGCCGTCTCTAAAATGGGACTGGAAAGAATGATAATGATGATAGTAATAATAACAGCAGCAACAACAATAGCAGCAATAATGCCACCTACCTCAAAACTGTGCTGAAAACTAAATAGGCAAATATACACAAAGTGTTTAGATCAGTGGTATATGGTAAGGACCATGTGTGTAGGCTAGAATTATTACTGATCTAAAACAATTTCCAAAATATATCAAGTACAAAAAAACAAGATATGGTTTCAGTGATATAAAATTGGAAACTTCAGGATAGTTCTACATACTTATGCTTGCATAGGCATGAAATATCTCTGGAAGGGCACATTTTAGAACAAGCAAAACAAATCTGTGATGAAAAATCTCAGTTGTTGCCTCTGGGATGATGGGAGTGGAGACTGACCAGGAAGGAGCATGGCATGAGGGAATCTTCTGGAATGATGGAAATGTTCTATGTTTTATTTTGAATAGTTACACATGTATACAATTGTCAAAACTAAAAACTACAAATTGTATCTGAGGAGTAACCAGCAGTGGGAGACACAGTTCTTACTGAGTAACTTTTATACTTTTACGCATTTTTTTTTTACAAAGTATATATGTTATCTATTCCAAAATTTTAGTATTAAAAAAGACAAATCTTGAAAAGAAAGTCCTTTGTGTTCTGATTATGGTGGTGGTTACATACGTTTGTACATGAGTTAGAATTCATAGGATTGTACATCAAAAGTAAATTTTCCTGTATAATTTTTTAAAAATTAAAAAAGAGAAAGTCCCTTTGGCCTCAATACATAATACAGCGTGCAAGCCTGGGGGGTGGGACACCAGCAAGGAAGTGACTGCGTTTTGTGGAGGAAGAAAGTCTTGGAGCCGGGGAAGGAACCACAGCAGCGGGAACAGAGAGAAGAGGGTTCGGGGCTGTGTGGGGAGACGCCTGGGCTTGGTGCTTCTGTGAAACACACACTGTCTGCCAGGCACTGTCCCTGTGTTCTCTCCTCATCACAACCCCAAGAATGGCAGCTGCGGCCATTCCCAGTCTCTGTGTGAGGTTCAAATGACTGGCCCGGTGTGTAAGCAGCAGGACCTCTGAACCAGGCCTGACTAAAACTTGTGCTCTTTTTAGCTCAGGAGGTTCCTTTTCTCCCAGTAAATTAGATCCAGGGGAGTCTGGGAAGGCTTCAGAGAGGAGGTGACATTTGAACTGGAGCCTGGCTGAGTTTTTCTAGGACTTCCATCCTGCGCAATCCTAAGCAGCGCCATTCACAATGAGTTCTCTGGGACTGGTTCTCCCTGAAGTTGTGCAGTGCACGTGGCAGCCATGGGCAGCAACTCTGAGTTTTTCACACAGAGATGGAGAAGGTGTATGAGGAAGATTTTGCTGTATTACAAACCACTTTCCAAATGCAGTAGTTGCTTTAAAACAGTTGGCATTTACAGGCCAGCAGGGCAGTTCTTCGGATCTCAGCAGGAGATTTGTTCCTCTACCTGAGTCAGCAGGTGGGTCAGGTTAGGGTGATCAACATTCGTGGTTTTCCTGGGACTGTCCCAGTGATAGCCCTGAAAGACCCATGTCCCAGGAGAAACCTTAATCCTGGGCAAACTGAGACAATTCGTTGACCCTGGTTGACTAGGGGCTCTCAGGTCTGGGTGGGCCTGGGCTGCAGTGCCTGAGGCCTCCCTCCATGGAGTCTCTCAGTCTCCAGCAGCCAAGCCCAGTCATTCTCACGGCAGCAGTGATGGGCCGGAACAGTGAAAAGAAGCATGTAGAGCCTCTTTCTTACAGCTGAGGCTGAGAACTGGCCTGTCGTCACTGCTGCCACATTCCGTTGGTCAAAGCAAATCATAGGCCAGACCAGATGGAGGGGTAGGAAAATGGCACCACCCCCTCTCCACCGACCCACTTGATGGGAGGAACTGTGAAGTCACATTGCAAGGGTCACAGATATGGGAGGGGGGTGGAGACCTGGGGCCAAGTGTGTAATCAACCTGTCACAGACGGGACGTCCTGACTCAGGTACAACAATAAACACAGGGACATCAACACAACTGTCCAGTGGAACCATAAATGCTTATTGTTTTAAACCAACAGGTGCAACTGCGAGGCAGTTTATTACACAACAAAATCTAACTGACGCACCTTCCCTAACACTTGTGATATATTTGGGGAGTGGCAGGAAGTTCAGTGTGGCTGGAGCACGGTGGGGCTGTTGGAAGGTGAGGAGAGAGAGGGAGAGAAAGAAGAATGGCTGGGGCCAGGTGTTTTCTCCTAGACTAGCAGGATGAAACTAGGAGAAGGACCATTATTCCTTTATACTGGTGGGAAAGACTGAGGCCTAGAGAGGACAGTCATGCGCTCAGGACCACACAGCCAGTCAGCACAGTCAGGGATCGGAGCCAGGACTTTCCCTGCCAGGCCAAGGGAGGACATGGGAGGAAGGAGGGGCTTGGAGGTACTTTTGTAATTTCTTTACTCGAGACCAAGAGGCCATCAGCTATTTGTAAAAAAATGGGGGTGGGGGGTACTGTTAGAGATGGGTGGATATTGAAATCACTGGGACTTCCCAGGGCACTTGTACTCCTGCAAGCCTGTGTTTATTTATTTCTTCAATTTGAACAATTTTTTTCCTTGGGGCTCCCTCTGTATTTTAGGTAGCAAATGGATCTGCAGGTGTTTAATGAGGTTGGAAAATAAAGGATCCAGAAGCCTTGACCAGGGTTCTCTTGCCTCCTGGGGAGGCCCCTCAGGCCAGGAATCAGGCGGGCTCTAGGGGAAGGGCCTCCCCAGCAATGTTCTCACCAAACCAGCCCCTGGCAGTCCCACTGACCGGCCACTAGCTTTTAGCAACTTTGGACTAGTCACTTCCCTCCTGGGACCTTGGGCTCCTCCTCTGTACCTTGATGGGGTGACGAGGTGAGACTCAGTGTGTGTGATAGGATTAGAGACGCCAAGGAGCATTCTGGCATTGCAGGCTGGAGGCCTGGTTTGAGCAAACTGGTGGTGGCTGGACCAATAGGGACCTGTGCAGGGGACATTACTGCCCCCAAAGTGGCTTAGAGGAAGTTGGTAGAGTGTGGCATCCCACCAGTGACTGTGAGGAGACAGCAGGGGTTCTGTGCTCTCTTGGAAAGGGCAGATGGTATTCTGTTTGACCAGCAAGCCTACTGTGTGCCCATGGCTTACACACAGCCTACATTGACCCATGGAGGCTTCTCTGCACTCCTAGGGGGAACTGTCGGCTGCCCCAGTGGACAGATGAGGAAACCAAGGCTCGGGAGGAGAAGCGGCGCATCCCGTGGCACACAGTAGGTGTGACACAAGGCAGCTGACTCTGGCTTCCAGGCTCTTCCCAAAAATCCATCGAGCTTCTCCCTCCCAGCTCCACCTGCCAGGACTAGGTCCTCTCCGCTGGGCCTGCAGCTGCGTTCTCTGCCTCCGCTCCGTGGACTGACGCCTCACATGAGCTCCCTGGCCTCTGGCTTCTGGTGGGTTCGCTCAGCAGGAAGGAGGAGCAGGAGCTCTGTGGGTGGGAAGGAGAGAGAGGCTGGCGGGTTCACTCCTGGTTCCGTCCCTGCTGAGCCAGTTGTGTTCCTGTACCAAAGGCCACTGGCCCTCTTCCACTGCCTCGGCCCTCACAGGGCTCCAGTACTGCTGCCTGCCTTGCCCTGTGAGTCCAGGGGTGGTAACCACTCCCCACGGTTGCTGTCTCGGGGAATTTAATCATCCCTTCACCTGTCATTAAACTCACTTCTGTCACACCTATGAGAGGGACCCTTGGAGACACCCTGGCCCCACTCCCAAAGAACTCGGGACTTTGTCACCCATACTTATTCCTCTCCCCTCTCCAGCCTCCCCAGGCCCTCCCCTGTGAACAGTCCATCAGGGCTGGGAGGAAAGCAGGCTGAAACCAGTTCCCAGTGAAGCAGCATTCACCAGCATCTACTTCATACCTCCCTGTAATCGACTCACTTTTCTCTAAAAGCTTTTAAAAACAAAATGAACCTGGGTATGCTTTTTAAGTATTTCGTTTAGAACAGTTTTAGATTTACAGAAATATTGTAAAGATAGTTCAGAGATCAACTCACTTCCTAAATTTTATTTTAAAGGAAACATTTATTATTTCTGCAAATGGAAAACCAGCATGACTTGCTTCAGATAGACTTTAATCTTAAAAATGAACAGTGAAAACAACACAATGTTATTAAATTTTAAAAATTAAAATAAAGAATTAACAGTCCTATACAAGTCGTAATAAATCTGATTGATTACAAAAATGCAGTCTGTGCAGAGTTGGCTGGTGTGTGTGTGTGTGTGTGTGTGTGTGTGTGTGTGTGTCTAGGAATAAGAGGAGGCAATTCAACCCCCTCACAGTGCTGGCCCATCCCCAGGTGCCACGTGGCTTTTCTCCATGGCCCATGTTAATGACCCTGCTGAGAGCTCTCCGAGGAATGGGCCAACCATGGCGCAGCCCACATTTACGGAGCACCCACCTTGTGTGGGCTCCATTCCGACGACTTACATACATTCCCTTCACAGCCTCCCAACCACCTGATGGGGTAGTACGTACACCATTATCTCTACTTTTTAGGTGAAGAAATGGAGGCAGGTTAAGTAACTGGTTCAAGGCCACAGCCAGGAGCCACATCAAGGTAGCTGGACCCCAAAGCCTGCACTTTTACCCACTGTGTTTTGCTACCAAGAGCTGGAAAAGGGGGAACTGTCTTTAAATAGGAGTTCAACAGGGGTATCTCCTCAGTTTTATCTCCCCCAACCAACTTTGTACCCTGACATTTCTCACACAGAAAAGTTGAAAATGTGCCAAAAGTTGAAAACGTGCTCCTCCTTCACCTTCTGCCATAATTGTGAGGCCTCCTCAGCCACGTGGAACTGTGAGCCCATTAAACTTTCCTTTATAGGCTGGGTACAGTGGCTCATGCCTATAATCCCAGCACTTTGGGAGGCTGAGGCTGGCGGATCACTTGAGGTCAGGAGTTCAAGACCACCTTGGCCAATACGGCAAAATCCCCTCTACTTAAAAAACAAAAACAAACAAACAAACAAAATTAGCCGGGCGTGGTGGTGGGTGCCTCTAATCCCAGCTACTTGGGAGGCTGAGGCAGGAGAATCACTTGAATGCAGGAGGTGGAGGTTGAGTGAGCTGAGATTGCACCACTGCACTCCAACTCCAGCCCGGGCAACAGAGTGAGACTCTGTCGCAAAACACAAAGCAAAACAAAACAAACAAACAAAAAAAACCTCCTTTCTTTTTTATAAGTTACCCAGTCTCCAGTATGTCCTTACAGCAGAGTGAGAACAGACTAATACACTCTGCCTCCCCCAGTTTGCTTTTCCCTTCACCCATCCCCACTGATGGGGAGTGGGCAACACCCTCCTCCGGGCTGGGAGGCCTGGGTGACAAAATCCCAAGCTGGACCAGATGGTGGCAAGTGCCAGCTGGGACGCAGCAGTCTTAGGGTCTCTGCCACAGACTCACCATGTCACCTTGGGCCTCGCCTTCCATACCTGCAAAATGGAGACAATGAACTTGCTCTGAGCCCAGGGATAAGGAACGATTCTTGGTCAGGTTGGCACACCCCAGGGCCTTCCACAAACAGCAGTTGAACCACCCCATGCCCCGGGGCCTCGGGCACAAATCTGTAGCAGAGAAATGCCTCGGGGCCCAGCTGGCCTAAGCACAGGCCGAATCATGGAGGAGCCAGGCCAGGGCCCCTGCAGCCACCTAATTCCGAGCTGTCAGCATGATGCATGGGACAAATTAAATCCATAAATAAAAGAAGAGTGGCCTGTGGCATCTTGGCCACAACTGCACTTCTTGGCAAACATTGGCAGGGGATGGTAGGAGAGCCACTAAGAAGGCCCAGCTCAGCATCCTCTGTGTCCACCGGCCTGCCCCGCAGGCCACCCAGAGTCCAGTCACCAGGCCTTCGCTTGGCCTTGTTCCTGCCTCATGTGTGTTCTCCCTGACTAGCTCCAGACACAGCCACCTGCTGCCTCAGCCCCAGTAGTTCCTGATGCAAGAGAATGGGACCTGGTGGGAGCCAAAGAGCTTCTGGTAATGAGAGGCTTGGGCCAATAGTCTGGGTTCAAGGCCCAGTCTTGGGGTGAGGGCTGTCCCCAACCCACTGTGTCTGGTACCCAATAAGTCAGGAGTGAATTAACTCCCAGCTCCACTAGGAATCTCGCCTCAGGACCCTCATACCCTGCATAGTAACCACTCCCTTCCCATCCTCCAAGGCCATCATTGGACGCCTCCTCCAGGAGACCCTGCTGGACTGACCCAGATTCAGCCACTTGACTCCCAGGTGTACAGGCTTCTCCCAAAGTGGGAAAGTCCTGGGCTGGGCCCGGCCCACCAAGAGCTTCCTTGGCAGCCTTGTTTAAAATTCCAGCATCCTCCTTGCCTCAGCAGCCCCAGCCCCCATTCTCTGCTTTAGTTTTTGTGCTTAGTCCTTATTGCCATCGGTCATGATTTTCCTGATTTCTTTATTTTCTGGCTCCCCCCTTGAATGTAAGTTCTCTGAGGGGAGGGTCTTGGTCCTTTCTGCTTGCTTTTGAATCTCTGTGTGTAGAGCAGCACCCGTGTACGTGGCCTCAAAAATTAGGCAAAGGACAAATAAAAGGTAGGATGCACAGCATATGCAAAGACTCAGGTGTGACTGGACTTGGGAAAGAAGGTGTGACAGATGGTGGGCATCCCAGAGCAAGGTCCTCAAGAGGTGAGGCGAGGGGAGGAGAGCAAGGCCCAAATAGAGAAGGGTCTGGAATGCCAGGCCAGGGTTACTGGGTGATGAGGGCTATGGGAGTGTGTTAAACATTCATTCCATGGACAGGACACAGCCTACACAGTAACTTTCTTTTTTCTCTTTTTTTGCTTGTTTGTTTGAGTCAACATCTCACTCTGTTGCCCAGGCTGGCATGCAGTTGTGCGATTACAGCTCACCGCAGCCTGGATCTCCCAGACTCAATTTTCAGAGTAGCTGAGACTATGGGCATGCATCACCATGTCTGGCTAATTTTTTATTTTTAGTAGAGATGAGGTCTCACTATGTTGCCCATGCTGGTCTTGAAGTCCAAGCAATTCTCCCACCTCAGCCTCCCAAAGTGCTGGGATTACATGTGTGAGCCCCTGTGCTTGTTTTTATCAAATCGGTTGCAAACATTTAAAAGATAAAAGATCAGGATATTTTACACAAAAATCTAGATCTATTTTCTTGAAAGCTTTTATTGAAGAATCAGATCTGGTCTCACTGGGTCCCTATCCCTGCCAGGCAACCACCCACTGGAGTGGGTCTCACTCCCCAACCCCTGAAGGCCAGTGGGCTTTCTGCCCCTGAGCAAAGCTAGAAGCCCCCAGCCTCTTGTCAGGGTCTCCAGAGCACCTGGCCCAGGCTGCGTTGATGAATGAATGAATGGAGAACAGATGAATGCAGCAAAAATGAGAGTAATAATGCTTGCTCCCTGTGCCCCACTTTCCCAGAGAAGCATGGAGGTCCTGGTGTTTTGTAAACTTGGAAGTGCCAGAGACGAGTGTGGTGGCTCACACCAGTAGCCCCAGCTACTCAAGAAGCTGAGGCAAGGGGATTGCTTGAGCCTAGAGTTTGAATTCAGCCTGAACAACATAGTGAGACCTCATCTCTAAAACAAAACAAAACAAAACAAAAACCAACTTGGAAGTCCTGGCAATAATAATAACAAGGAAATAAACATGTATGTAGCATTTACCAGGTGCCTAGCCCCGTTCACAGCAATTTTCTTCTGTTATCTACTTTGTTCCCCCACCCAGAGTGTAGGACCTCATCCCATCCTGGGAGCAGTATGCCACTTACAGGGCTGGTACCCAACTTAATTAATGCAGGTAAAGTGCCTAGAAAAGAGCCTGACACCCAGCAGGTACCCAGCAAGTGCTAGCCATTGATGTACAAGTCAGGCACTTCCACCAGCAGTGAGCTTGACTGGTGCCCAGATGAGGCCGCCGAAGCTGGGGGAGGTTGGGAGACTCACCCAAGTTCACAGGATGATTGGTAGGGAACAGATGGAGAAATATGTGGCACCGGGGGCCCCCACCATGGAACCTGTTCTGGTGAGGGGCTGGGTGCAGGGACAGATCTCTGGGTAGAGCAGAAGGCTCTGGTCACGGGACCACAATTCTGGTCCTGGTCGGGGGTTTGGGCTTCCTCCACTCCCTTCCGGCCCTGCAGTCTGAACTCAGCACTCTCCCTCCTCGCTGACCCACCCAGCAGGCCCTCTCAGTGTAGCAACTCGCCTTATAGATGGAGATGCCAAGACCCAAAGGAGAGGCAGCCTGGCAGGGGAGAGGCCCCTGGGTCTCTGATCAGACCCTCCACGTTCCAGTCCCAGCCCTGCTCCTTATGAGCCCTGAGACCCTGGCCAAGTCATTTAACTATGCTGGTTCTGGGTCCTCACCTTGTATGACCTGTCAGAAATGTGTACCCTGCCCCAGGCACCCGGCTCAGAACCTTGCATGTATCATTCCATTCATTCCTGACAGCAGCCTCATTCCATGTATAGGGACTCTGAAACGCAGAGAGGGGAAGCAGCTTTCACGGGTTCACACAGCTAAGGGTGGATTCAGAGTCAGGATTCAGACCAAGGCCTGGGTGAGTCCAAAGCCTGTGTTCTTGAAGTGAAGGAAATAATATGGGCCTCATATAGTGGTTGTGAGAATGTAAGGAAATAATAACACAATAGTAGCTAATGTTTCCATCACTTTTCGTTACTGGGCCAGGTGCTATTATAAGCATTTTTAGCATATTACTAGTTTAATCCACACATCAATACTATTGACAGGCATCAGTGCTATTATCATACCCCGATTATAGATCAGGAAACTGAGGCACAGAGAAACTGAAAGTACAAGTTAGGTGATTTGCCCAAGGTCACAGACAAGTGTGTGGTAGAGTCAGGGTTTAAATCCAAGCCTTCGGCTCCCAAGTCCTTGTTTTTTTTTACCCACTACTCATGAGCGCAGAGCACCAGCCTGATGGGACATGCTGGACCCGAAATCCCCATGGGCTTTTCTCCTACCTCCAGCATTATCATGTCAGCAGCAGAGCCAGCAATGAGGATGCAGGGCTCAGGGATTCCTGTCCCAGACAGCTCCCCATCCCCCGCACTCCAGCCCCACCCTAGGATCTGGTTGGGTCTGGTTGGGTAAACAGGCCATCACCCCGGGAAAGAGAAGTATCAGCCTAAGAACGATTCGGGAGCTATGCCATCCATCTCCCTAGAAACCTGGGGCAGGCCTGGTCCAGCTGGTGCTGCCTGTTCTCCATCCTCACCAGGGCTGTCCCTCTCCCTCAGTTCCCAGAGCCTAGACCTGGGATCCCACAGCAGGCCCCGCAGAAGCCAAGACCATACTGAACATGCTCTTTGCCTTCTCCTGTCCTATATCCCACCATTCAATGTCTTCTTAAGTGAGGAGACATCTCCAGCCTTGGAAAGCTTCAATACGTGCTTTCCAACTTCTGCACCTGTTTTCCTGCGGTTCCCTCCATCTGAAGGCTCTCCCACTCTCCTCTGGAAAGACTTCCACCTCCCTGCAGGTAGGGTTCATCCTCCCTTTCTCTGAAACTCCATGGACGCACAGCATCACACACCACTGTGATTGTCTTGTTTGTCTCAGCTCCTAGACTAGGCACCTAGTAATTTCACACAAACCCCTCCAAATGCACAGCAACACACTCAGAAGCATACAACCACACAGATGTATAGCAAAGCTCTCTTCATCTAGGGTACATCCAGACACCCCAAGGGCCAGTTACACAAAGGCACAGGCACATACACATGACCCTCTAACCAGGACACCCGGGTACATGCTAATGGTGATGCAAGCAACAAGTTGACATCTGGGAACTTACACACACACACACACAGGCACACACACTCATAGCACATAGCACACTTCCAAGCGCACACAGACTCAGCTACCCATACAAGATCACATGAAGAAATAGCCTTCTCCACACATGGATATGCACACATGTACAGTCATGTAGAAACACGCTCACATACAGAAGTGCCATTTGGTGTCGCTGCTGGGTCATTCCCAGGGTGGGCTGGGGGGACTGTGGCCTGAGGCTGGGAAGGCATCTCCTCGGAGACAGGTTGGGGGTTCAAGGGGCAGAGCCTGGGAAACCAGGCCACAATCCCCCGCTGGAGCTCACTCATGGAGGGGAAGAGAAATGATGTGTCTATTGGGCTCCTGGGGAGAACGGGGTGAGGGGTGGGGAAAGGGTGGTCCTGAGTGGGAGGGGGCCTCTTGGTCTGATTCCTGGCTCCGGTTTTCTTCTTGCCACTTGAGTTTCAAACCATCCCCAGCCCAGGAAGACCCTGTCCCCAGGCCTGGCTGCAGGCCATTGCTCCAGGCACTCTTGACAGCCTTGCCCCTTACGTAGTAAAAGACAGCATTTACCAGCATTTACTGAGCACAGAGCCAGACCCAGGGAGAACTTGCACCCCAGGTGCCTCACAGGTTCACCCTAGTCCCAGCCTGGCAACGCTGACACACAGATCACAAGTGCCTCACTTCAGGGATATCATCTCCCATGGTGCTCTCCACACCTCTGACACCTAGGGATCATTCTGCCCATTTTCAAGAGGCTCAAAGAGGTGAAGGGAATTGCCTGAAGTGACCCAATCCTCCCAAGGTGTCTCCTGGTCCCTGGGCCCCAGGCTGGGGCTGGGTGTCCCTCAGTCCTCACCCACTACCTGGGAAAGTGGCAAGAGCAGGGATAGCCCAGGGTAGGGGAGACAGCAGGACAGATGTCGCTGGACACAGCCCAGTGAGGAACCATAAACCATAAGGGCTGGAGATGGTGCATCAGGGACTACACATTCCACTCACAGCACCCACCCAAGCAAGGGTGGGGAAGAGACCTCAGGGCTTTATTTGTAAGTGGGTGTATTAGTCTGTTCTCATGCTGCTATAAAGACATACATGAGACTGGATTATTTATAAAGAAAAAGAGGTTTAATGGACTCACAGCTCCATGTGGCTGAGGAGGCCTCACAATCATGGCAGCAGATGAAGGAGGAACAAAGGCACATCTTACATGGCAGCAGCCAAGAAAGCGTGTGTAGGAGAACTGCCCTTTATAAAACCATCAGATCTTGTGAGACTTAGTCACTATCACAAAAACAGCATGGGAAAAACCCACCCCCATGACTCATGTCCCTCCCACAACACCTGATTGTGGGAGCTACAATTCAAGATAAGATTTAGGTGGGGACACAGTCAAACCACATCAGTGGGGTACCTGGAAGTCATTTGGAAGTCATGACATTTCATTCACTCAACACATATATTTATTGAGTCACCACCCTAGGAATGGAGGATGCAGCGGCAGACACACCAGAGGCCTTGCATCTGGGCCTCTGTACTGGTGGGGACACATCCAGCCCTGTGCTGGGGACCACTGTGTCGAGACTAGTCATTGCCACCAAACCTTCCTGTTCTTTCTCCAGTTTCTTCTTCCTCGGGTATAGTCTCCTCTGTTTTGGAGGAGAGCAGGTGGTGTCACCCCAGTGACCATGACGGCTCACAGTGATTGAAAGCTTACTATGTGCCAGGCCCCTGTGATTCAGTTAAGCTTTAGTGAAGTAAGTACTTCCATCATCCTCATTTTACAAAGAAACTGGACACATGGAGACATTGAGCCACCTGCCCAAAGTTACACAGGTAGGACATGTGGCAAGGCTGGGATGTGAACCCAGGAAGTCCCATAGCAGCACCTGCACACAAGACCACAGAGCTATTCCTCCCCTACCGGCTCTGCAGTGTGTGTATGGATAGGTGTGGGGGTGGTTGGTGCAGGGCAGGGGGAGGAGGCTGTCAGGGAGTGGGTTTCCAGGATGAAGCAGAACAATAAAATGTCTCTGCTGCCTTGTCTCCTTCCCCTTTTCTCTCCCAATTTCACTCTCACCTCACTTGATATGACTCACCTGGCCTGACAGTTCTCCTTGCTTCACTCTAATGCCTTCAGGGCTTCCTTGCTGCCTTCAGGATACAGTCCAAGACGCTGGGCTTGGCATTCGAGGCTCCAGGAGGCGCCCTTTCCAGCCCCACTTCTGCCAGGCACTGCCCTGTGCTCTGCTCACAGCGACCTGTGAGCTGCGTCCCCAGCCTGTGTCTCCTTACGCTGCTGTCTGCACCTGGTCCTGTCTGCCTGGAGCACTCTTCCCCCTACTTTCCCCACCCAGCTCACTCCCATCAGACTTCAAAACAGCTCCAGGCAGCCTTCCCTGGGTCCCAGGTTGGGCTAAGCCCTCTCCTCTGCAGTGTCACAGCCCGGTCTGTGCCACAGCCCTGATCCACTGGGTTGTCACAGTTTCCACCTCCAGCTGCCCCCAGGATGGGTCCCCAACATCACCCAGCATGGGGCCTGGCACAGGGGCCCTGGGTGGACCTGGATTGTGGGTGAGGTTTCAGGGCCCCTGGAAGATGGCTCCACAGGCAGTGAGAAATGGAGGAGAGGACAGGATGGGGCCCAGGATAGGTGAGGTGTGGGGTCCAGGGCACAGGGAGTCAGAGTGGCCAGAGGGGTCTGGGGACTGGGTGCTCCAGGGCTTGGTTCATTGAGGTCCCAAGGACAGTTACCCAGGCTGGTTCACAAGGTTGTTAAGGTCAAACCACAAACATCCCATGAGACTATGGCCAGGCTGTGGCTCCAGTATTAAAAACTATATTGATTGTGGAGGCCAGGTGCGGTGATTTATGCCTATAATCTTAGCGTAATCCTATCCTTGGGAGGCTTAGGTGGGTAGATCACTTGAAGCCAGGAGTTCGAGATTAGCCTGGGCAACATGGCAAAACCCTGTCTCTACTAAATATACAAAAATTTAGCCAGGCGTGGTGGCGGGCACCTGTAGTCCCAGCTGCTCAATAAGCTGAGGCACAAGAATCACTTGAACCTGGAGGCGGAGGTTGCAGTGAGCTCAGATCATGCCACTTCACTCTAGCTTGGACAACAGAGAGAGACTTGTCTCAAAGAAACAAACAACAACAACAACAAAAAAAACCAAAACAAAGAAAAAAACAACTAAAAACAAAAACAAAAAACAACTGTATAGATTATGGAATAACAGATACATAAAAAAGAGATACATGTTGCATTTTATAAGAAATGTTGGCCAAAATCATGTATTATCTACATTAGGACCTTTCTGAGAAAGGAAAGGCTTGCACTGAATAATTATGTTGAGACAACAGGTGTAAACCAAGATTGTCCTAGAAACACCAAATGTATGGCCATCATTATGAAGCATTGTAATAATGAGCACCTTTGAACCTAACTTCAGCATGAGAGCATGACCAATGCTGTGAGCTTCTTCCTTATCCCATTCCCCTGCCTTCCCTACAGAAGTAACTACTATCTTAAATTCTGTGACTCATTTTCTCATTAAAAACAAACAAACATACTTTTATCACATATGTATGAAAACCTAAACAATATCGTTTAATTTTGCTTGTTTCGAAGCCTTACAAGTGTCGGATCCTGTTGTATGTAGTCTTCCGCAACAGGCTTTTCTCACTCTGCATTATAATTCTATGATTCCTTCTTGTAGTTGGCCACAGCTATGTTAGACTCATTGCCACTGCTGTATAGGATTTCATTATATGGTGATGCCACAATTAATTCATTTTACTGTTAAGGACATTAGGGTGGTTTCCATGTTTTTATCACAATAAACAGCACTGCTATGAATATCCCTGCTCCTGTCTCTGGGTGCTTGCATGCATGTGTATCTCCAGGGTTTACACTTAGTAATGAAATCACAATATTCTAAAGTGGTTGCAGCAATTTACACTGCATTAAGAGCATATAAGGATCCCCGCTGATTCCTGCCTCTGCAATGCTTGCCACTGTGGGACTCCTTTTCCATGGAAAATCTTCCTGTGGTCCTAATTTACATTTTCCCGATTTCTATAAGGCTGAGAGTCTTTTCTTGTGGTTTATTTTCATTCATATTTTCTGCTGTGAAATTCTCATTCATATATTTTGCTCCTTTTTAATTGAGTTGTCTTCTTACTGATTTGTAAGAATTCTTCATGTATTCTGGATAGTAATGCTTTGTGCATTATTTGTGCTATAATATATTCTCTCAGTTTGTGACTCGTCTTTTCAGCAATCAGAAAAAAAATTAACTTGGACAAAGAAGAGATTAGGCATGGTGGGAAACACTTCAACAGAAACAACAGCAAAACATTACTAACATCCTCAAAGAAATAAGAGAAAATATTGCATCCACGAAAAAAGAACGAGATACTCTAAAAAACGGAATAGTCAAAGAACAAACAAAAGGCTTTTGGAAATACGATAAGATACATTTTTGAAAAACAACAAAAAACTGTTGAAGAGTTGAAGAAAATTTCCAGAATGAAGAGCGGAACGGGATGAAAAATAGGTGAAAAAAAGATATAAGAAATATAGAGAACTGGTCCAGGAGGGCCAGTATTTGAATAATTAAGGAGTTCCTGAAAGAAAAAATAAAATCATTATAGAGGTACTTCTTCGAAATTTCCTCCAAAATGAAGATGATTAGTTTGTCGGTGAGGACTCACCGGGTGCCCAGCACAGTGAATGGAAATCGATTCACTTCAAGACACACTAAGGCTGAGCAGGCATGGTGGTATGAGCCTGTAGTCCCAACTACTCAGGAGGCTGGGGCAGGAGGATCCTTGCTCCCAGGAGGTCAAGGCTGCAGTGAGCGATGATTGTGTCACTAAACTCCAGCCTAGGTGGCAATGAGATCCCTTCTCTTAAAAGAAAAGACCTACTGAGGACACAGCTTCCAGAAAGAGAGAACAGAGTCTCTATAAAAGATTAGGAAACAGAATAGCTTGGACTTTTCAGCAGAAACTAGAAGACAATGGAGCAAGCCTTCAAAAGACAGAGGGAAAAATATTTCCAGTTTAGAAATTTATACCTGGTCAAACGATCTGATTAAATGTGAGGCACTTTTAGAAATGCAAGGTCTTAAGATTTCACCTCAAACACATCCTTTTAGAAAAGTATAGGTATATATGTGGCCAGGCGTGGTGGCTCACACCTGTAATCCCAGCACTTGGGGAGGCCAGGGTGGTTGGATCACCTGAGGTCAGGAATTTGAGACTAGCCTGGCCAACACGGAGAAACCCCATCTCTACTAGAAATACAAAAATTAGCCAGACATGGTGGCACGCACCTGTAGTCCCAGCTACTTGGGAGGCTGAGGCAGAGGAATTGCTTGAACTCGGGAGGTGGAGGCTGCAGTGAGAGGAGGTCACACCACTGCATTCCAGACTGGGCAACAGGGGAGACTCCGTCTCAAAAAATAAAATAAAATAAATAAATAGGTAAATAAAAAATAAAACAAAAAGAAAGCTATGGGTATATGTTCCCCCAAATAAGGCAGTCAACCCAGAAGGGGAGGATATGGGATCTAGCAAGTGAGGGGTTCGACCCAGGAGAAAAGTGCAGAACAGTCTCCAGGTGACAACCAGGGCAGCTGGCCTTGCCATCAAGCAGTCCAGGACACAGCAGTCAGAAATCCGAAGGGAATTCTTCAAGAGGAATAAGTTGGTAGAATACAGTAGTCCCCCATTAACCTCAGGGATGCGTTCCAATACCCCCAGTGGAACCTGATTACCGTCGATCAGAACACGTTTCTGTTCGTGTCTAGCACCCACAAATTTAATGCCTTTTCCATCATTACTAAGCATTCATCACACACAGGTGTTGTAACTTTTGTAGCTTGAGGTGCAACAGCAAAACTAGCACAAATTTCTTTCCTTCTTCACAATTTCATGAATAGAATCATTCTTACTGTAGATCTTAGCAACCACAGCACACAATTTTGTTTTTTTAATTTTCTTATTAAGTCAAGTACTTTCACCTTTCTACTTAAAGGAAGTACTTTACAGCTTCCCTTTAGCATATCGGAATCACCAGCAACACTCCTCTTGCACTTTGGGGCCTGTAATGAAGTAAAATAAGGATTACTCGAACAGAAGCACTGCGATCCTGCGACAGTTAATGTAGTAACTGGGGCGGCTGCTGAGTGACTGATGGGAGAGTAGTGTCTACAGCACGGATCCACTGGACAAAGGGATGATTCACATTCCAGGTGGGACGAAGCCAGACAGCACAAGATTTCATCGTGCCACTCAGAACAGCACACCACTGAAAACTTACAAATCGTTTATTTCTGGAATTTTCCATTTAAAATTTTTGGACCATGGTTGACCTCAAGTAAATAAATCTGCGGAAAGTGAAACTTTGGATAAGTGGGGATTACTGTATTGAATGTGGGTGATTGTAGTAGGAGGAGATTTACACAAATGAGGGAGAGTTTAGGGAGGAAGGAGAGATAAATACATAGAAAACTAAGAAAGAAACAAAGCAATAAAGCAAAATATAACAATGATTAATTCCAGGGAAAACACAAAGGCATGCAGGAAAAAAGTGTTAATCATGGCACACTACAAATAGCATTTACTTTATTATGATCACATAGAAATATTTTCGGAATATGACACCAAATGCACAGACAACAAAAGAGAAAATAGATTGAACTACATCAAAATTGAAAAATTCTGTGTATTAAAGGACAGAATCAATAGAGTGAAAAGGCTGCCAATGGGATGGGAGAAAATATTAATCCTGATAAGGGGTTAACAGCTAAAATATATAAGAATTCCTACAACTCAACAACAAAAAACTAAACAGCCCAGTTGAAGAATGGGCAAAGGACTTTAATAGACATTTCTCCAAAGAAGATATACAAATGGCCAATAAGCATATGAAAATATGCTCAGTATCTCTAATTATCAAGGAAATGCAAATTAAAACCGCAATGAGAAAAAAACCTCACATTCGTTACGATCTGTGTTAAAACAAGCAAACAAAAGCAGAAAATAACAAGTTTGGGCCAGGACGAGGAGAAACTGGAATTCTTACACATTGTTGGTAGGGACATAAAATGATACAACTGCTATGGAAAACACTATGGTGGTTCCTCAAAAAATAAAAACTAGAATCACAGTATGATCCAGCAATTCCACTTCTGAGTATATTCAAAAGAACTGAAGGCAAGGACTTGAAGAGATATGTGCACACTCATGTTTATATCAGCAGTATACACAGTAGCTAAAATGTGGAACCAACCCAACTGTCCCTTGATGGATGAATGAAGAAAGAAAATGTGGAATAGACATACAATGGAGTATTCTGATCCTTAGAAAGGAAGGAAATTGTGACATGCGCTACAACATGGATGAACCTTGACACTGTTATGCTAAGTGAAATAAGTCACTCACAAAAGGATAAATATTGTATGATTCCACTTACATGAGGTGCGTAGAGTAGCCAAATTCATAAATACAGGAAGTAGAATGGTGGTTTCTGGGGCTGGCAGGGAGGAAGGAAGGGGATTTCAAGGTGGCTCACGCCTATACTCCCAGCACTTTGGGAGGCTGAGGCAGGTGGATAGCCTGAGCTCAGGAGCTCAAGACCAGCCTGGGCAACATGGCGAAACTCTGTCTCTTTAAAAAGACTTAAAAAAAAAAATTAGCTGGGTGTGGTGGTGTGCATCTGTAGTCCCAGGTACTCAGGAGGCTGAGGTGGAAGGATTGCTTGAGCCTGGGGCTGGTGGAGGGTTGGGGTGGGCGGAGGTTGCAGTGAGCTGAGATGGCACCGCTGCACCCCAGCCTGGGTGACACAGAGAGACCCTGTCTCAACCAATCAGTCAATCAATAAAAATATAAAAAACAATTTTAAAAATAAAAACTAACCCAAAATAAAAGCAAACAGAAAAGTACTGAGTCTGTCCCCGAAGGCCATGTGACTCAGGGCCTGAGCCACCTGCAAGTCACCTTGAGGAATGCCTGTCATCATGGGCAGAGTGGGCAGGGCTCCTGCCCTCTAACAGTCCTGGAATAAACAGGGAGCTCAGAGCTGATGGCCCTTAGAGAAAAGAGACATATCTGGGTGCACAGAGGCCCATTGTTTACGTGAATAGCCACACATTTATTTTAATATGTATTGGAAAAATATAATGAGCATATCAAGCCTGTGATTTCATGGAGATTATTGCTCAGGATGAAGCTAAATCTACTAAGTGAAAGGATTTAAGGGGAAGCCTAGGATGACAGTAGCAGGTAAGGGGAAATAGAGAAAGTCACTCAAGCAGATGCGAATGGTTGCAGTTACGGGAAATACTGACCTAGTTCAGCCCCTCAGGTTAGGGATGGACACCCCAGGCCTAGAGAGGGAGAAGGATCCACTCAGTCTCCTACATAAGGCAGCGGAGGAGGAGGCAGTTGTGAGCCCATCCTCCTGAAAGCACACGGCCAGGAGGCAAGAAACTGAGGCTGGGTCTGTCCTGCTATTCTATGAACCCCTGAACCACCTTCATCCTCTCCTTTCCTTGCAAAATGAAGGGATTCTGCAGCTAATAGCGATAATGTAGCTAATATTAATGGTAACTGTAGATAATTCTTGTGGAGTTCTTGCTTACTACGTGGCAGAAACAACCACAATGGCAATAATAATAGCAATGACTTATATAGTGTGTACTTAAGTTCTTAGAAGGGTTTTTAGTACACAGTCCACACTATATAAGTGTATACATAGTTGGCCCTCTCTATCCATGGGTTCCGAATCCTGGACTCACTCAATTTCAGATCAGAAATATTCAGGAAAAAATAATTGCATCTGTACTGAACACGTACAGGCTTTTTATCCTTGTCCTTATTCCCTAAACAATACAATGTAACAACTATTTACATAGCATTTACATTGCATAGGCATTATAAATAATCTAGAGATGATGTAAAGTATATTGGAGGATGTGTATACATTATATGCAAATACTGCATCATTTTCTATCAAGCACTTGAGCATCTGAGGATTTTGGGATCTGCAGGAGGTCCTGGAACCAGTCCCCCATGGATACAGAGGGAGGACTGTATTAATTCATCCTCACAAATCCTACGACAGTGTGTGGCAGCCAGCCTCCAAGACATCCCCCAGATAGACCTCCTGGGAGTCACACCCCTACGTAGTTCCCTTCCACATAGAATAGAGCTGACCTATGTAACCAACAGGATATTGCAGAGATGAGGGAGCATGACTTCCACGGTCAGGTCACACAAGACATTGTGACTTCATTGCTTTCTCTTTCTTTGATCAGTCTCCCTAGGGAAAGCCAGCTATGTCATGTGGACACTCATGCAGTCCTCTGGAGTGAGCCACATGGTGAAAAATGGAGTCCTCCTGCCACCAGCCAAAAGGGACTTGCCAGCCTTGTGAGTGAGCCGGCCCAGACACTCTAGCCCCAGTTAAACCTTCAGAGGACTGTGGCCTCACCAACATCTTGACTGCAACTTCATGACAGACCCAGAGCTACACCCATGCAGCTAGGCTGCTCCCCAATTCCTGGCCCACAGACACTATGAGAGATAATAAATGTTTATTTCTGTTTGAAACTGCTAAGTTTTGGGGTAATGTGTTTTGCAGCAATAGGTAATTGATAGCATTAGGAAACATTAGCTGATGCTATCAATGTTTTGCAGATGAGGGAATTGAGGCATAAAAGTAACTTTCCCCAGGTCACACGGGTAACAAATGGTTTAAACCACGGCAGTTTGGATCTATGTAGAGCTCAGTAATAAATTAGAATCTCTCTTTTACAGGAATCAGGACACTTTGCCTGCTCAGAGGGAGAGAGGGAAAGAGACTGACACAAACAGAGAGACAGTGACACGGAGAAGTGTGCCATGGGCTCACAGTACCATGTGAACGACTGGGCTGCACTTGCGTACAGTGAAGGCAGTGGAGAAGTGAAGTGTAAGCGAAGTGGAAAGTGAAGGACAGTGAAGAGCACCCTTGCCCTTGCAGCTTGGCTGTGATTGGCTTGGGGCTGCTGGTCTCTGACCCTGGCTGGGCTGGTGACACAGCCTAAGGTACCTGTGGTGGAGGGGAATCTGACGCCCCTGTGCAGACCCCTCCCTGGCTCCTGTCCCCCTGTGCTGACATTGTCCGTCCCAGGCTCTCTCTGCCTCCAGACCAGAGCTCCTCCAGGGAAGAGATGGAGTCTTACTCATCTGTGTCCCTTGCCTAGCACAAGGCCTGCCAGAACAGGCTGGGCCAGGTGAGCACAGAAGGCCCTCTGGCCCTGGCCCCAGAGAGGCATCATCAGTGGGGACAGAACGAGAACCAGGATGATCCTGTTACTGACTGGAGGAGCTCCCATTGGATGGATGAGCCAACAACGACAGTCCAGTGTGATCAGGGAGATTGGGACACACAGTGCCGTGGGGGCCCAGAGGAGCAGGGAGGATCTCTTTGGAGGAGATTAGAAGGCTTCCCAGAGGAGGAGGCATTTGAAGTGAGGCCCAAATAATAAACAGAAGCCAACCCATGCAGGAGTGTTTTAGGCAGAGGGCACGGCCTGGCAGAGAGCACAGCCTGGCAAAGGTCTGAAGCTCCAGTTCCTGGGGGGTAGAGTGAAAGAGTAGAGCATGCAGAGAGTAGGCTGCTGGGGCTCCCATGGCTCTGGAGGCCAACATGGGACTTGGGAGTGGCAGGGCACCATGCTGACAGCAGGTGAAATGTCACCTACATCTGTCTCATGGGGAATTCATTACATTAGGGGTTGGGTTTGGGAGTTTTCTTTGGAAACCCAGGGTAGGGAGGATCTGTAAGCTCGAGTCAGTCCAGGATGGAGAGGGAGGGTAGGGGAGGACTGGAAGTCACCTGGGCGGCAGAAGCTTTACCAGGACCTCAGTGTCCATTTGGTGTCTTGTGTTCTTGTGTGTTTCAAGGACTGAGCTTTCTCCCTTTGCCCCTCACAGAAATTAACCAGTTTATGTGCCCTGAAAAATTCCCACCCTCTGGGTTTGCACACTGGCTCAGTCACTTACTAGCTGTGTGACCTCTCTGCTGCTTAGTTCACTCATCTGTAAAATGGGATAAACGCAAAACCTGCCTCATAAAGATACTGTAAGGATTAAACAGGGAAAAGAATGTAAAACATTTAGAATGGGGCCTGACCCCAGCAAGCATAAAATAAATATTGGCTATTGTTATTATCTTATGTGGTTTTCTTCTAACTTTTTCAAGTAAAGATAACTTACCTAACGCTTGTTATGCGGCAATCCTTGTATTTATCCTCTGAAGACAAAGATGAGGAAGACCTAGTCCTCCTAGGGGTACAAAAGCCTTCAATAAAGGCAGAAACAAGCATTGGTCAAATGTGCCCTGTGCCAAGAATCCAGGAATGCAGGAGAGCGGGCTCCTGTCCTCCGGCAGCTCGCAGAGTGACGAGGGAGACAGTTGCATAAGCAGACTGTGGCAACACAGGGTGGTCAGGGATGTGACAAAGGGAAACCCAGGGACTGCAGGAGCCCAGGGAAGTGGCCCAAAGTGGGTGGAGGCTGAGAGGAGCCAGGAGAACCTCTGCTGGGGGGCTGTTGAGAGACAAGGAGTTGCCCACTTTGGCAACTGGCTGTGTGTGTTGATAGTGTGCACAAGGACTCCCCTGGGGACGTCGGGGGATGCCTGGGCTCAGTCTTGATTCTGGGTATTGGAAAGCCATCAGGGGTTTGTGAACAGGGATTTGCATTTGAATACCAGTAACAACAACTAACATTTCTCATGCAGCTACTATATACTGTATGATGTGCATGCACAATCTCATCTCATATCCTTACCCTATAAGGTGAGTACTGCTACCTTTTTCATTTTTCACATTTAGAGACTGAGTCACAGAGACTGAGTTGCCCAAGTTCACATAACTAGAAAGGGAATGAACAGACTCAGACCCAGGCAGTCTCACCCCCAGGCCCGTGCTCTCCATCTCTCTCTCTCTCTCTCTCTCTTTTTATTCCTTCCTTCCTTCTTTCCTTCCTTCCTTCCTTCCTTCCTTCCTTCCTTCCTTCCTTCCTTCCTTCTTTCCTTCCTTCCTTTTCTTTCTTTCTTTTTTTTTTTTGAGACAGAGTCTTACCCTGTTGCCCAGGCTGGAGTGCAGTGGCACCATCTTGGCTCACTGAAAGCTCTGCCTCCCAGGTTCATGCTATTCTCCTGCCTCAGTCTCCTGAGTAGCTGGGACTACAGGCGCCCGCCACCACGCCTGGCTAATTTTTTGTATTTTTAGTAGAGACAGGGTTTCACCCTGTTAGCCAGGATGGTCTCGATCTCCTGACCCTGTGATCTGCCCGCTTCGGCCTCCCAAAGTGCTGGAATTACAGGTGTGAGCCATCACGTCTGGCCTCTTTTTCTTTCTTTTCTTTTCTTCATCTGCTGCCTGTAAACTTTAGCCCACACACTAATCTTACAGTTGGAATGAACCTCAGAAATTCCTTTTCTCTTCCATTTCCCAGATGAGAAAGTGAGACTCGGAGGTAGGATTAACTTTCCTACGACCAGAGTGGAGGAGAAGGAGGGACTGAGTGGGATAAGCCAGTTTGGGCAGCAAGACAGGCTTCTATCTTTGTCCCACAGTCCCAGGCACCATTGTGCTTGACACAGAATCCAAACTCCCAGCTGTGGCCTACAAAGCCCCGGTGGTCAGGCCCTTGCCAACTCCCTCCAGCCTCACCTGAGGCACCCACTCCTTCCCTGTCACCAGGCCCCGGCCCACCTTGAGGTCTCTGCATTGCCGTTCCCTCTGCCAGGAGCACCCTTCCACTGGATCTTCATGGGGCAGGATCCGTTTTGCCATTCAGTGGAATGTCACCTCCTCTGTGAGGCCTTGCCTGATCACTTACTCTACAGTTACCCCCATTGCTCTCACATTGGTCTGTTTTGTTTTTTCCATAGAAGTTATGATGACCTGAAATAATCTTTTGTTTTCCTGATTTTGTGTGTATCTCTTCCAACTAAGACATAGCTGCAGGAGAGCATGGAAGGACCTTATCTGTTTCCACACTGTATCCTTGAGCCTTGAACGGTGTTTGGCACATATAGGTGAAAGTACGCCTGCATTTCTGTGTGCTAATGGTCTGTCTCCCCACCAGTCAGGGACCTCTCTGGGGCTGGCACCATGCCTGATTCACCTCGGCACCTGCAGGCCCAACAGAGGGTTGGCACAGATCAGGGCCTGAAATGCTTGCTGAATGACTGAATGAACAAGGGACAGAAGCAGTGATGATGGCAGGAGCACTGTGCTGGGCTCTCTGGGGGTCTAAGTCCCTTTCTGGTGGGGTAGCCACAGACATTGCCACTGGGCTGCCCTTTGAGGGACTAGGGCTCAGGAGGATGCTGATGAGAAAGGGTGGTTTCCAAGCCAAGCGCTAACAGCACCTGTCCGTCCGTGAGGGAGGTGAAGGGGCAAGAGGGGAGGCAGGGTGGACCTAACACTGGCTCGTGGCACCTGCAGGCCAGTTGTTTTGCGTGACCAATGCCCTGGAATCTCATTCTCTAAATAAGGTTGTGTGGGTTGGACCCAGCTCACAAGTTTGAGGCTGAAATCGAATCCCAGCTCTGCTCTCCGCACCCGTTCTCCCCAGCGTGGGTGAGGTGGGCTGCAGCCCTCCAGAGGAGGCGCCTTCTTACTGCAGAGGACAGCAGGGGCAGACAGCACGGGCCTAGGTGCGCGGCCCCTAGCGGCAGGGATGGCATCCCTTCCCTGCCCTCCCCCTCCCCCCTCTCCGCCCCTCCACCCCCCACAGACCTCGCCTTTCTCCATCACAGCGAGGATTCCTTGTCGTCCCTGCGGGGGCCCCCCTGATTGCCCCTCTGCTTAGGCGCCTGGAGCGTACTTAACAACGATGAATAGTCTGTGCACCAGGCCCAAGCCACCTGCCTCACGTCCCCGCCCATGATCACATGAGCGTGGAACATGCACAGATGCACATGGGCACGGAAACCAAACCAGCCACAGGGATTTATAATAGCCCAGCCGGAGCTCATGACCGGTGCAGAGGTCCAGCCCTGCGCCCCCAGTTTCTCCCTGCTCATCCACATCTTGGTACCCCACCCCATCCCTCCCTCCCCCGCCCCATGCGCACACTGCACAGGCCTATTCACACTGGAACATCGTTTCCCCTCCCGCCCAGGCTCACTCCTAGACATCCCTCTGCCTCTCATCGGCCTGTCACCTCCTCCAGGAAGCCTCTGCTGCCTCCTCTGGACCTGCTACCTCCGGGGTCAGGGGCTCCCCTGGCCCATCCCTGCGTCTGCAGAGCGCAGCACTCAGGCGAGCCCGGAGCAGGGCCGTGGAGCGCCCGCTGAGAAGAGTGGACGAAGGACAAGAAGGAGGAGGGCGAGGAGGCGGCGGCAGGGGGAGCGTGGGGCGGAGGCAGCAGCTGGAGGGAGCGCGCGCGCCGGCGCAGCCACAGGGCCGGGGCCGCGCGCCAAGCCTGAGGCCGCCCGCCGCCGAGCGTCACGCGAACCTGCTTGAAATGCAGCCGAGGCGCGGGCGGGGCGGCAGCGGCGGCCGGCTTGCGGCGGCGGCGGGGCAGCGCCGCCCCGGCCGCCGCGGCAAGGACTTCTGAGCGACTGCAGACGCGGCCGGCGGCGGCGCGGGGAGCCGCGGGGCGCGGCGGCCGGAGGCCCGGGCCCGCCCATGGGCCGCCCCGAGCGGGGCGCGCTCCGGCCGCTGGCGCTGCTGCTGCTGCTGTTGCTGCTGCGGCTTCAGCATCTCGCGTCGGCAGCGGCTGATCCGCTGCTCGGCGGCCAAGGTGCGTGCGGCCGGTTCCTGCCTCGGCTCTGCGCCGCCCTAGCCACCAACAAAGCGCGGCCTAGAGGCCGGGGGAGGGTCAGAGTGGGGGGAGGTTCCCGAACCAGGGGGCTATCGGGGCGCCGGGATGGACAGGCTCCCCGCGACGCGGCTATTCCTGAATTTGGCCTCTGCCCCCCGCCCCCGCGGGCCTCCGTGTTGAGGGCTCTGCCCTCTGGGCAGCGGCTCTTGGGGGAGGGGTGCAGGGGGGCTTGGCCAGCGGGGAACTTTGCCGAAGGGGAGGCCATTCATGGTTCCGGATGAGCTGTGTGATTCTCGCCTTTGGGGTTTATTTGACACGCGCGCTCCGCGGCGGTAATGAGCGGAGCCAGGCGGCTTCTGCGCTTGACAATGCGTTTCCGCAGACCCCTGCGCGCGGCGGAGAGAGGGGGCTGCCTGCCAGGGTGATGTGCCCGCGGCTTCCAGTGCGCGTGGCGCGCGAGTGCTGGGACTCCCTATGGGCTGTGTCTGCGCGGATCTCTATGGGTCGGGTGTGCGGGTGAATGGGTCTGAATGGAGGGTACACCCAGGTCGTGTGACACTGTAAGTAGGTGCCTGGTCTCGCCGTGCCACCGAGAGGCCCGACATCCACGGAACCCCTGCCATCGTACCCTCCCTTTGGAAGGAGTGTGCCCGAAGCCCCGGGGTCTCCATAATCACCCCCTTTCCTCCTCCCCCGCGGGCCCCCTTCCGGGTAGCCCGGGCCGCATGGTGGGGAGCAGGGCCGAGCCCGCTGATCCAGCTCACGCTCCCTCCCTCCGCAGGACCGGCCAAGGAGTGCGAAAAGGATCAATTCCAGTGCCGGAACGAGCGCTGCATCCCCTCTGTGTGGAGATGCGACGAGGACGATGACTGCTCAGACCACAGCGACGAAGACGACTGCCGTGAGTGGCGAGCCGGGGAGCTCAGACCCGGGGAGAGAAGAGGAACGGTGGGGGAAACCATGCTTGGCGCGCACTTGGCTGCAGCCGCGGCGCTGCCACCTGCGCGGGCCTTGCCGCTGGAGCCTGCGACCGGGAAACCGCCTGGGCGCCGCCTCCCTCGGGGCCGGGTGGCTCTTAGCGACCCGGAGAGGGCAGGAAAGCTAGCGTGTCCTGGTGGGGCCGGGGGAGGAGGGCGCACCAAGCTGGGGAGGCTAGACCGGAGCTGTGGGCGGGGACGTGGCAGTCCCTGCAAAGTCTGGATTCCCGAAACACTGCCCTCTCGGACTCCTGCCTCGGCCCCGCGGAACGCGCGCGTGTTTCAAAGTTCCACGCAGCTCTGGGCCGCACTGCGCTCCTATTCCTGCTCAGTTTTTGTGAATGAATGGGCTCCCCAGGGCCCCTGATTGGCTGGGCGAGGACCACCCCATAGGCCCCCGTGGCCGGAGCGGCCAATCGCGGAGCAGACGGATGTGTGGTATTCGGGTTCCTTGGGCGCGGGGGCCCTGCCCTGGCCCCGCCCCGGCCACACCCCCGCGCACATCCTCAGGGTGGTAGGTGCAGGCGGGGCTTGGGCGCCGCTTTTCTGCCGAGTCACAGTGAAGACCTTTTTGAGCCACCCTGGTTAGCAGACCGTGCTTTCCTGCTAGCCCTGCTCGGCTCTGAGTCATGTGGCACACCAGGAAGGAGAGTACCAGGAGGGAGAGTTTTTTCCCTGAAGGGGCCCGAGAAGCCCGAGGCCACGCGTGAAACGGCTGCCGGCTGCCTTTGCTGGGCGTGCGCGACTGATTTTGAAGTTTCTTCTCAGAGTTCATAGGGTTTCAGAGTGTCTGTGGGACCGCGAGCTAATTAGCAGGCAGTTGCCACGGTGGAAGAAATGTAGTTCCAGGAACAGAAAAACAGGGCTCTCCCGGAGACATAGACCCAGGCAGTCATTCATTCATCATTCGCGAGCATCTGCTGTGTGCCAGGCGCTGGGGCGTCCTCCAAGACAGGCCAGCCCTGGCAGGGAGCACTGACAGGGTCTGAGGGAGGAGGGCCTCAGGTGGACAGGCCCACAGCCCCACACTGCACAGGAAGGGTAGCGGGACAGGTGGACAGGCACCCTCTCTGTTGAATCCTTTTGGTTTTTTACTGTGTTTGTCAGTCTCCCTCCCATTCACTTTCAGACCTAAGCCAAAGTTGGCTTTGTGACTTGTGCATGGTAGAACTAGACTGCCTGAGTCTATATCTCCTGCCTCAGTTTCCTCACCTGACCAGTTGGGTTCACATAATTCCTGCCCCAGCAACCTCATGGGACTGTTTTGAGGACCAGTTCCAGAAGTGAAATTGGAAGTAATGAGACTAATGTGTGCTGACCATTAACTGTGCCAAGCACTGCAGTAAGTACTTATCTTGTATAAACTCCTTTAATCTTCACAATAGTCCTATTTTAGAGATTAAAAAACAAAACAAAACAAAACAAAAAACCTGAGGCACTGAACCGTTAAGTTACCTGCTTAGCAGTTACGGAGTCGTTAAGTAGGAGCCTGAACTTAAGCATCTGACTCCAGAGTTCCTAGTCTAATCATGACCCTGCACCATTTCCCAGTGCTGCTGAGGTTATGAAAATGGCTGTGCCTTGCTAAAATATTGCTGTGAGTTTCCTCACTGGGAGTTGTTCTGTGTTCTCCTTAGAGTGGGAGTAGTGAGGGCGAGGCAAGGAATAGAAAATGTTTCTGGGCTGGTTGCGCCTTATCTCCCTGGCTCTTTATAACAACTGTCCTTGTGAGGATGGCTGCAGAGAGCAGCAATTCTCTTGTCATTCTACTTTCTAGATAAGGATGCCACCTCAGAGAAGTTGAGTGACTTATGAAAGGTCACACAGCTCAGGATGACAGAACTTGGTCAGGATCTCCGCCTGCCTCTACTTCAGGGCACTGTCTGCCGCGGTGGGGAATGTGGTGCGGAAAGCACCAGGAGTGTGATCTAGGAGCTGGAAAGACAGACTGTAAATGTTAGGCCTGGTGCATTTCAGCTCCATGTGAGGCTTTGGACAAGATGGAGGAGTGAAGTAGCTGGGGGCTGAGTGACGCCCAGGTGAGCCAAGAGCGCTCCAATGGCCAAGCTGGGCTCCTACATGGCTCTGAGATGCATGGGGTAGAGTCACAGGCAGGGAGTTATTAAACAAAAGTGAACGACATCAAGCTTGGAGTGGAAAGGGTGGTGGCGCTGCTGATAGTACCAAGTAGCAATCACACGTGGCTTGTCTGAGCTTGTTTCCTCATCTGCCAAACAGGGGCAGCTGTCCCTCCAATGCTAGCTGTGCACATAGACACACAGGGCTGGCAAGAAGGGAACAGATGGATGAGTGTTCCCACCTCCACGGCCTTTAGAAACGGACTCCTGGTAGCCACAAAGATAAACTGAAGAAATGGA
Organism: Rhinopithecus bieti; assembly: GCF_001698545.2. Classification (NCBI taxonomy): domain Eukaryota; kingdom Metazoa; phylum Chordata; class Mammalia; order Primates; family Cercopithecidae; genus Rhinopithecus; species Rhinopithecus bieti. The sequence continues at coordinate 2,750,131 of NW_016806071.1, forward strand.
GTGGGGCTTCCGTGGCCGTATTGGGGCCAGGTGCTGGAAAATGTTCTTTCCTCAGCCCTTCCTTCCCCATCTGAGGGTTTCTCGCATTCTAGGCCACCTGCCCAGACTGAATTTCTTTGAACTGTTCTCCCCACAGGAGAGAGAGCTGTTGGCTCCTCCCTGAGGAGCTCTTTATTAAACCTGGGATGGAGGGGTGATGGGTGCCGGGATAACAAAAGCTGCTCCTCCCTGAGCAGTCTCCGTGCCTTACCCCTCACCACCTCTTTGGCACACCACCCTGCAAGAGGGCCTGAGCTAGCCCACCTTTGTACATCTCTGGGCCTGCAAAATGGGGGGTGAATTTGTAGATAGAGTCTGCGTGAGGCAAAATGAGTCCAAATTCCCAAAGGGGCCAGAATGCAGCCCCTGAATACCAAGAGGCTGGAAGGAAGGGGACTTTTAAGGAGGCCAAGGAAGGCTTCCTGGAGGAGGAGACAGCTGAACTAGGCCTTGAAAGATGGTAACTAATAGCATTCCCCCAGAGGTTACCATTTAAAAACAGGTGGTATGGTTCCTATATTATACAGGACATAGACTTGGAGAGGTGAAGTGACTCCCCCAAAGTCACAGAGCTCCTCAGGGTTGGAGCTGGAACTCAAACTGAGGTCTTCTAAGTCCTGAGCCTCATCCACAGTGACTGGGACTTGGCTCTTTGGAGACACAGCAGGAACTTGCAGGATGGAAGAGGGAAAAGCTCCTGGGGCTTTAGTTCCCAGCTCAAAGAACCTTCAAAGTGGAGGAAGGAGCTGGAAGCCAGAGAGCCAGGCCCAAGGAAGCCTAGCCAGGAGAAATCGGGTGGGATTCCTGGCTGTGGACCTGGGTCACGTAGGCCAGCTGGCCCCTTGGCCTCAGTTTCCTGTTGCTCCCTAGTGTCTGGGGGCAGGGGCAGAGGCAGAGATTCTCGTCTCTGGCCCGGCCTTTACTCCCAGTCACAACAACAGTAACCATAGCGCCGATGACGCTGACTAAGCACTTGCTGTGGACCGAGCATCGTGCTGAGATTGTCCACGCATCGCCCCTCGTTCCTCTATTCTATAAAATGGGGCAACACTATGAAGACCTGAATTAGTCCCATCTCATCGAGGCACAGACGGCTTATGTAACTGGCCCAAGGGTGCAGAACTGCTGGGGTGTGAATGCAGGTGACCAGCTATGGAACTTGTACTGTCTCAAGTACTGGCTGGTGACCTTAGGGAGGTCCTTCCCAGGCCTTCATTTCCCTGTCTTGAGATGGCATCTTAAGGCTACTCCACCTCGCTTTCTCCTCTAGGAAGTTCTGTGCTTCTCGTGGAGAGGCTGGGTGGACAGATAGGTCAGTTTTGTGCTCCCTGACCTCACTTTGTTCAGGCTTCTTTGGACTCTTTTGTTATCCCAGCGCCCGTCACCCCTCCATCCCAGGTTTAATAAAGAGTGGCCACAGGGAGGTCTCCCATGGCTGAGAGTTCATTAGCTGGGCAAGGCCAGGCTGCAGGAGTGCTGAGGCTTGCTGGGAAACAGCCTTGTAAATAATTAAAGCTCGGCCACAGCTCCCGGCCTGTGCTGTAGTCCGCATCTGGCCCCCAGTGTGTGTCCTGGACATGTGCTCCTGACACTGGACCCAGCCTCATCTCCTTTATGGATGGAGCCATCTGATGACAGTGCGGCTCCTTTCTGAACCTCCCCGTCTTCATCCCAGGCAACTCCACCATCCAGAGTCCTCCTGGGGCTCCCAACTATCCGGAGGATAAAGTCAGTGTAGACTCCTCTGTATTTGGCCCTCTGTGACCTGCTCCTGTTACCCACTTCCCTGCAGCCTCTTCCCACCCACCTCTTCCCGTTGAGCCTTTCCGTCTTGTGTGCCACTTCCGTTCTGCCGGACACCCTGCTCCCTCACTGGCCTAGTTCATTTTATCATCTTAGGAGATTCGGTGCAGGTGTCACCTACCTCTAGGTAACCTTCCCTGACACCCCATTGCTTCCAGGACTGACGGATACAGGGAGTTGAGATTAAGACTAGGACACCATGTCAAAATATCACAACCCAGACACACCTGGCCTTTTTACAAATCCCATGCTGCCCTCACCTCCTGGGGATGAATGGCTGTGAGGGTGATACTAGCCTCCTTTTTTTTTTTTTTTTTTTTTTTCTTTCTTGAGAAGGAGTCTCACTCTGTCACCCAGGCTGGAGTGCAGTGGGCCAGATCTCAGCTCACTGCAACTCGCCTCCCGGGTTTAGCCATTCTCCTGCCTCAGCCTCCCAGTAGCTGATACAGGCGCCGCACCTCCCGGCTAGTTTTTTGTATTTTTTTTAGTAGAGACGGTTTCACCATTTAGCCAGATGGTCTCGATTCTGGACCTCGTGATCCGCCCGCCTCGCCTCCAATGCTGGTTACAGGCTTGAGCCACGCCGCCCGGCCTAGGCCCTCCTTTACAGAGATTAAATGTGAGGATTAAATGAGGTCACATGCCTGGTGAGCAGGAGGTGTTCAGTGAGTGGCAGTGGGTGAGGTTGTTCTTGGTGGGAGGGGTTTCACTGAGGTCTCTAGGTACCCGACTCTGGTCTTTGCAGGCCACCCCGGACCCCCTGCTTCCCCTGCCCCTGTCTGCTTAGCCACATGTCTGAGGCTCCTACAGCTGGTGCTGGCCTCAGCCAGGGAGTTGCCCAGCCACCGTGGAGGTGACAGAAAGCTGCTTGGAAAGGAGCTGGGGGAAGAAATGAGTCAAACAGGCCTAGGGCCCTAGGAGGGGCAAGGGCTGGCTTCCCTCTGGCTGTGTGCTGGTCCTAGAGGCTGGCTTCTGTCCTGTCTGCTCCTTTCCTCTTGGCTGTGCCTAGGGAGGAGTGGAGGGCCTGCATCCCCCATGGCACTGCCCAGCAGGCCCTAGCAGGCCTTGGGAGTGTTTGCTGAAGACTTTCCCTTGGGCCCTCCCAGGTCAGTGTTCCCCTGTGTGAGTCCCTTGGGCCTCAGGGATGGTTGGCTTCTTCCTCCCCAATTGTCTGCTGGTGGCCGACTTGACAGCTTTCCTCCTTGGGGAAATGCTGGTAGCAGGTGAAGCCAGAGAGAGGGAGATCCCCAGGGGGAGCGAGGAGCGAGAGCCCAGAGGGCGAATGGAACAGGCACCCCCTCAAGGGATGTAAATGCTGGCATGCTCTCCCAGCACCCTGTTAGTGGTCTACTCCCAGGCCCATGCTGTCCCAGGGGGCCAGCTCTGGGGTCTGTGGGAGGGTGTGGGGTTGTGTCCTTAGGGTTGTGGAGCCAGGCCTTACAGCTCCAGGCCTAAGTAACATTGGTAGCACCTACCCCCAAAGTGACCACACATCCAGATCACCCAGGCTCTGAAGGCCTGGGAGGGATGCAACCTCCTCCAGAGATGCCTTTTTAGACCCCTGTCCTCCAGTTCCTCAGGCCCTGAGCTCCCACAGTGTGTCCTTGTTCTTCCCGCAGTTGCAGATCCTTCTCCACATCGTGCGCTCTGCCAGCCTTGTGCTGGGCACTAGGGACTCCAAAGTCATTTCCTCAAGGGAGTAGCTAATAACAGCTATTGGCTGCCTACATCCCATGCCTGGGACCATGTTGAACAATTCGCATCCTTTAGCTTCACTACTCACAACCCTGTGAGGGCCAGTTTTTCATTATTCTAATTTCGAAGATGATGAAACTGAGGCTCAGAAAGGAGACAGGAGTTGGCCCATGTCATGACCGTTAAGTGGTGGAGCCAGGATCTGACCCAGGTCTGTCTGGTCTGGAGCCCAGACTCTTCTTAAGCTGTTCCCTGCTGAGCGCTGTCTACCCTGGTGGGTCAGAGGCTGGTGCTTGGAGGGTATGGGAGGAAGTACGGAGCAGCTGCAGGACTCAGCAGTGCCTCCCTGGGCTACCTGTTTGTGACCTGGGGAGTGGGACTGGGGAGAGACCCTGTTCTCTGGAGACCCCACAGAGCCCTCACATAGGCCTCCCTTTTCCAGCTCCTGTGGGGATGACATTCCAGTTTCCATAGGCTTCTCTCAGCCTTTGCCTGTTAGATGCTGATTCCCCTTCTGACTGTATGGAAGGGGAAACTGAGGATCCGATGATATATTAGTGTTGCAGATGACCTCAGGGATTGTCTTTTACTCTGTAGTAACACAGGGCCTGGCTGCCTCCTCGCACCCAGGCTTAGAAAGGTGAAACCAAGGCTCTGATGGTCGAATTGGCTCCATTGTCAGTAGGGTCCCATTCTCAGAACTCAGGTGTCCTCATTTCTGGGCAGGACTGGAGTCAGAACTGTATGTGCTTCCCCCTCCCATCCCCACCCTCTCTGTTCCCTGCTGGATCCGGGAACCAGGTGCTCTCAGGCTGAGGGGTGGACTCAGTACCGAAGGGCTTTGGGCTCCTGACTGGGGACCTCAGGTGCACCACTGCCCCTACTGGGCCCTGCTTGCCCACCTCTGGATTGCCAAGAAGTCATCTAAAATACTCACGTTAATACTAAGAAGAGTTAGGGAGTGAGCTAGTGAGGGGACTTCCTCATGCAAGACCTCCTTCAGCCGGTGCCTTGAGGTGTCATGACTGCATTTCACAGAGGAGAGAGCCGAGACTCTGAGAGATGAAGTCACTTGTCCCCCGGGTGGCCCCACTGGTCAGTGGCAGGACTGGGCCGTGCCTGTCTGGCTGCAAGTCTGAGGCAGCCGAAAGGGGATATGAATTCACACATCCCAGTCACGACGACAGTAAAGTGTGGCTTGGGGCCTCTCTTCCTTTCCAGGCGTCCCTCTTTGCCAGCATCTTCCAGTGGGTGTGCCAGCTCCCTCCTGAGCAGCCCGGCCCCTGGGGCACCCTCCAGCATGAGCTGGGTCCCCAGGCAGCAGTTTTAATTATCAGCCCTGCTCACCCCAGCTCCTCTCACAAGCTGCCATATGTCATAGACTCCAGTAATCATCCCGCAGCCGGAGTGACATGGGAGGGGCTGAGGGCCTTCGGGGGAATCCTGCTCAGTCCTGACCGATCTTCTCACTGACTGTACCTGCTCTGACCTCTGTATCTCTGGTGGGGCCCAGCCTGGGTACCCACAATGGGAGAGCCGGGCCTAACTGCTTTGGGGGCATAGAACACGGCGTACTCTCAGGTGCCATGGAGTGTCTCAGGTAACTGAGAGTCACCCAGCAAGCCCAGGGCTGTGGGGCTCGTGTGGTGCACACAGTTCCCATGACACCTCATGGCCTCCACACGCCTGCCCCTTGGAATGTGGCACGCAGCAGCAGACAGCCCAAAGCCGTCTGCCAGTCTGTCTAGGAGTCCATGGGAGTGGTCATGGGGCCCTCATCCTCCCCTGGTCACTGGCCTTGAGGTGCCACAGGGGACTTCATCCCAGCCACTCTGGAGAGCATCTCAGTTTCCACCCCTCTCAACCTGCCATAATCCTTGGATGGCTTTTCCAGTTGGTGCCTTACAGGTGTGCTCCTGCGGGGCAGGCAGTGCAGGAGCTCATTATGATCCCCATTCTCTGATGAGGAAAATGAGGCTCAGAGAGGATAAGAGACTTGCCCAGTTATTGGTAGCTCTGGAGCTAAAACTCATTTCAACTGATTTTACTAATTTAGTTTGCCTGGGTGAGTAACTTCTGGTTAGCTGGAAGTAATTTTATACTGGCAATGAAAAACACAGTTAATAAAGAACAGGAGATGAAGGTTGCAGTGAGCCGAGATTGCACCACTGCACTCCAGGTTAGGTGAAGGCAGTCCCCACCCTTGCTAGTACCACTGTTTAAGCAGCATAGCCTTCTAGAGATTTTTCTCTCCATGTGAGCTCTTGGGCATGAACGTATGTATTTTTTTTAATAAAAATGAGGCCATGTTATGCCGGTTGTTTTCACATATGGCTTTCTATGGCAATAACAGTAGTCCACATCCTTGTTTTAAAGGGCTAGATAGTATTCTATTGTGTGGCTTTTTCATAATTTAATGACATTATCTCCCGTTGATAGATGTGTGTTTGGTTCTTCCATGTTTTTCCCTGCTCTATGCAGTGCCAGGATGGACGTCCTTGAACTCCATCCTTGTGCGTTGGCCTGGTCCTTTCCTTAAGATAAGTTCTTAGGAAAGGAGTGTGTGCATTTTCGTCATTGCCATGCTGCTCCCTAGAGGGGAGACTCTTTCCCATCTCACAACCCTGTCCCTCCACGGCCCCACGGCCCTCCTTTCCAGTGAGGCAGACAGCTGAAGGACTTCCCTCTTCTCTGAGCACAGGGCCACCTCATCCTGGTCCCACGGGACAAAGTAGCCATATCCAGGCCACAAAAAGCAAAGCCAGGAGAGAGGATAATGGTGTTCTGGCCCCAAGGGCTTTCACCCCCACCAAAAAAAAAAAAAAAAAAAAAGCAGAAGAGTACAAAACTGTTCCTTCATTCTTCTCGGATATTGGTAGAAGGCATCTCCTCCATAGCATTCTAATTCCTCTATCTATGCCCCTAACTTGCTGTGTGACCTTGGGCGAATGGCTCTCCCTCTCTGAACTTCATTTTCCCTTCACTCATTGGTCCTTATTCCACCTGCTGTGCCCCCAGCACTTGGAGCAGACTCCTGTACCTGGAGCTGGGTTCAGGGCTGGAGCTGGCCAGTCCTGGCCTAGGGCGGGGATCTGTGCCTTACTACCTGGTGACAGTGCGGGGAGTATAGCTGGCTTGGTGGGTTGGATTCTGGGCAGGGAAACAGGGCAGCTGGACTCCTTAGCTCCACTTCCAGAGCTCCACCCTGAGGCCCAGGTTCCTTGGGTGACTTTCCCTTCTGCCTTCTTCCTGCACTCACAATTGGGCCAGATGCAGTGCAGTGATGGAGAAAAATGGAGTGAGGCCCACCAGCTTCATGAGACGTTCCGAAAGGGGGAAAATGACCCCATATTCCAGAGGTGTGCGGACTGATGAAAGCACTTTGCCCAGAGCCTGGCCCTAAAAATGAGCATTTGCTTTCCCTTCCTGAGCCTGTGATTCCTGCACAGGGAATGGCTGAGTAAAAGGAACCGTCCTCAGCTTTCCTCCTCCTCCACCAAGGACACAACAAGAGGGCAGCGGTGAAATAGCAGCAGGAGAGATTTAGGTCAACCGGCCAGTTGGGAGGACTTGGCTGCCTGAGAGAACAGCAGCTTCTCGGGCTAGGAGGGACTGTTGGAGCCATCTCATTCCACCCCATCTGCACTGGGGACCCAGGGTGGCTGCTTCCTGAGTGGCCCAGGGGGACTGGTTAGCCAGCCGGGCCTGCCACGGTAGTTAGCCACGCGGGGCCTTGGTTCCCCATTGGGTCGGGGCTAACATCAGAGACTTGGCAGCTGATGAGAGGCAGGAAGGTCCCATCAGGCCCAGGTTAAGCTGCCCGACTGAATAGCTGGAGGCCAAGGGTGGACTTTCCTAGTGGCCTGAATCCAGGGACATTCAAGCCAGCACTCCTCCCCTCCCTCCCTCCCCCACTTCCTGGACCCTGAGCTGCCATCTGCTGCCTTCCTTACACTCTCAGAGCCCTTTCTCGGCCATGGGCATGGGCACATGTGCGTGTGCTTGGGGGGTGTGCTTCAGAGGAGGGGGTGTGTACCAGGAAGGAGGTGACTATTCTGGACCCGTGGAGGCTATGGGGCCAAGAAGACACTCTTCTCCCATACCCACTAAGTCTGCCCAAACCAAGCCAGAGACCCCGCCTGCCCCACCGGGCCGTTGTGGTGGGGAATGATTTGTAGCTGGAGAGGCGCCAGCAGTCTGTCTTCCCAGCCTGCCCCCTGCCACAGCAGCCTCTCCTCCCCAGGCCACGTGTGCTCTGGCCCCACCCGGAGGGCTGCTTGTTATAAATGGCAGCCTTCCTCCTTGGCTCCCGCCTTGCCAAGTGGCCGTTTGGCAGATGCTTGCCCCTCGTGGGGTCTCTGCCCCTTGGGAGTGGGGCATCTCCAGTCCCTCTCAGTCCCGTTCTGTGGAATTCTTTTGTTTTCCCCTAAGAGTCAGGGATTCATGTGGCAGGAGTCTGCCACGGCCAGGCCCCAGGTACGGGGTGCTCCAAGGAGCTGACCCTTTTCTCTGAGGCCCAGGGCTGGAAGCAGGGGGGCAGGAGCTGTGAAATCCAACCCTATGGGGCCCCAGGGACCCCGCCCCAGCCCCTCACACAGGAGACATGGCCTAAACCATACAACTGTTTGTTAGAGCCTGCATCTACTGGAGGCTTTTTCTGTCTGCTTATTTTTGTGCCGAGCTCTGATGGGGCTGATTTTTTAATACCTATGAGCCAGTGAGAGCAGACTCGACATCAGCTGCCTACGCGACGCTCTTCTGTCTCCCTCCCCTCCCCATTCCCTGCCTCTACTGCCTGCTTCTCCAGCGTAGGGGCCAAGTGGCACAGCGGCCAGCATGGTCTCTCCAGCAGCAGCTAGATCTGGCTTCCAGCTGCAGCTCTCCCACTTCCTGGTTGAGAGACCCCGGGGCAAGTCCCTTGAATGGAACCCCAGACTCCCGCTCTGTACAACGTGGGTAATAATTCCTGGCCTATGTAAAGTACCAGAAACCTCCTTGGCCCTCAGCGTGCGAGTCCCATGAGCCAATTGGTTCTTCTTACACCACTGAATTGGACCCAACGAGGGCAGAGTGGTCTGGCAGCCCATGTGGCTTAAGCCCCTGTTCTCTCTGCCACCTCCCCCACCATGCCTTGCCCTCCCCTCTGGCCCTTGGTCTCTCCCATCCTTGAAGGTCCTGTGCTGATGTCTTCCCTGTGTGACAGAGACCTGATCCCTTGCTGCTGCTGGCTAACTGACCTACCTGGCTGGCTGCCCTCCAGGCTGTCAGCCTGGCCTTGTCCCCAACATGCCATGTGACCTGGGTATATTCCTGCTCTGGGGCTCTGAAAGACTGAGGATTAAATCAGTGGTTTGCATCACTTGGGGCAGCTTTTGAAATTCCGCCCCAGCCACTTCCAGGCCCACTTGGTGCGAAGCCAGCTGGGAGGTGTAGATGTGCAAGTCCCCAGGACAGGCCCCTACCTCATCCATGAGAGGATGTATCATGACATGGATAACAGCAGGGCCCTACCAGGCCGCCTAGGGTCAAGTCCACACTTCACTGCTTCCCAGATGTGGGGCCCCAAGCAAATGACTTCACCTGTCTGAGCACCTGCCTCATCTGGAGGATGGAGCCGCCCCTCAAGGTGGCTGTGGGATTGATCGGTGAGTTCACTTGTGAGGCACACTAAGAGCGGTGCATGGTGCACGCGCAGTGCTCAATTCAAGATTGCCTGGGCTTCTTTTGACCTCCTTCTCTGAACCTCCCTCTCCCATCTGTCCTTCAGGAATCCCCATCCTTACTGGGCTGTTGCACTGTGGGGTGGAATAGGAGGAGCCAGGGAGCCCCTAGAAAGACTCCTTTATCTCCCCTTCTCCCCTGCCGCTCCAGGCTGTCACTTGCTGGCCCAGTTTAATTAGGGAGAGGCCTTCTAGGGGACCTCATTAGGAAATGAGTCCAGAGCCTCAGGGACCTTCAGGAGGGGTGGGGTGCAGAAGGAGATTACATTGTGGTTGGCCCTGCCTGGCCCCTGGCCTTGTGCCCTAAATATGCCCAGGAAGTTACAGACACTTGGTCCTTTAGTGGCCAGGACACAGGCCTGTGACATGGTGCATGGTCAGCCAGGGCTGAAGGAACCCATACCTCTATCTCCTACTCCCGCTGGGCTCTGGCCTCACCTGCTGGATCAGGGTGGAGAAGGGTGACAGAGGAGGCGTATCTGGTTCTGCTCCACCCAGCCCTGGTGCCCACTGTCCCCAGCCTGGCTCAGAGCAGGCCCTGGTGAAGGTGTTAAGTGAATGGATGCCTGATCTGTGGGCCGGGGCAGCATCTTTATTAAGCCAAAGCAGCCTCCCCCTTCCATCCTATGCAGGAGTTTCCTCAGCAGCCTGGTGGGGTGGAGGTCGGGGGTCCAATGCGTCCGGGGACTGGGCGCTCACTCACTGACCAAGCAGCTCCCCGCCCCGGACTGCTCTTCCTGTTACAAAACCTGCTCTTCTGTCAATCCCATATCTGTCTCCTACAGCTCTTCTGCCCTCTCTGATCCCAGCTCTGTTAATGGGGCCTCTGCTCACAGAGTCTGCCCCCAGCTTCACTGCAAGCCTGCGCTGTGTCCCTTCCTACCTGCATTCCTGCCACAGCCCCCAGGCTTAGGGAGGCCCAGCCTGTGACAGCTGACTTGTGGTGTGGGCTCGGATAAGGACCATCCTCTCTGGGGCCACTGCTTCTCTGGCTCCCCTAGCATGGGGCCTGGTGGCCTGTACATTCACAGGCTCTATAAATGTTAGCTGCGTCCTGTGGCTTACCTCCCAGGGCTTTGAGAAGTGGAGGGTGAGGACAGAAGTGCCGTGCCTGAAGGCAAAGGTGACATCATTACGGACAACTTGCTCTCCTGGGTAGCAGGGCGGCAGTGCCCAGATCCTGCAATGACTGTGGCACAGCACATAGCACTAGGGGGCTGTGTCTGAACCTCTTCCACCTCTTGGACTAGTCCAGAGCGCAGGCATTGCCTGGGCCTTGGGCAGGAACCTGGGAGTCATCACAACTCCTCCCTTCCTTCCCCTGAGCCCTCACCTCAAATAGAGGAAGGAGGAAAGTCCCAACCTGCCTACCTGCCTACCTGCCAGTCTGGGCCTCTCCCCGCGCCCGCACTGCCATACCCTTCCTGGATCTCAGTAGCAACCCCTACCTAGTTTCTGTTCTTTCCTCCAAACCTATCTTCGCTCTGCAGCTGAGTGCTCTGAGAGTTGCAAAGCTACACCCTTTCCTCGCTCAGCTTCTGCAGTGACGCCCACCCCCTCATAGGGCCAAGTCTTCTTAACTGACATTCAGAGCCCTTCAAGACCCGACATGCACCTGTCTCCTCTCCAGGTCTCATCTGGCACTGACCCCAAGCCCCAGGCGTCTCCTCTCCAGCCACACCCCCGGAAGAAGCCTCAGGCCCTTTTGCATGCAGGTCCCTAGCCTGGAAGGCCCCACATCTGCTTGTCCAGCCTCACCTGACCTCTGGAGTCACCATTTCCAGAGTACTTCCTCCCCTGGGTGGGTCAGTGTCCTCTGGACTCCCCCATCCTTGTGTTTCCCCACACTCGATACCATGATGGCCTGATTTAGAGTCTGTGGTTCACAATGCAGACCACAAGCCTCAGGGGGACAGGGACCTGTGGAGGATGGCAGAGGAAAGGGGTGGAGGGTGCCTCTGGACTCTGAGTGTGCCCTGTGCCACCGACCCCTTGCTAGATTTCCAGTCCCGCTTGCCACACATGACTGTATATGGTTTTCTGTGAGTCCCTGGGAAGCGCCTGCTGTGGACTGGAGCCTTTGGGTCCCAGCTCCAACATTCACTGAGGGTTTGTTCTGTACCAGGTGCCCTGCCAGGACCTGGGGAGGATCCACAGATGGGAAAGCAGGTCATGCCCTGGGAGCGCCAGCCCCTAACTCAATGTGTGACCTTTTCTGAACCTCAGCTTCCTCCGCTGTGAAAGAGATGAGGACCCAAGACCCTTCCCTGTTACCTTGGGCATATCTATGCTGTGGCTGGGGTCAGACATGGCCCCACATGACCCTGAGGCTGCAGCTAGACCAGAACTTCCTCTCCACTGGGCCTCTGGAGCCCTGGTCCAAGCTTCACAGGAGCAGGGGGTGAGCAGAGGTTTTGCTCTCTCTTCAGCGAAAACGTCCACTTCATTTGCCCAGCATGTCAGCATTGCCATGTGCTTACCATGCATAAAGTGACCACGCCTCCTCGGCTGCTCAGAACTATCCCAGTTTTAAAACTCAACATCTTGCATCTCAGGGACCCCTTCAGTTGTGAGCAAACTGGGACACTTGACCAGTCTAGCTGCACCCCCAAGCCCTGGCCACTGCCCCCTCAGGACCCCAGCAGGTCCTCCCCATCCCTTGTGGACTCTGCTAGCTGGGCATGGCTCACTTAATTGAAAACAAAGAAAAAGGCCAGGCATAGTGGCTCACACCTGTAATCCCAGAATTTTGGGGAGGCTGAGATGGGAGGATCACTGAAGGCTGGGAGTTCAAGACCAGCCTGGGCAATATAGTGAGACTCTATCTCTCCAAAAAAGAAAAAATATATATATCCAGGTGTCGTGGTCCATGCCTATAGCTACTTGGGAGGCTGAAGCAGGAGGATTGCTTGAGCCCAGGAGTTTGAGGTTGCAGTGGGCTATAGTCATGCCACTGCACTCTGGCCTGGGTGAGGGAGCCAGACTCTGTCTCAACCCCTCCCTGCCAAAAGAAAAGACTGATTTCTTCCTCACCTTTTGGGAGAATTCAAGAAAGAAACATAGGCTCTTGGAAGGTCTGGAAGAGCAGGGCCAAGCATCCTGAGTGGGTAGCTGTGTGGATAGGGCCAGGAGACCTGGCCACTGTTACAGACTGCCTCTAGCCCAGCTGTGTGACTCCCCTCTCTGGCCTGTTTCCCCATCTCTGCCCTGCTCACCTCGTATGACTGTGGTGAGAATCATAACATTCACGGGCCTGCCTGTGTTACCACTGCCATTTCTATTCTTCCAGGCATGTGGCTGTCTGTCCATGTCCTACACTGGCCTCACTCCTCCCAAGTGGAGGGCAGTACTGAGATCGCCGTTCTCGTGATGAATAGAAAGAAGCTGGAGGCGCTGGCCACGTGCCTTGTACGAAGCTCTACAGTGGACAAGGCCCTTCCCACGTGCTGCCTCCAGGCTCATGGTGGCCCTTGGGAGGTGGGCCCGCAGGAATGACTTTACCCATTGTACAGATGGGGACACTGAGCCCATAGTCCCACAGTGTCTGACTCCTTAATGTTGGGGAGAAGGGAAGCCACATGAGTGGCCGGACTGTGGTCATGGTGTGTGGCAGTTACAAGTGGGGTCACCGGTTGGCTGGTCCTCTTCCCCTCCCTACGCCCACTCTGTCAATGTCTTCATCAGTAGGGAGAGATGGAGACAGATGGAAGAGAAGGCAGAGACACAGGAGTGGGGAGAGAGAGACGGGGTGGGGTGGGGAGCACGCTGGGGAGGCTGGGGGCAGGGAGGGTCCACGCAGCGTCGCTCCTTCCTCTGTGGTTCTCACAGTCTGTCTGCACCGATTCCTGACAGATGGAGGGAGGGGAGAGCTGGTGCCAAGAGGCTGTCACCACAGGCGGGCAGAGCTGGGGGAGGGCGCTTTGTGGCCAGGGTTTGTGTGGGGAGGGGAAGCAGCTGGTGGTCTGGCTGCTGGGCCTCCTTGGAGCCCACACCCCAGGAACTGCCGGGGGACAAGAAAGTGGGCAAAGGGTAAGCCTGCCACCTGCCTGGAACTGGCTGTGCCCATGCCCCTGTTCAGGCAGAGACAGCTACCCCTCGCCCCCTCCTCACACCCTGCTGCCAGCAGGGCCCTCCCTGTAAACCACGGATTCCTCCCGCGTACCCCTCACTGGGTGTTGGGGGTGGGCAGGGCCTGGGGACTGGCCCTGAGCTGTGATGGAGGTGGACCAGGGCAGGGAGGTCCTGGGATACTGGAGGGCATGGCAGCTCAGAGCAGGCTGGGGCCTGGGTCTCGCATCTGCTGGCTGGAGCTCAGCCCCCACTGTGCTGCTCTGGGTGTTTCCCGAGCCCCTTTTCATGGCATAGGGCCTCCTGCATTTCCTCCAGGCTCTGAAGCATGTGCAGGGCTGAGCAGGCATGACCCGGGGGCGATTTGGCACCCTTGTCATCTCTTGTGTCTTTATAGTATGGCTTTCTTCAGGCAGGACTGGCTTTCATGCTCTTTCCCAACCCCCAGTGCCCAACACAGGGCCCAGCACAGAGGAGGGGCCCATTGTAGCTTGTTGCACGAATGAATGGATCACCCTGCTTGCATACCTCCTGGGATGGAGGCTTCACTCCTTTATACAGCAATTCTTTCTAAGATTTTCAGAAATGAAGTTCTTTCTGGTTCTTCCTGAGAGGCTCCATGGCTCCCAGGCCTGCCACAGGGGCCACACAGAGACCCTGGCTGATCCTGCTGCCTCGGAGCAGCCCGGAAAAGACCAGAGACCTCTGAGCCAGCCCAGCTCCTCACAGGCTCCTGCAGGGCTGGGTCTCCACTGCACTAACCTCTGGGTTGTCAGTAATCATAGGTGTCATATATTGAGCCCTCATCCAGGCAGCATCTCATTCCATTCACATCAGCCTGTAAGGCGGGTAGTTCTCATCCCGCATTTACAGAGGAGAAAAATGACTTCTTCCAGGTCACACGGCTTAGCAGGACACAGAATGTCTGAGTCAGGAGGGTGGGAGATGGGCTGGGGTGGGCTGGAGGAAGACCTCCTGGAGCATGGGATTGTGGCAGGGCTTGGGGTACTGGGGCTTAGCAGGAGGGGGCAAGGCTGAGGAGGGGCCTGAGGGCTTTTCTGGAGGTGGAATCTGCCCCTGCCCCAGCCCCTGTCTCTTCCCTTCTCCCCATGCTGTCCCCAAATGGATCCCTGACACCAAGACTCCAACTGGGTAGTCCCAGAGGTGAGACCTGGGGACCTGGGGCCCAGAGCCCTTCCTGTCCCCTGGAGGCCAGGGTGTGGGTATGTTCCGGGGCAGAGCTCAAGGCCACTAAACTGACAGGAGAGGTCACTGCCCTGTCCAGTGACCCGAGACATGCAGGGTAACAGCTGGGGACATGGGGATTCCCATCTCTGGTGAGGCGTTGGGGTAGGTGGGTGGGGCTGGGCTTCCTTTCTGCTGCTGCTCAAAGTTGGTTCTGCTCAGAAGCATCCTCCAATTCATATGAATAATGGCAATCACTGATGATAAATGACGGTGTGCCTGCCCCGTGCCAGGGCTGGGCTGGGTGCCCTGGGGACAGCTGACAGGAGTCGGAGGTGGAATCCATCCCGAGGGCAGGGGCACAGCTTCCACCACCTTTATCTTATCCCTGGAGCCTGACATAGGCTGGGCCCTCGGGGGGCAGCTTAGTAACGCCTTAGTCATTGAAAAACAGTGACCTAGCCTCTCTGACGGGATGCCCACTGCCCAAGGGCACACTGGTCCCCAGCATGGCCCCGCAGCCTGACCTCTCCCTTCACCTTGGCTCTCTGGATCCTTCGAGGGGCTCCTGCCAGCGACTGTGGTGGGTGGCTGGAATCTCCTCCCCCAACCTCACACAGCATGTGAGCTGGGGGAGCCACCTCCCCTCTCAGTGCCTTGGTTTCCTCTTCTGCACAGTGGTGTCATGGCAGGCCCTACCTCAAAGGGCTGTTGGTTGGGAGGATTAAATGAGATGATGAGCCCCGCGCACCATCACCAGTGATGCTTATGCTTATGGGGAGCGGGGTGGGAAGCACCTCTGCTCTCCATGCATGACTTCATGAATCCTTTTTTTTTTTTTTTTAAAGATGGAGTCTCATTCTGTCACCCAGCCTGGAGTGCAATGGCACAGTCTCGGCTCACTGCAACCTCTGCCTCCTGGGTTCAAGCGATTCTCTTGCCTCAGCCTCCCGAGTAGCTGGGATTATAGACTCCTGCGACCATACCCAGCTAATTTTTCTATTTTTAGTAGAGACAGAGTTTCATCATGTTGGCCAGGCTGGTCTCGAGCTCCTGACCTCGTGATCCGCCCATTTCAGCCTTCCAAAGTGCTGGGATTACAGGCGTGAGCCACTGTGCCTGGCCCATGGATCCTTTAAGAGCCCTGTGAGGGGGGATCTGTCCTGTCCCTTTACTGATAGAGATGGTGAGGCACAGAGAGGTGGGGAGACTCACCCAGGATCACATAGCATAGGAGTGGCAGCAGCAGGATTTAAACGCTGGTCTTTTGCACTCCAGGGTCCACGTGTTAGCCAGTGCACCAGGCAAGGGATGAAGGACTTAGTCTGAGAGCTTCTTTGGAACTGGAGTTGCAGAGGCGCTGGCTTCCTGTGCTGATCTCCTGCAAGCCGCCAGCCCCCAGTCACGTCTGTCAGCAGCTCTGAGAGCCCTCCCTGGGCCTCTCACCTCCCACATGAGCAGGGAATCAGCAGGCAAGGTCCGGGCGGTGAGGATGGGGGATTTCCCGACTCACTTGAGATCCGTCACAACATTAATGTTAATTAAACCTTGTTAATTCAGCCCTCTGCTTACACACAGCTCCTGACAGCAAATTACTCATAAGTGAGGCAGTACATTTATCACTGCTTTTTCCAAACATTTAGCAGCAAAGATGGTGCCCCGGGAAAGGCAGAGAAGAGACCTGGAGGGCCAGTGATGCTTGGTTCCTGCTAGCCTGAACCCCCCAGGATCCTCATGGCTTAGAGAACAAGGTGGGGCTCCCGGAAGAACTGGGTGAGGATGAACTCTGGCCTGCTCAGAGCAGACTGCCTGGAGATGCGGTGAGCACTGTCTCAGCACTGACTATCTGCTAGCTCTGCGCTCTGTGAACATCCCGTTCCCTTCGCTGTCCTCCCACAGTGCCTTGAAGCGTGCCCTGCACACAGTAGGGATCAGCAAAGGTGTGTTTGGATTTGGATGTGCAGCCCCGAGCCTACCTCCATGTCAGGAAAGCCTCGCTGCAGGGCAGTCTGATAGGAGAGTCAGTGGCCTCCGCAGGGACTGAGTGCCCTGCATCGTGAGGTGTGCAGCCAGGGCCAGACCGCTCTGCCGGGGCTGCTGGGAAGGGGTCTCTCCCTGTCCTGGGTCATAGGAGCACTGTTGGAACCAGGATCAGACCCACATTCTGGGCCTGTGACCCCAGCCCCTTGCTAGGCTAGGTATCTACTCACCAGGTGAGGGCGAAGCCTCTCCTAGGTGTAGTGGGACCCCCTCGTCCTAGGTCCTGCTTCCTGCCTTGGCCTCAGACTGGGTCATGCCTGGCCCAATTGAGCAAACCTAGGCTTTGGGTACCTAGAATTGAAAAAAATTAATTAGAGCATTAAATGGCAGCCCTCTGGGAGAATCCTGCCATCTGGCTGTCACGGGAGAGGCAAGAAAATCTATGCATATTTGTCTGCAGTGTGTGAGCATCATATGAAGCCAGCTGTGCATGTGTGGCTGTGCAGTCTGTGTGCTGCAGTGTGTGCCCAGCATGACATGCGTGTCTGAGTATGTTCAGTATGTGGTGCACACCTGAGTGTGCAAGTGGCGATGTGTGCCTTGCTGTATGCACAGGTGCCCATCTGCAAGTACCCGTGCTATGTGCATGTGCCTGAGTGTCTGCACGTCTGTCTGAACACACCTCTGTGTGTGTGGTCTGTGCCCAGGCCTGCCTTTTTGGTGCAGTGAGCCAGGCTGGGCCGTGTGCATATAGGGAAGGGGCTCATGACTCCTCCTGGCTGAGGTGGTGGGCACAGACAGCTGTGTGGAAGGTGGGACGGGGTAAGTGTGGCAAGTGCACAGCTGGCCTTGAGTGGGTGAAGCAGGGCAGGCATCCTTGCCCTCATTTGACAGATGGGAAAACCCAAAACTGGAGCCTGGGCTCTGGGACTCCCTTGCATGGTGCTCTTTCTGTTCCAGCGGGCTGCGGCCCTGGCTGGCACCTGTGCTTTGGCATCTTTATGCTGTTGGATTTTCATGGTGGCTCGAAGTGGTTCCTGAGAGAGTACCACCCCCACTACTCAGTATTGCTCAGGGGGCAAGGTCAGGATTCCCACTGTACATCCTGTGCAGGAATCTTGAAACAGGATGAAACAGGAATCTTCCTGTTTCATGGAGGAGATATCAGGGCTGCTGGAGAATGCTGGGCCTGATAGTCCTCTGACTGTGGTGTGATCTGGGCTCATCCTGTCCCTGTCTGAGCTTCAGGGGTGATTGTAAGAACTAAATGAGGAGACGTATACAAAGGACTTCATAAACCACGAGATGAGGTGAGGTGATGTAGACAGATGAAGCCTGGCCCAGAGATGGCATCACACTATGATCAGGGCCAAAGCTGAGGCCCAAGTTCATGTGTCCCAGGGTTTCCTGAGGAGCAGGCCAGGAGGTGGGACCCAGGACAGAGGCAGGTGCCCTCCCAGCCTTGCAGACTCTGAACCTGTCCCCAGAACCATCTGCCTGGTGCGAGCACTCTCCTCCAACTCCAGCCCCAGACACGTGGCTCATGGCAGTGAAGTAGAGCAGGAACGGACCCAGAGAGCAGTGGGACCCAACCTCTCATCCAACTGGTGTTGACGCTGAGGCCCAGAGAGGGAGAGTGGCTTACTCAAAGCCATGCAGCAGCTTGGGGGTAGAGCTGGGACCAAAACCCAGGCCTCCTGGCCCCTGGCTCTGTTTGCCTTGGTACCACACCACTGTCTTTGGCGAGATAAAGAGGACACAAGAGCTAGTTCACATGCCTGGAGAAAAGGATGTGGGAGTGCCACCCAACTGGAGAGCACTGGAACAGACCAGAGCCCCACTTCCTGCATGAATAGAAGAGCTGAAGCAAGACTTCAATGATTACTGCTTTTCCTATGTATGCAGAATGCTGGAGGGTAAACAGGGTTTGTGTCTGGGGCTGTACATTCTGTATAGATGGAAAAGCCCCAGGCTTCCAGATTGCTTGCATGCGATGCCTTTAGCACATGCTCCCTCAGTGCCTGCCTCCACTGAGCTGCTAGTCTGGTATAGAGAAAGATGGTTGAGTGACACCGATGCAGGATGATGAAGCTGTGGGTCAGAAGAGGTCTCTGATCCCACATGGGGTCATGGAAAGCTTCCCAATAGAATAGAGAGGGGGAGGAGGGTCCTCCACTCCCAACTCCCAGAGAGTGAGGAACGTGTGTGCCTCAGACACCCTGGTCCCCCAGCAGTCTGGGCCTCATAAGAGCTCATGCTTGGGCAGGCTCACCATTCACCCTGGAATGAGTGGCTGGGTACCTTCTAGCTTCCTCCCCAGCTCCTCTCCTGTGCCAGAGCCCATGCACGTGGGTGGAGGAGAGGCCATTCTAGAGGCTCCTGGCTCCCTGTGGGGCTTAGGAGAGACTAGTATAGGAGCAGGGGCGGAGGGGCAGGGAAGGTGGCCGCAGGACCTCCTGTGACCTCCACTCATTGCCTGTGTGTCCAGGTGGGCCAGTCTTGGCTGCCCCGCTTGGCGTTATAACCACTGTGGTGTTAGCCAGGGACGAGGCTTCTGAAGTAGCCTGCACTGAGCCCAGCTGGCTGCCAGGTGATAATTCCACCCACCTTGACCTTTTTCTCCAAGGAACAGCCCTTCTACTTTATACATGGAGAAAACAAGTCACAGAAGAACCAGGTGGCCCAGGATGACAGAGGCTAGGCCTCCAGATGCCCTTTTAAAAACGTTGCAGCAAAAACTTCTTCAGGACTCAATGTGTACAAAGCCTGGTGGTGGGGCTGCCACAGGGCTGAGAAAAAGGGAGGAGGAACTTCGGTCACTGAATATTTTCTGTGTGCCATCCCTTATGTCGGGCACTGATAGATGTGATCTAGCAACCAACTGCCCTCCGAGTCAGGATCTACCACCACATTTTTAAATGAGGAAACATGGGCTCAGCGCGGTCCAGTAGCCTGCCTGAGGTCGCTTAGCTAGTAAGGGACAAAGGCGTGATTTGAGTCCTGCGTTCCTTCACCTGTTTTGGTGGGAGAATGGCCATGTCAGGCAGCAGATTGGGATCTTCCAACCCTTAGTTCTGGGAGGAGGGTTCACTTGCAGGAAAGACCAAGGTGAGTGGAATCATCTTCAGGCAGCCGGCAGTGCTCACTGGGAGGGCTGTTTCAAAGTGGCTTCCTCTTCAAGCTGTAGTGGGACCTGTCTTATTGGGGGAGCCATGCCAGCTCAGAACCCCTAGGCTGATGGGCACCACTCTGTAAGGGGCTCTGAGAAGTAGCCGGTGTGGCTGAGGTATGGGCCAGGATGCCAGTGGGCAGTGAGGGTTTGCTGGGCACATGACCCCGCTCCTTTCTTCTTCTTGCCTCCCACAGCCATGTCTGCCCCCTTCTGCCCAGCTCTGGCTGGAGGCACTGAGCTGGGGCTTGTGGCCATGAACTATCCCCATACTGCTCGCCCCGTGGCTGGCCTCAGATGGGTGGGTGGTCCTGACCAGAGCCCCTAGCCCCGGCCCTGCCAGAACCAACACCTGGAGGCATGGCCACCTCCGAAGGTCTTACCTAACTGCAGGGCATGCCAGCATCTAGCAGGGTCCCTGACACACAGTAGACCTGCTGCTTGATTATTTTGGCTTCCAGCAGCAGAGACCTGAGACTTTCCAGGTAGCACAGGAGTCAGCAGAAAGCTTGGCCTTCCCACAACATGGGACAGAGAAGGTGCCCTGGACAGGGCCGGGTGAGGGGAGGCTGCTGGTGGCCCCTCACTGAGCCTTTCTGCAGTGGGCCCGGGGACCCCCTCTGCCGTGCGCATTTGCCAAGCAGTCCAGTGGCTGCGCGTGGGCCTGCCTGTCCTCCCCCACTTTGGTATGGTTGTCTCCCAGGAAACGGGGAATTTTCTCTCATTCCCATCATTAGAGTGCCAGGGCAAACAAACAGTCTAATCCAGATGAGCCCTGGGCCCCAATCACACTCTCTTTGGGGGTTTTCTCTTCACTTGGAGCAATGCTGAGGAGGCTGGAGTAATTGGTATTCCGCCCAGGTTAATAGAACTGCTGCCTCCTCGGTATTATGCCTTAATTTCCTTCATCGCTCAGCAAGTTAGAATTCATCGCCCCTTTCCTTTCTTTTTCCCACCGAAACCTATCACCAGCCTGTCTGCTGGGTAAAGTCATTTCGTGGCAGCTCTTGGCTCCTTTCCACTTCCCTGGGAATCTTTCTGACCAGAGCCAAAGAACAAGGAGGGGTGAAAAATCCATTTGTACAAAGTGGGGATCTCCTGTTGAGAGCTTATTTCCCTCCCTGTTCAAGAGGAAGGAACGTGTTCAGCCTCCAGCCAGCACGGCTGACTGAGTCCCCTGTCGCTGAGAGCATTCAAGAAGGCGAATGGCCATATGTCAGCGGTGGGAACAGAGGATTCCTGTACTGGTAGGGGTTGGGGGAAAGGGACAGGCCTCTGCCACTCCTGGCGCCTGGATTAGATTAGAAGCTTCTGAGGTTTTGTTCTGTTTGTGAGTCTAGGATGTGTGATTTAAAACTGGAAAGATTCCGTGACTCATTGGTCCTGACGTTCAGCGGAATAAGCCTAGGTACTTGTAAACTGTGTTTTACGATTCTCAGATCCTCTCTGAGACAAGGAGATTCTGTTCTGTGATTCAAAGACTATCTTATGATTCCTTAAGTCTCTTCAGTGGCAGTTCTGTTCCTGACTGGGTCTTGGGAGGAGTGGAATTGCTTTGCTGAAGTTGCCATGGGAGCTCGAGGCTGCTGTGGCCCCTTTTCTCATGTAGGAAATCCAAGGGCTGGGCCACATGGCCTCGGGGCCCGGGTGCCAGGTATGTTCTGCCTGCAGCCCCCTTGGCTCTACCGGAGCCTCCCACAGGCCCTATGAGGACTGGCCGCTCCCCAGCACCTCACTGGACCCAAATGCTTTTCCAGCTGAGCCATGCCCCTTGCCTATCTGCCCCCGGCCCTCTCCCATTTCAACAGGGAGGCAACCCAGCTCTCCCCAAAGTCCCTGCAGGAAAGCTGGAGCAGTGGGTGAGTGGTGGTTGTAAGAAATAAGCTGCATGATTGACAAGAGCTCTGCCTGCTTTGGTGGGGATGTGCAATTTACCATGAATTTCAACATTACAGCCTCTCTTAATTCCCACCCCCTGAGGTGGTTAGCCGCATTTTATTGATGGGAAGCTGAGGCTCTGAGAGGTTAAGTCACTCACCTATAATCATACAGGTTGTTCCCAGGCCCTGACTCTGGATCACCTGCTGTAGTACGACCCTAGGGTGCCCGAGCAGCATGGCGAAACTCTGTCTCTACAACAACAAAAATAAAAAATTTTTTTTTAAAATTAGCTGGGTGTGGTGGTGCACACCTGTAGTCCCAGCTACGTGGGAAGCTGGGGTGGGAGGATGGCTTGAACCTGCCAGGTTGAGGCTGCACTGAAATACCAGTGCACTCCAGCCTGGCCAACAGAAGGAAACACTGTCTCAGAAAACAAAACAAAAAAGGCACTGATTGGCCCAAGGTCATATGGCTTGAGGCAGGACCAGAACCCAGGTCATCTCATTCCTAATGCAGTGCAAGCAAAGGAAAAAGTGAGAGGTGGACATTCATCATAGAGTCTATAGCCAAACCGAGAAACAAGAACCCCAGGTGTAACAGCCACAACCCAGAACAAAAAGAGATGGGTCTTGGTTAGACTCCAGGGTGGTGACGTCACTCATCTCCCCTCTCTGGGCCTCAGTGCCCCGGCTGTAAAACAAGGACGCCGACCTTGGTGGTCTCCAAGCTCACATCATGTTAGGTTCCAGCTTAACATGAGCCCAAGGCCGGGAATCTGCTTGTTAGGTAGGGGTTGTGGACCACACGCTCACACCTCCCTGTTGGAACCAATCCTGAATCTCTAAAGAGCTTCAGAGAATGGACCCCATTTCTCTCCAAATGCACTGAGAAGCCAGAAGCAGCCTTCTCCATCTGCTTTCAGAATCCACCTTTTCCTTCTGGAAAAACATAGTTCCTCGGAGCAGGCTTCCTTAGCCCCTACTACTGCCAGCCAAAATCACCCCTTTCTTTGAGGACCAACTTAAAATGTCTCTCTTCCAGGCAGTAAACCCTCCCCAGGCCTGCCTCCTCTCCTTCCAGCAGACCTTACTCACAGGCAAGGGAGATGTGGGCTTGGAGACCACCAAGGTCAGCGTCCTTGTTTTACAGCTGAGGCACTGGGGTCCAGAGAGGGGAGATGAGTGATGTCAACACCCTGGAGTCTAACCAAGATGCATCTCCTTTTGTTCTGGGTTGTGGCTGTTACACCTGGGGTTCTCCATTGCTCGGTTTGGCCATAGACTCTCTGAAGGAAGGTCCACCTCTCACTTTTTCCTTTGCTTGCACAGCATTAGGGATGAAACAACCTGGGATCTGGTCTTGCCTCAAGCTATATGACCTTGGGACAATCAATGCCTTTTTTTTTTTTCTTTAAGACAGGGTTTCCCTCTGTTGCCCAGGCTGGAGTGCAATAGCATGATCATGGCTCACTGCAGCCTCAACCTCCCGGGCTCAAGCCACCCGACCACCCCAGCCTTTCAAGTAGCTTGGACTACAGGTGTGTACCACCATGCCCAGCTAATTTTTTTTGTATTTTTGTTTTTGTAGAGACGGGGTTTTGCCATGTTGCCCAGGCTGGTATGGAACTCCTGGGCTCAAGTAATCTGCCTGCCTTGGCCTCCCAAAGTGCTGGCATTACAGGCATGCGCCACCATGCCTGGCCAATTCATGCCTTTTAAGGTCTTTACTTCCTAATTTCTCAAAGTAGGTGGCGGCCTCCCACCACACGGCTGGCCCTGAGGAGCCAGGCCCAGGGACTGGGGATGGAGTCTCAAACTTGTCACTCAACTCCACACCTGCTAAGGACCCGGGACCAGTCTGCTAGATTTCTCTTGGGCTCAAGGAGTATATCCCAATCAGACAATTTCCTTGTTCCCCAACGCCCCCATGATCCCCACCTCTGAGCCAAAGGTCCTCAGTAGCCCCTGGCTTCAGGGCCCTTCCAGTCTCTCCATTGAGCCCTTGCCCTGAGCCACGTGCTCTGCTGTCTGCATCAGCCAGCAGCACACCTGTCTCCCCTCTGTGAGTAGGTGCAGACCACACTGGCCCACACCACCCAGCCCCACCCCCACACCTCGAGCACCCGCCTTCTGTCCCGTTCACTCTTACCTTGTGAGGTAACCCAGGCAGGCCTTTGAATGGTACACATGAAAACCTGATTCCTCTAGTGTCTAGGTGAGGAGACTGAGGCACAGGAGGGTAAGGGGCGTGTCCAATGTCACCCCAGAGGTCAAGGGCAGCCTGGAGGGGTGCCCAGGGTTCCTGAGGCCCAGATCACTGAAAGGCTCTGGAACCCAGGCAGGGCTTTGTAGAACTCCCCAGAGAAGCCCTGCGAAGGCCTTTCTCACAGCCGAGGGCCCAGCTGTCACTAGGTAGACTGGGAAGGGTTTGCATCTCCCTGACCCCCATTCTATGACAGTGGCCGAGCCATGTGTCACTGGCTTACTGAGCTGCTGGGATGACTTCTGAGTCCAGTCTGGTCTGGTGGACGGCTCCTGAGGTCTCCCCTGGCCAGTGGGGCCACAGATCTTCATCTCAGCACTGACGGCCAGGGTGGGCACAGCCTGGAAGGGGCTTCCTGTAGGCACTGCCTGGGTCTGGCTTGCCAAAAATACAGCAGCAAAATAAGCACCCCGTGGAGACTTGAGCTTGCTAACGTCCTACTTTGGTGTTGTGGGCCCTGGCTGGCCCCGGGCTGGGCTCTACTCATTTCTGCTCTGTCAGAGGTGGGAGGATTTGGATGGGGGCCTCGTCAGACCAATGAACAGCTGATGCTTGAGCTGGCCTTCAGGGGTGGGAGAGTTTTGCCCATGGAGGTAGAAGAAGGGCTTCTGGCCTGGTGGGGCTATGTGAGCAAAAGCACCTGGTATGAAGGCTGATGGCTTGTCCATAACCATTGAGTGGTTACTGGAGGCAGGTGATGGCCAGGGATGGGCCAGAGCAGTAGCAGTGCAGCTTGAACTGTTCCTGAGTGTCCTGCTAAGGCAGTCGGTCATATTCAAGGGGAGATGGGAAGTCAGTAAGCAAGGAAAGATGGCTCTTTGATTATGGAGAGGCCTTTGGGAGGACAGTGACTACTGGGTCTGGATTTGTAGCCCCTGGAGCCACAGGAGTGGACTGTGAGGGGCTGGGGACCAAGCCACAGTTCCCTCCCTCTGTCAGCCTCACTCTAGGCCTGGTGGTGGGTAACACCTGTCTAAAAAGGAGAGGAACTTAGAGCTTATCTCATCCAACTCACCATGCCATGACGGAAGAGAGCAAGGCACAGAGAAGGCCAGAGACTTACATCAAGGCCACAGAGCAGAGCCAGGCCCTCCAGGCCGGGGTGGCAGACGGCCCATTGCTAACCCCATTCTCAGTGAGATATTCTTAACCTCTCTCCAGAAAAGCTAGCAGATTCCCTGCACAGGCCTCAGCGATGTCACAGAGTGATACTTTAACCTGCAGACATTCTGCTGGACACACAGGTGGGCACAGGTGGGCAGAGGCTCCCTGGATGAGCAGCATGAGGCTGGGGGTGGCACAGAGCTCACACCAGCCTCCTGGGTACAGCCTGCCCCACACTCCCTGGTGAGGAGCACAGAGGAGCACGCCAGAGAGGCAGCAGTCCCGCACCAGGAGATGGATTTCCCAATAACAGGTGCTGCCCGTTTATCACCGGGATGGGCCAGTGGAGCTCATCTTAGGAAAAGCTTCTCCTACCAGCCTAGTTGGTGAAAGTATTCGCGTTTTTCACTTAGCCAAGGCTGCTTCCTAGTGAGTGCAGTCTCTACCTAGTAGGCAGAGGGGAGGGTGCTGCAGCAACCCACTGCTGACATCCGAGGCCCGAGTGCCCTGCCTGCCTGTGGGTAGCAGCGAGGGACCCACCACCCCTCCCCACACAGGCAGGAGTCATCACTCAATCATTCGCTCCATCAGAGGAGTATCTGTGCCTCGTGGGTTCTTGAGTCCCTCCGGCCTGGCCTCCTTGGCCCTGGCTGCAGAGTTCTGCTCTGGGAGCCCTGAGCTTCCCACTTGCAGTTAGTGGGGGCTGAGAGCCCAGAGAGGCCTGCCCCGTGTCACACAGCATGTTGGTGGCAGAGCAGGGCTGGAATGAGATCTAGAACCTTCTCCTCGACTGCAAAAGAAGAAGCAGAAGAGCTGCCGCTCTTTCCCTCAGGAGGCTGGTGGCAAGAACAGAGCCTGGAATGCAGGGGTCCTTGGCAAGCTCCAAGGTCAGCCTGCCCAAGGGAGGCAGAGCCATGGATTGGTCAGCCCCAGGGGGCCTAGCTGGGGTTAGCCAGAAAGGTCCCCTGGTCAGAGGAGACCACATTTCCACTGGGGTAGGAGTGGAAGGGGAATATGAGGTTGGGAACCTGGCAATGACTCTGGCTAGAGGGCCTATACGGTTTCATGGCCTTGCCTTCTGGCCTCTGGAAGCTTCTACTTTAAGAATGCCATGAGTTTTCTTCTAGCTGTTTCTCTGGGACCCACAATCCCCGTGCCAAAATCTGGGGTGGGGCTGGCTGGAGCCTGGGAGAGGCCAGGAACGTGGTCATCTTCTCAGCATGCTGCCTGCTCTCAGCAGCACCTTGCAGGCGCCAGCCAGGGACCCCTGCTGATCCCATCCCACCCACCTCTCCCCCATACCCATCTCCTCCCGGCCCCTCAGCTGTAACTCGTTCAATACCTCCTGCATGCACAAATCACTGGGACAGGAAGATGCCTTTGTCGGTCTGTCCCTCGGAGACGCTCTTCTTCCCTGTGGTGACAGGGAGGCCTACATACCCCAGCAAGGGCTTGGGCCTCCCTTGGTGACAGTGGGGCCAGGGTCTGGCAGTATCTGAGAGCAGCTGGGATGTACTGGAGCCTGGAGGAGGTGCTTGGCTGTGGGAAGCCCCAGGTGAGCCCTTTGGAGGAGCTCGCAACAGCACCAAGAACCACAACCCCTCCGTGTCATGGGGTCATCTGGAGGGGGCCCTTAGAGATGTGTTCACATGAGGAGACTGAGGCCCAGAATGGGAAGGGGTGACACTCCTTCCACCGCAGGGGGCCCTGCCGCTGCCTCCCATTTCGTCTTTCCTCAGGCCTCCCGACCCTTACAACCTCATTTTCATGCCTTGGTGTTTTGGGGCGAAGGTAGACCACTTGTTTCTTGGGAAATAAATAGATTTACGGTCTTAGGATCTGGCTTGGTTAGAATTGTGTAACTCCTTAGTGGAATGGGTTGGAGGAGAGAACCCAGAAAATTTTGAGGGAAACTTCCCGATTTAAAAGCAAAACCGCCCTCAACAAAAAGTGCTCCTTCCGCCACAGCCTCTTTATTCCGAATGGGGTGAATCCTTTGGCTCGAGCCCTTCATGTGTCTCCCTCCTCCTCAGCACCTGCAGCTTCTCAGTCTCCCCAGGTGGATGGGAGGGTGGGGGAAAGGGTGAATTTAGATGTCGCCTAATGTTGGATGATGGTGGCTCGAGCCCCAGAGCCCGCTGGGCAGCACAAAGCCACGCACCATGTCCTGCCCACCACATGTGGGTCCTGGCTGCCTGCACCCTACTGTCAGGAGACTGTGGGAACCGTTTGCCTCCTGGGAACCGCGGGCCTTGAGTAGTCAGAGACTGTTCGCATGTGGACTTCTGGACTCAGATAAACAGTTCCTTGCAAGGAAGGCATCAGAGGCTGCCATCCACAGCTTATCTACATCTCGGACTCTGGCGGTAGCTGTCATGAAGTCTTGTCACAGGGGCTTAGGGTGCAGATCAGAGTGTTACAGCCTTAGAACTGTAGGTCCCTAGAGTTTCAGCAGCAGAGCCAGGTGGAAGCTATTTGCAATGTTATAATGGACCCACGGGATCTTTAAACTGAGGGATTTGGGAACATCACATGTCCAGGGAGGGGTTAGGATTTGAATCCAGTGCTGCTGGACCCCAGATCTGCTGGCGATGGGCTGTGGGTGTCACCCCCACCCCCACTTCCAACCATGCAGCTCCATTTTAATCTGTTTTATATGTTGGGGGTTCACTTGGGAAAAGGGTTCCTCTGCTTAAAAATAGTTTGCGAGGCCCTGTGCTGAGCCCCAGCTCCATGCCAGGACCCGCCACAGCCTGAGAGGGTGGCTCTGGCAGTGGGACAGCCAGCAGGCCAGGGTCCCCGGGTGGGGTACAGGTTGCTCTGGGCCACAGTCTCCTCCCCCTCTCATTACTGTTGTGTCGTTGCTGCAGCCAGAGAACACTCCGGGTCTGTCGTCCTGTTGACTGGGGTGACAGTTTAATAGTAGCTTCCTGGACTGTCATTTAAATCTGCCTGCCAGGTTAGTAGGCCAGGGGTGGGCTGGCACACCCCCTGCCCCGACCCTGGATCTTCATTCTGCTGGAAGCGGTTGTCCTGGCAACGCCGGGGCCTGCTGAGCTCTGTGGAAGGGTAACTGTTGGTGGGAGCAGCCCTTTCATCTCCCCGACCCCGATACAAGTGGCCCAGCTGCCTTAGGGCTGGGCTGCAGGGCCAAAGCCAGCCACCCTGCATTGGCCCAGGCCTGAGAGAGGAAGTGGGAACAGCCGAGTCCCTTCTGTGCACCCAGCTCTCCAATGTGGGGGCTTTACCTTTGCTCTCTGCCTCTCAACTGCCCTAGGAGGGGAAAGAACCTGCCCCAGGTTGCTGAGCAACAATGTTGAGCTGGAATCCACCTTTCTTAGGGGTCCTGCTCTGCCTTCAGAGAACATTCTCTAGAGCCCAAGACCTGTCCACAGAAACCAGAGGTCAGAGCCTGTAAGGCTGACAGCTCTCTCATCTCCCTGTTCTAGGTGGCTGGGTATACATTCTCTCTGTCCTTTCCTGGGCCCTTCTCTAGACATGTCCCTGCTCTGAGGATTGGGGTCTCCAGTGGGGTCCCTGCAGCTTCACTCTGGGCTCTATGCTCTGTGAACACCTTGTTCTATTTTTTATGGCCTAGTGGGGCTGGCCCAGAGGCAGACGGCTAAGTACAAGTACCAGGCTGCTGGTCCCTGACATGGGCCAGTCCCTCCCTTCTCTGCACGTCATCTAATCATTTATAGGATGAGAGGCTTACACCCTAGCAGTGTTTTCCAAGGTGTGGTTCATTGGACCACTGGTTTCTTGGGGAATAAACAGATGTGGCATCTGAAAAAGGAGTTCCGTGGTTAAACAAGCTTGGAAGACTGGAGGAAACAATCAGATATCCTCACTGCAGTCCTTCTCAGGGCCTTTATAAACCAGTGGGCATCATGCATCTTCAAGGGGGAAACTAGTGTCTATCCCAAATATCCTGGTGCATGGCCACCCCTGGGCTCTGTCCTGCCCCATACCCCTCTCCTCTGCTAGGGGCCGATTTTCTGTCTTGCACAGCTTCACAAAATCCCAAAGGAAGCTCTGGCAGCCTGGAGCCTTGGGTTTTTTTTGGCTGCTGGAGAGCAGTCCTGTGTTTAGCAAGAGGCTGGATGGGTC
This sequence comes from Rhinopithecus bieti, assembly GCF_001698545.2. Lineage (NCBI taxonomy): Eukaryota > Metazoa > Chordata > Mammalia > Primates > Cercopithecidae > Rhinopithecus > Rhinopithecus bieti. The sequence continues at coordinate 2,779,147 of NW_016806071.1, forward strand.
CCTGGGTGAGCTCAAGGAAAGCCAGGCCCCTATGCCAGGCCTCTGCAGGGCAGCTTGGTGCACAACTTGGTGAACAACTTCACCAGGGCAAGTTGTTCCCTGGCCTGGTGGATCTCCAGGTCCCTTGCCACTCACCTCGTCCCAGCCCTTAATGGTCTGCTCACTCCTCCATGCCCCCAAGCCCCATTATCCTTCTTCCTGGAATGCTCTTCACTGCTCTCTTCACTCCCACAGTTTGGCTGACTCCTCTTCTTTGAACACAGTGCCCCTCCTCCAGGAAGCCTTCCCTGACCCCTGGGCGAGGTCAGGTGGCCCTCGCCTGGCTTGCTGGCCACAAAGTGGGATTGGGAGTCATTACCTGGGTTCAAGTGCAGCCCTCCCACCGACATGTGCTGTGACCTTGAGCAGTCACTTCTCACTAGGCCTTGGCTTCCAGGCATGTAACATGGGAGACCCATGTAGGGGGCCTCAAGACTCTGGAGTCCAACACGGCAGGACATTTGGATTGCCAAGAGGAAGCCACACGGAGCAGTGCCCCTGGGCAGCCCAGACTGATCTTTATTTTGAAGCCTCCTCTCTGCACTGGGGCTCCAGGATGTGTGTGGGTGGGGAGCAGCATGGGAAGGATGTCTCTGGAGGCGGGGGAAGCCAGGAGGTGCTGAGTGATTCTAATAATTTCATAGGATCACAGACACTGTGTGTGGAGAGAGTGTGGAGAGGGCCTTAAGACTTAGTCAGCGCCACACCTCCATTTCCTAATGAGGAGGAGGCAGGCTCAGAAGGTTTGAGGGATGGGCCCAGTGTTACACACACAGCAGCTGGGGCCAGGGCTGTGACTTCACACACCTCTAACTTGCGCCATTTTGCTTTTCAATTCATGAAGCTTTGGGGCCATCCTTAGCTTATTTGCTTCTCACAATGACCCTGTGTGTCCCGTGAAGCAGGGATGGTATCCTTGAGTGCAGACGAAGAAGTCACACAGCCTACAAGTGGCAGGGCACAGTTTGATAGACCAAGGACTGTCTGGTGCTTTCCTTGGCCCATGTTCTTGTTATAAATAGCATTTCCCACTCTCCCCCACTCTACCCTGGGGTCAACCCCTCCTCACTGCCCCTAGGATCCCCTAGTCCTTTGTGGCAGCCCATCTGTTGCCATGGCACCAGATTATGATGTCGCAGACCCTGGTTGACTATGTATCACTCCTGGGCTGAGGGACTCACAGAGGTGGGCATTGTCCAAGGGGCAGACTGGCATGGGGGGACGTAAATCCCTGGAAACAGGGAGCCAGGCCTTGAGCCCAGCTGCGGAATTACCTTGGGAACCAGAGCCAAGGCCAGCAGAGTAGGGGTCTGGCATGGCTTGCTCTGACAGCCTTAGAACGGCAGCACAGCCCTCATCTCATGGCAGGGCTGATATGGTCTCTTCACGAGGGACTATTGGGCTCATTGCACTGAACGGCCCGACACGGGGTGTTCACTAGGATCTCCCAGAAGAGTCTTTTTGCCTTTTGTCCTTGTGACAAAGCTGCATGGGAAAGCCACATCCCCACTTGCCCAGGTTCACCCCGAGGTGGCTATGCCAGGAGTCAGTCTCCACTCTGACTCCAGATCCTTCCATGTGGTCACACTTCCGATGGGGCCCTCCAGCGTGCTTTACTCTAGTCCCTACTCCTGGCCATCCATTAGCAGAGCAAAAGCCGTCCCAGGCCCAGGTTTATTCTGCTGCACACTTCTGGGCACATTCCAGGAGACCTGAGAGGTGTTTCAATACATTTGAGGACTCTCGGGTCCTCATTCTTAGCCTGGTAACACTGAGGTGGCTGAGGGTCTGAATGGAAAGAGATCAAGCTTTGGCAGCTGCCACACAGAGTTGAAATCACACTTCTGCCACCTAACACCCTCACCTCTAAGCCTTAATATCCTCTTCTGTACAATGGGATTAACAACAGCTACCAAGATAGCTGTGAGAAGTCACTGGGATATTGGGTGAAAGGTGCCAGGCCAGAGCCAAAAGGTGACAGGCCAGAGCCAGAGTGGAAAATCTCCAAGCCGGTCCAGCCAGTGAACAAATCTGTTCCCAAAAACACCACCACAGGGCACTCTCCCTGCAGCTGCCATTTCCCAGCCGGGGCCTGACCTCAAAGCTGCCCTCTGGGACAGCAGTGGTGTATTTGGCTGCTCTGGCCTCCTTGCCCAGTGCCTGCAGGGCTTGGCACATGGAGGGAGGACAAGCTCACCCCCAGGCTTTCAGAATCCCAGGCAGGGCAGGGTTTTTGCAGGGTATCTGGTTGTCCTGTGCCCAGTGACAGAGCCCCATCATCACCTTCTTCAAGCCTGCCCTGATGTTTTGGGCACGTCTGACCATACATCCTTGCCAGACTTGCCCACTTCTTTTAATTCCCAGAGACTGGGCTGGGCTGATTCTGTGTTCTCAGTGCAGGACGTAGAACAGAAGCAAGGTCCATTGAATGTGGAACTGAAGCTGGCACGGGGCTTGCTCACCTACTGTAAGGTTTTTCTCCCACATCTGATACTGCTGAATGTCTGTTTGGGGAGCCATGGTGGGGATGAGCAGGCATCTGACTGTGGGTTCAGATTGTGACCCTGCTCCCCCAGTATGTGACCTTGGACATGTAACTTAACATCTCTGGGCCTGGATTTCCTCATACGTCAAATGAGTACATAGCAGGCCCCTTGCCATGAGGTTTCTTGGGTAAAAACACCTGGCAGAGACTGGCACAGGGGAAGCACCCAGTGAGTGTTAGAATGAGAAAAAGAAGAAACTAGGATATACACTTATTTTTTTTGGATGCTGAGCTTCTTGTGAGGGAAAAACCACTGGTGTTCACATTAGGAAATTCCCCAGGTGCTGTGGTTCATATCGGTATTTACTTTAAGATGATTACGGACTATGATTTACCAATAGGTGGTATTCGTATCTATCACTGACAATGACCTCTCAGTGCAGGAAACAGGGAGGGCTGCTTCAGGGCCCTGGGCTGAGAGGCAGGAGAGCTGTTCTTATCCCTGCCGTGCTGTATTTCCCTAAGCCAGCCCCTTTCCCTTTCTGGGCCTCAATCCACACATCTGAAGGTGGACTCTGATTCCTCAGGTTTCTTCTAGTTCTGCACATACAGAGGCATTCTTCTAAGCAAAGTGTGAAGAAAATTCATCTTAGAATGCAGATGTACTGCAAAGATTCCACGGAAAAGGACAGACATGGAACAGATTCAGAGACCCAGTCTCTCTCACCAAATCCGTGCCAGGCTATCCAGAGGATGGGGAGCAGGCCTGCAGCCCCAGAAGCACCCAGAGGGCCTGTGGGTAGATTTGAATAAAGGTGGTCCATGGAAGTAGCTTCCTCGGGAGAAGGCAAGTCCCAGAGCTGCAAGTATGGAGCAGAGGCTGGGCAGCTGTGCTCGCATTTGGCTCAGTGTCCCCCACTGAGACCTACCCCAAGCTGGATTCTTGTGAATTTGACAGTCCCTGTGCTGCAGGGACAGGGAAGAAAGCAAACTATGTTGGACTCGTGATCAGTGATGATCTAGAACAGAGATCATCGAAATACAGGCCACAGGCCTCGCCTGTCCCTAGTTTTTGTCAATATAGTTTTATTGAAACATAACCATGCTCACTTCTTTATCTAATGTCTCTGACTGCTTCTGCCCCATAGTGGCAGGGTCGAGTGGTGTGACAGAGACCATTTGTCCCTCAAAGCCTAAATAGCTACTATCTGGCCCTTCACAGAAAAAGTTTGCCAACCTCTGCCCTAGAAGGACATTCAGTGGATTGTGGGAGCTCAGGAGGCTCCCACGTCAAGAATGGAGGTGATACTTAAGCCCAGTGTGTAATGGAAACAAGGCAGGAGGTGGGGGAAAGGGCTTTCAGACTAAAGACAGCTTGGACAAGGCATGATGGTATAAAAAGCATGGGGTATGTAGGGACCTACCTGCAGTTGAGGTGGGGCTAGATTGGGAAGTATGAGGAGGGGAAGATGAGGGAGTGGGGCAGGCTGGGGCCACGGGACTTCTCAGCCCCTGGGGAGGGGCCGCATGCTATGGCCCCTGATGTTAAATCCATCCCAGGCTCATTCCAGGGGGGGACTTTGGTGGTCTGAGCGCCCCAAGGCCTGGGGTAAGTCACTGCTGTGCTGAGGTATCCTCTTTTAGGCTGAAAAGAGACCCGCACCGCCGCCCCCTGCCGCCTTCATTTCTGGGCCTCCTGATCTGGAACTACCACACCTGAAAGCTTATCTCTCACCAGATCACCCTCCCTTTTCCTGATGAAGAAACTGTGGGCCAGAAAAGGACCATGATGTGCTTGAGGGTACAGAGCAAAATAGCACAGCAGTGACTTGAATCCAGACCTCCGGACTCCCTGCCCAGTGCTCTCTTCCTCATCTTGTTCTGTAGCGGGTCCTGGACACTTGGTCCAGCTGGAACAGGGCATGTGTGAGTTCGATGCAGATGAGCCCCCAATAATTCAGAGGCCTAGGGCTGCTATGGAGGGTGCAGGGTGTCAGGGGTGGAGCGCTTAAGGCCCCTTCTGGTCTCCAACACCCCCCGCTACTGGGGGTACCCAGGCAGCCTCAGTTCCACCACAGAAGGCCTGACAGGGCAACTGCTCTCCCCCGGGCCTGCTAGATGCGCCCAGTGCTGTGCTGCTGCTTGGGAAGAAGCTGGGGCACCTTGTGACAGGGGCAGCCATCTCTTTTCCTCTCCTTGATCTGGAAACTGTAGTTCCTCTTAGGACAAGACACAGAAAGCAGCAAAGAACCAGTCTGGGGATGGTACCCGTATTCTTATCTCAGCTCTGTTACCAGCTGTGAGCTCTCAGCCTGCTATATCCCCTGTGTGGGCACAGAACCCCATTCCTTCAGCTTCTAATTGAGACTCGAGCCCTGAAAACAACAGTAGCTGCCACTTCTCCAGCATCTGCCATGTGCCTGAGTCTGCTGCAGGTTCTTCATACATTATAACTTCTTGTTGCTCCTCCTCACCGCCTTTTGTCTTCCTCTCCCTATTCTATAGATAAGAAAATGTACACTCGGAGGTTAAGGAACATCCTCAAGGTCACACAGATAGGAGGAGGAGGAGGAACTGGGATTGAAATCCCCAGAGCAGTGTGGAGATCACCCCGCAGGCTGTAGACACCTGGGGGCAGGGACTGATTCGGGTGTCTTGCCCAGTAGATCCTCCTTCCACTGCTCCGAACACAAAATACCTCATTCATCTTGCCACAAAGGAATCATCTACGTGTAGGATTCATGGTCACAAACTGCCTGGTGCCTGCAGAAGGGACTTTGACTTCCAGTCCAGTTGGGGAAAGTGGGACAGGCAGGTAAAGAGACTGAGAACTGGCTGAAGGAGCTAAGGTAGCTGCTGTAGGGTATCAGGCTTCCTGGAGGCAGTGGCAGTGGAACTAGACATTGAAGGGAAGCAGGAGAGTGACAGGGGTATGATAAGTCTTGTCATGCTTTCTGGATTTGAGCTCTTGGACTTGGAGGGCAGAGCAAAATGTCACCTGTCTTCACGCAGTGTTCAGATGCCTAAGGAACGAAGAAGCTTGTCTCTCCTGTCCTCTGCCCTTGGTCAGCAAGGCAGTCCGTGGCCTGGTGGGGCTGTGGGAAGCCCTGTGGTCCGGCTTGCAGACCAAGCACATCCCGGTTGCCCCACCGCCCTCCTGACTGCTCCCAGACTCACTACGCTCTCCTCCTTACCCTGCAGCCAAGAAGACCTGTGCGGACAGTGACTTCACCTGTGACAACGGCCACTGCATCCGCGAGCGGTGGAAGTGTGATGGCGAGGAGGAGTGTCCTGACGGCTCCGATGAGTCCGAGGCCACTTGCAGTGAGTCCTGCCCCTCAGGCTGGGTGGGGGTGGGCCTCAGTTTCCTCCTCAGATCTTCCTTATTGAGAAGCTGTGAGGCCCAGAAGAGGTGACCAGTTGAACACTGTGCCACGCCCTCAGGGCGCTCCTGGTAAACAGGTGTGTTTAGTTGCCGGTTTCTACTGTCCTGTTTCTGGGCTTTCTTCACAGCCCTCTTGCAGATTGGACCCTGTTTCTGTGGCAGCAGCAGCTAGAAACAGTCTTGTCAAGCCCTTCTGCCCAGAAGGAGCCCTAGCGTGCCCTGCAGGCCTCCCTGCTGCTGTTCTTGAGAGCTCCGCCCATCACTCCAGGAGCGCCAATGACAGCTGGCGCTTCTTAAGCCTTTAGCATGTGCTAAGCTCTCTGTGTGCATTGATGCTTTTTACCCCCACAGCAGCCTCATGAAGCAGATACTGTCATTTTCTGAGTTTTGTAAAGGAGAACACTGAAGCTCAAAGAGGTTGAGTGACTTGCCCAAGGCTACCCAGCCAAGACTCTGAGGCCCTGGCCCATTCCTCTATCCTGGGTGGGCTGAGCCTTGGAGCTCCTGCCTCCATCACCAGCTGGGTGGTGGCAGAGGCAGGCGGGGGGAGGTGGAGGCCAGAGCTGAGCCCCAGGCCTGCCCCCTACACTCAGGGCTTTGTCTCTCCATGATTTATTTTCCAGGCCCTAATCCTCAAAGCAAACTTACACCCGGCAGGTCATTCCGTGACATTTGTTAAATTAAAAAGGAGATGAGAAGGGGGCGGGGAAGGACCCCACAGTCCAGAGGCAGAGCTTCAGCAGCGTGAGCCTGAGACAAAAGGCTCAGGCGAAAGCATGTGGAGGATGGTGGGGCTGGCGGGGACCCGAGAGCCCCTCTTTAGGGGTAACAGTCGCCCCAGAGGCAGAGGTGGGGACAATGGAGACCGGAGTCCCATCTAATGCTGTGGCTGGTGATAACTGGGTTTCCTTGTCTCCTAGCAACAGAGCTACCAGTCTCCACATAAGAGAAAGAGAAAGGGAGAGAGAGAGAGAACAGAGCAAGAGCGGCCCCCACCCGAGACAAGGAGCCCTCATTTCCTCGTACAGCTGCTCCTGGCCTCCCCAGCCATGCCACAGGCCCCATCCTTTCCTCACCCATCACGTGGCCAAACTCCATGCCGTACTGGAGGCTCCCAGGCAGGAGGGAAGCGCAGTGCTTTGTCCTGAGCTTCAGAAGGAACAAAGCCCAGCCACGCCCACTTGTGACTTTCATCCTCTTGGCGACCTAAGGAAGGAGAGGGATCCCCATGTAAAAAGAAAGAAACTGAGGCTGGAGTCAGTTCTCCCCCTTGCCCAAGGCTGCCCAGCTAACAAGAGTCATGTGCAGCCTGGAGTGCGTGCTTGGGGAGGGGTTGTGGCTACAGGGGGCTTTTCCTTCACTGCAGTCAGCCAGCTCCTCCATCCGTACCTCACTCCAGCAGATACTCCGACACTGGGGATGGAAAGGGAAGGGAGAGGAGCCTCATCGTGGTTATTAGAGGGGACTGCCTTGCTACCTGAGGGCCGGGCTCCCCTTCTCCCCCCGCCTCCACACTCCCATCTCTATCTGTTTGTGTGGATGTCCCTTTTCATCTTCCTTTCTGTCCCCTTTGGGGTCCCACCTACCCCTGCCCTCTTGGGCTGCCTCCCTTCCCTGCTCATCTCCTATCCTCACCCTCCCTCTCACCATCTCTCCCCCCGCCCTACCCATGTGTCCCTCTGTCTTTCTCCCTCTTGCCCATCCCAGCACCTGCTGCCTTCCCATCCCCCGGGCTGGGCAGGGGCCCTCCTGCCTCACTCTTCCTGCCTCCCAGGCCTGCTTTTCACAGTTGAGGGACAACTAGAGACCCAGAGAAGTTGATAGACTTCCTTCAGAGACACACAGCTTATTCATGGCAGGTCTCCCTTTTATGAAAAAAGGCTCTTTGAGCTCTCTGAGGTTTCACAAGGCACCTGTGGGAGCAGTAGCCAAAGCAGCACCCCAGGAGACAGAAGCCCAGCTCTCCTGTGGGCTCTCCCAGCTACTCACCGTGAAGCCCTGCATACCTTCCCACCTCCCTCTGGGTCCTGATCAGTAACATTCCAGAATTCCAGAATCTTCTCCATTCCTAGATTCCTAAACTCTTAGTATTCTGAGACCCCCTTTCTCCCTCGCTTGTGCTAGCTGGGGTGCAAGAGCCATGATGCCCACTTCCTGTATTACATTGGTCGGGTGGAGGCAAGGCAGAAGACTGCCTGGAGGACGTTGGCCAGAGTGGGAGCACCCGTCAGGGTCAGGCAGAATTTGGGGCAGCAGGACCTGATAGCAGGCTTGCTCACTCCTTCCCAACTGAATGAGAACCTAGCAGCCAACCTACTATCCATTTAATTGGTGTTGCCATAGCAACCTCCACGGCCTACCAGGTTCCTGGGGCTGTGCCAGCTCCTAGGATGGAGCCCCATTCCCTACCCCTAAAAGAAGGATTATAGGCAGTAAAGTGTAGTGAGTTTGGAATCGGATATAGTTGGGTTCAGGTCTTTTAACCTGTCAGACCTCAGGCAAGCTGCCCAGTCATCCTGAGCCTCAGTTTATTCATCTGTAAAATGTGGTAATGGACCTGCCTTAGAGGGATTGTGAGAATCAAATGAAAGAATGCAAGTGTCATTGCTGGAGTAAATGGCAGTGTTATTTGTATTATTATATTTTGGCTGCAAGCCCTCTCTCCCCAACACAACAGTTGGTTAGATATTAAGATGTTAGATTCTTATAGTATTAAAATAGTGTCAGTGAAGGGGGTTGCACTGAGCGGGAAAGGGATTTGAGAGAAGGTCCCAATTCTTGTGTTTTCCCCCATTATGTTGTCTGACCTAGCTGGCTGGGGTTTCTCCCAGCTGTTTCCCTCTGGTTCTGGGTTCTTTACCTTCAAATGTAGCCAGGACTCACAATGGAAAAGCCCAGAACACTTGCCTAGTGGCAATAGCATTTCAGCTCTAATTATAGCTCACTCAATTGGGGATGGCTTCTGACCCACCTTCAAGCTTCTGTTGGGAGGGGTGAGGGTGGGGGAGGGAAGGATGGTTCAAGGTGAGTTACAGTTCTGGATGCTATTTATTTGAATATAGAGGCTTTTTCATGCATCTTAGAACCTTTCCACCTGGAAGGGGGGCCTCTCTGATTAACCAGGATTATCTTCCTATTACAGATTAGAAAATGGAGGCCCAGAGATTTTCTGAGCTCACTCAGTAAGTTAGAGACTGACCCAGCTAGCAGCATTTTGCCTGGCCTCGACTGAAGGAACTTGGTGTAACTCCCTGTCATGCACCTTGGGTGGCCCCATGCTGTGTTTCCTGTGGCAGGAGCTGTACTGAGTGACACTAGCAGTTCTCACCACCTGAGCCTCTGGTCCCTTAGAGCTGGCAGTCCCCATTTGGAGGTTATCTGCCCCTAAAACTCACGTGGGTTGACACTATAGATGTGCTCCCTCAATGAGCAGCCGCCAAGTACTTTCATTCTTTAATTTAACAGACATTTCCCTTTTTGTTAATTTGTGAATTTATGAATTGGAGAAAGTACCAATGGATTTGAATTTCTGGGGCAGGATTCTCTGGGAATTTAAATGCCTTTAAATGCCTTGAGTCACTACAGGATACAGAGTTTCATGAAAAGCCCCCTTGCCAGCTTTGGAGGGTTCCTGTTGTCTGGGAGACAGTGGGATTCTTCATTCCTGCCTCTCAGAACCTGGGGTACTTGGAGAGCAGGCCAAAGGCATATGGTCCCCTCAGGGGGCATCTGTCACAGAGGGAGTGGCTATCCTGGGATGGGGTCTGCATCGTGGTGGACCATGTGGACTCATAATGTGCATTCCCCAGTGGTGACACCAGGCCCCTCCCCAGCCATTGGCATTTGCACTTCATGAAATTAAACAAGGGCAAGTGTTTTCTGAGCTCCTAGTTTGTTCTAGGCTCTGAGTGTAGGATTTCCATATGTTTCCTCATTTAAGCCATCCACCAACCCTAGGAGATTATTCAACCCCATTTTCAGATGAGGGGAGCCAGAGTGCAGAGAGGTTCAGTGAGTTGCCTAAGGACCTTAGTATCAGTAAATGAAATTTGGGCCCAGGTCTGTGTGTCTCTAAAACCCAGGCTCTTTCTCCTACATCATGCTGCTGGGAGCCCTTGGGCTTCAGTCGTCCTGAGATAGGACATCAGATGGCCATCGTGCAGAACCTGCCCAAAGGTCAGTGAGCCCCCTTCCTCCAGTGACCTCTCTCGAGGCCAGAGGTGCCAGGGAGACCAACAGGATCTGCTTTTCTCTTGTGCAGTCATTAGGTACAGTAAGTTAAGCAGTGTGTTTGGACCTGGGATGGAAGTCCAGATCTGCCTCTCACCACTAGACTTTGAACAAACAACTTACTCTCTCTGGGCTTTACTTTCTTCATTCATAAAATAGAGGTAATAATATCCACTCATAGGGTGATACCATGTGTCAGTAATTACCCAGACCAACTTCCCAGGACTGTGGAGTGGAGAGGCCTGACATAGGACCCTGCGAGCCAGGCTCCAGTCCTACCTTTGGGGGAAAGCTACAACACAGGAGAGACAGTGAGGTTCCAGGAGAGACAGGAATTGGAATACCCAACTGCCAATAGCTGTGTGACCCTAGGCAGGTCCCTTCCCCTCTCTGGGCCTTGGTCTCCTGCCACTCCAAGGGTGTTCATCAATGTGACCTCTGAGATCTCTCAAGTCCTGGCATTCCAAGAGCCTTGGCTCTTTGAGGGTGAAGGGCTGTTATCAGGCACTGCTGAATCCTCGAGAGCCTATAATTAGAGCTGTCTATTTAGGGACACAGCAAATGTCTTATTAATTATAAAGAAAGGAAGCAGACAGATTGTTTAATCATTGTCCTTGCTGAAAGGTTATGCAATTAACTATATAAATATTCATTAAAAGTTCAAGCAGCTGCTTGCTGCACTGGGGTCTGTAGAACCCAGGACCCTGGAGGTGAAGCATACAGCCAAGGGCCCTTTCAGTCACCTGGGCTTTTTGGAGGAGAGTTTGGGGATAGTTTTGGAGCATGCAGGGTTTGACGGACAGGCAAGGCTCTAGTCATAGGAACCCAGGCTCAGTCTCTCGCCTGCTGTGCATCTTTGGGCCAGTTACTTGGTCTTGCTGAGCCTCAGTTTCCTCATCTATAAAATGGAGTGCTTACATGCAGGACTGCTGCCCTGCTGTACTCTGGGTATGCCACTTCTGTGGCGACCTTTGTAAATGGCACCCCTGGAATTTGCACTGGCAGCCCACAGGGCCTGCTTACCTTACAACAGACATTTATTGCTTACGGTTCTGGAGGCTAGGAAGACCAAGATCAAGGCACCGGCAGTTTCGGTGTCTGGTGAGGGCCCATTCCTCATAGACAGCACCTCCTTGCTTCATCCTCACATGGTGGAAGGGCAAGGAGGCTCCCCCTGGCCTCTTTTCTGAGGGTACTAATCTCATTAATGAGAGCTGTACCATTATGGCTTAATCACCTCCTAAAGGCCTCACCTCTTAATGCTATCACATTGAGGATTAAGTTCCAACATGGATTTTCAGGGGATACCGATGATCAGACCATGACAGAATGAAATGAAAACATAGAAAATTCTCATCACAGAGCAGCCTGACACAATGTAGCCTGACACACTGTAGGTGTTCAAAAACTGGGAGTCCCCTCCTACTTCCTTGAGAGGTTCTGTTTCCTGAGGCCTGGCTTAGGGATAAGTAGTTGCTTTGACCTTCCTTCCCATTGCTGTCTTAGGGGCTTGCAAGTATATGGAACATCTGTATCGCTTTTATGGTAGTGAATTGAAAAGAGATGAAACATCCCGTGTCTTTTATGCTTGCAGAATGTTAAACCAACCCAGGGGTTCCCAAATAGAGGTGTAAGGGAATCACCTGGGTTTTGGTGGGGAGTTACGAAAATGCAGATCCCTAGGCTCTGCCCTAGAAGTCTAGATTCAGCCGGTATGAGCTGAGGCCAGGAACCTGCACTTTTAGTAGCTCCCTCACCCCCCATCCTTTGATGAGAGGACCCCCAGCGAGGCACTGGTCAGCTTCAGCTTCCTGTGTTCCAGTGGGGCCCAGAGGGGAGGTGCTTACCTGGGGTCCTGCAGTGTTGGTGATAGAGGTACCCTGGAAGGACCCCATCTCCCAACTCCCAGTTTCGCTTCACCGCCCTGCACTGCAGCCCCAAGGTGGCCTTTATAAGAGGCCTTTGAGTGTCAGTACTTTCCAGAGCTCAACCTGACAGTTATTTGCTCATCCATCCCACAAGTCTGCCAATCCTCGAGCAAGGGAAATTTCTGTGAAAATGAATCCCAGGAATCCTGTATTCCCAAGGAATTGCCCTGTACTCATGAAAGCATTCCTAGGGATAACCTTGGGGACCTCACTTTCAGGGGCCTAAGGTACTCTTCTCCCATGGCAGTAGTGGTGTCTGGGGACCTTGACGCAGATACCTGCTCCCCTCCCCAACTCATCTGTGCCCTTTTCTATATCCCTTGTGGTCTCTCATCCCAGCTGTAGAAATAGGAAGAGGAGAAACTGGTCTGAGATCAGAGAGCAAAATGGAGGGTGAGGCATGAGTAGCCCACTGCCTCCGGGGGGAAATGGATTGTGCCAGGTCTCTGGCATCAGACACAGCTGACTTTCAGTCAATCCTAACACTGTTCTTTACCAGCTCTGTGACCAGAACTTAGTGCTTACCACCATGTTTGTCACACAGCAGTGCTCAAATACTCAATGAATAAGCAAAATTCAGAGTCATCTGTTATGTGTGGGTAATCATAATAGGTAACATTTAGTGAGCACTGGGCTGGGTATTCTTCTAGGTGCTTGCTTTACAGACATTAACTCAGTCATCATAACAATCCTATGAGGGATAGTATTATCCCCACTTTATTGGCACAGAGATAAGGATTGTTGGCCAAGGTCACATAGTCAGTGAGTGAGTGAACTAGGATTTGAACCCAGGCAGCCAGACTCCAGAGCCCATGTTCTCCACCTCCATGCTGGAGGCCAGCACATAATCCTCTCACCCCGCTGGCTTATTGTGAAAATTAAATGGAAGCGTCTAGCACCATGCCTGGCACATCCTAGAGACCACAGAAATCGGGCCTCCTGCACACTCTGGAAGGCTGTAGGGAGCCAACCACGGAGGTCTGAGATGCATCTGCCTTGGCTGAGCCTGTCACATGGGTCCGGCAGAAACTCATGATAAGAGCTGTCCCCAGCCTTGAATAGGGTTCTCATTCTTTCTTCCAAATTGAGATTCAACCCTGGGGCTTCAGGCCCCTGATTGAGTCAGCCTCTGATTGCGGCTGCAGTAATTATAGCTATGCAGTCCCGCTGGGCCCTGCTATGCAGCAGCTGTTCTCAGCAGTAGGCTCAGCACCATCACTCGGGGAGGGGGCTTAGAGGTGGGCCAATTGGAGCCGTTGGGGCCTTGGTGAACCCTCCAAATTTACAGGTTCCAATCATGGAGTCACTGATCTGGAAGGCAAACTGAGGCCCAGCTGGGACATTATCTCACCTAAGAGCACACAGCTGGGAAATGACAGAGACGAGTGCAGGGCATGGTGGCTCCATGTTGCCAGAACTTAAAGAGGAGGTTTGGAGGGATGGGAGGTGTGGCCAGGAGAGGCAGGCAGGAGTCAATGGATTAAAGAGGGACTTGAGGGCCAGGGACCGGGGGCCATGAAAGATGTTCTGCAGAGAAGCGGTGGGGTCAGATTTAGGATCTGGAAACTCCTGGGACAGACAGAGGCTTCTTCTCAGCTGATGAAACTGAGACATGGGCCAGGAGAGCCCCGATGGACTCCTAGGGCCTTGGACCAGGTGGCTGGAACAGGGTGGTAGGACTGGTTGGCACCATGCCCTGTGTCCCCCTTGGCTAAGCTATGCATGGACGTCTGTCTCCACAGCCAAGCAGGTGTGTCCTGCAGAGAAGCTGAGCTGTGGACCCACCAGCCACAAGTGTGTACCTGCCTCATGGCGCTGCGACGGGGAGAAGGACTGCGAGGGTGGAGCGGATGAGGCCGGCTGTGCTACCTGTGAGTCTGGGGTCAGATCCCCAGGGTCTGCCAAGCATGGTCAGGCAGCCTCAGGGAGTGATAGCCACTTCTGGGGAGGGGCCCAGTTCCCCGTGGGGCTTGGTAGGTGGAGAGGAAAGGATAATGATCAGGACATTAGTAATGGCTAGATACTATGGAGACATTGTCTTCTTTCATCTTCACAAGCACCTCATGAGCAGCCATTATCATCCCCATTTTATAGGTGAGGAAACTGAGGCTCAGACAAGGGAGGAAAAGTACCCAGGGCTGAGTGATGAAACCAAGATTCAGATTCAGGACTGGACAGCAAAGCCCATGAGCTTTTTTACCATGTCTGACATCTGCTCATCCATCCCACAAGTCTGCCAATCTTCGAGCAAGGGCAGGGGGACCAGGGAGGGTACTGTATGGAGAAATGGTGGTGGCCTGAGCCAGAGTGCCAGCAGTGCTGGGGAGAGGGGGACGGATTCCTGAGGTGTCAAGGACGACTGTTGCTGAAATATCAGATTTGAGCACAAACGTCACAGGGCAGAGAAGATATTCTCAGCAGCCTCGGCAGGGACAGATGGAAGTGGCCACTGGGACAGTTCCACATCACTGAGCTTCAAACACAGGATTATCTCCTTCCCAGGGAGCAGGCCAGCAGGGCCTAGGCCAGTGAGGAGCATGGCCAGGCCTTACTTTTTCAATTCGAGGGGCACCTACTGTGTGCCAGGCCTGAAGCCAGGCTCTGAAAGGGACAGTGAGGTGAATCCTACACAGTCGTCCCTCTGGGAACACATGATCAATGGGGGAGACAGACTGGCTGTCGCTACTGGGCTGTGCGGCTGGGCTGAGATATGGGCGGTCACCCTGGAGGGCTTGCAAGGCACTTGCCCGTCACTGCTGCCTACTCTCCTCTGCCAGCCTCTATATTTGCATCCTATCCATCTTTCCTGGCCCAGGGAAAATGCCATCTCCTCCAGAGGTGTCTGAGTAGTCGCACTTTAAGATTCTAAGTCTGGAATGTGATGTGTCTGAAGCAGGAAGCATCTGGGTATGGAGGGAGATCCTGGCTGGGAACAGTAGTTTCAAAGTTCCAGTGATGGCACTGGCTCACTTCCTCAGCTGTGATAATTTTGCTGGGACTCACTGGCCAATGAGAATCCTCTTTCCTCTTTACCAACCCCCATAATCAGATGATTCCTCCAATATGAAGGCCGCTACTGCAAGGGATGGGAGTTTCTCCAACTAGGGCATGTTGGAATAGGAACATTCCCCATTAATTATGGGAGACAGGGGTGTCAGGTCTTACTGGGCTTCTGTGCTACAGCTCCCACCCTCCTAGGCAGAGGAGAAAGAGTCCTCCCACCCCTCATCTCTCAGAGCTTCTTCCATTTGTGAATGCTAGGAGTAGGGTCTCTGGGGCTATGTAGGCCTGAGAATATGGATCTTAAAGTTACTGTTGGCTCCAAAACTTCAGAGAAAACTCAGTATGAAAGAGCACTTCCTTGCCATCAAAGTCTTCAAGTAAAATTAAAAATTAGGGCTGGGCGCGGTGGCTCACGCCTGTAATCCCAGTACTTTGGGAGGCCGAGGCAGGTGGATCATGAGGTCAGGAGATTGAGACTATCCTGGCTAACAGGGTGAAACCCCACCTCTACTAAAAATACAGAAAAAAAATTTAGCTGAGCATGGTGGCACGTGCCTGTAGCAACAGCTACTCGGGAGGCTGAGGCAGGAGAATCACGTGAACCCAGGAGGCGGGGTTGCAGTGAGCTGAGAGTGTACCACTGCACTCCAGCCTAGGTGACAGAGCGAGACTCCGTCTCAAAAAAGAAAAATTAAAAAAAAAAAAAAAAAAAAAAAAAAGCACTTCCCATTGGAACTCCCAGAAAGCAGTGAGTCCGCCCTCCCTGCACATGCACAAGCTGTGTGGGGACAGGCAGGAAGGGAGCTCATCTAGGTGTCTGTAATCTTGAGGGGCAGTGGCACTGGCAGCATGTGCTTTTTCCACCAATGCCGCAGTGTCTCAAAAGTCCCGGAGGGGAAAAAAAACGCAACTGTCAGACACTTGCTAGAGCTGTCAGAAACGCATGACACGAGCTACCTACCTGGTGAAACTGAAGACATCACTCTTTATCTTCAATAACAATGAAAATTCACATTTTTCCATCAGAAAATGAAAACACAGACTCTGGGCGCCCCCACGTGGAAAGATCTGGTGCTGCCACCACCACATCACCTTTGGCCACAGCCATGCCCCAGCAGGGCGGCCCAGGGCCAGGTCTTGGCCTGTGTGTGGATACACAGGAGGGAGGGAAGTGAGGAGGTCACTGCCCTGAAAAACAGCTGGAAAAACTCCAGGAAGGGAGGAGAAAACCAGAAAAGCCAAAAGGAGGAGACAGAGTAGGAAAGAAAAGCCCCAAACTTGAGTTCTGGTTCTCTTGTTGCCATGGACTGTGTGACCCTGGGCAAGCTGCTCCTCTCTCTGGGCCTCAGTTTCCCCATCTGGCAATAGGGCTGGCTGGTCTCTAAGTTCCTCCCGGCCGCTGAGCTCAGACTAGCTTATCAGAGAGAAGCCCAGAGCCCCAGGCAGAGCTATGATGCTTAATTACTGCACATCCCATAATTACACCTCATACCTGGGCCAGACCAGTTTCATCCACTCCACACCCACTCATTGCAGGGAGCTCTGTACTAGGCCCTCAGGACAAAGGAGGGACACCCCTAGGCAGTGTGGATTCATGGGGCAGATGGAAAAGAACATGAAAGTCAGATGCCTGCGCAACTGAGGGGCTCAGAAACGAGGGCAGAGGCAGAGATTTCCCAAGCAGGGAAACACCAGGGTGTCACGGAAGAGGTGGAATTTGGGCCCTTGGAAGGTAAGAACTCATCATTGCAAAATGTAGAGACAGTGGTGGGCAAGAAGTAGGTTCCCAGTAGATGTAGCAACTTGAGCAAAGACTTGGAGGTGGGAGCCTATGCACTGGGCCCAGCAAATGGTCTAGCGTGGCCGGAGCTGTGAACATTCAGGAGTGAGGTGATGGAGCCACAGTACTGACCCAAGAGACGCCTTGGATACCAGGCCAGGGGACTCAGGTGGAACAGTGCAGGTTATGCTATGCATCGCTATGCTATGAAGAGCCAACCCCAGACCCTGGTCCCTGGGAAGGGTCAGTGTCATTTAACAGATCATGTCCTGGGCCCATCACAAGGTCCTTCAAGACAGGCAGTGCTGTAAGGTTTCAGAATGCCCCTCCAAGTTCCACCATGCTCATGCTCATTTAGCCAGTGAGGCCTGGGGGGCTCACGAAGGGCAGGTGTGTTGCCTGTCACCTAGCATGTCCGTGTTGGAAGCCCGCCTTCGCTGTGCCTAACTGTACGTCCACCATTCAGCCCCCTAAAGGGACTTGATCTGGCCCCCGGGTGAGGGTCGGAACCCCTGTAGCTGGACCAGCGGGGCCCCAGGTCAACCGGGGAGGGGGTCGGCGGGCCGACCTGCTCTCTGTCCCGCGCAGTGTGCGCCCCGCACGAGTTCCAGTGCGGCAACCGCTCGTGCCTGGCCGCCGTGTTCGTGTGCGACGGCGACGACGACTGCGGTGACGGCAGCGATGAGCGCGGCTGTGCAGACCCGGCCTGCGGGCCCCGCGAGTTCCGCTGCGGCCGCGATGGCGGCGGCGGCGCCTGCATCCCGGAGCGCTGGGTCTGCGACCGCCAGTTTGACTGCGAGGACCGCTCGGACGAGGCAGCCGAGCTCTGCGGCCGCCCGGGCCCCGGGGCCACGTCCGCGCCCGCCGCCTGCGCCACCGCCGCCCAGTTCGCCTGCCGCAGCGGCGAGTGCGTGCACCTGGGCTGGCGCTGCGACGGCGACCGCGACTGCAAAGACAAATCCGACGAGGCCGACTGCCG